>NW_026970348.1:0-304979 GCF_028390025.1 Pseudophryne corroboree | reverse complement strand
TCTAGTGTCCTTCGTTTGGGAGAAAAATGCAATGGTACAAGACAGCTTTTCCTTGCCAATATCTCTCTTTTGCAAAGAGCTGCGCATTGGAAAATTCAGGGCTATGTCGTGTAGATGATGGCCTAACAGGAGGCTTTAAAATTTCAATTCTAGTGTCCTTCGTTTGGGAGAAAAATGCAAAGGTACAAGACAGCTTTTCCTTGCCAATATCTCTCTTTTGCAAAGAGCTGCGCATTGGAAAATTCAGGGCTATGTCGTGTAGATGATGGCCTAACAGGAGGCTTTAAAATTTTCTTTCTAGTGTCCTTCGTTTGGGAGAAAAATGCAATGGTACAAGACAGCTTTTCCTTGCCAATATCTCTCTTTTGCAAAGAGCTACGCATTGGAAAATTCAGGGCTATGTCGTGTAGATGATGGCCTAACAGGAGGCTTTAAAATTTTCTTTCTAGTGTCCTTCGTTTGGGAGAAAAATGCAATGGTACAAGACAGCTTTTCCTTGCCAATATCTCTCTTTTGCAAAGAGCTGCGCATTGGAAAATTCAGGGCTATGTCGTGTAGATGATGGCCTAACAGGAGGCTTTAAAATTTCAATTCTAGTGTCCTTCGTTTGGGAGAAAAATGCAAAGGTACAAGACAGCTTTTCCTTGCCAATATCTCTCTTTTGCAAAGAGCTGCGCATTGGAAAATTCAGGGCTATGTCGTGTAGATGATGGCTTAACAGGAGGCTTTAAAATTTTCTTTCTAGTTTCCTTCGTTTGGGAGAAAAATGCAATGGTACAAGACAGCTTTTCCTTGCCAATATCTCTCTTTTGCAAAGAGCTGCGCATTGGAAAAATCAGGGCTATGTCGTGTAGATGATGGCCTAACAGGAGGCTTTAAAATTTTCTTTCTAGTGTCCTTCGTTTGGGAGAAAAATGCAAAGGTACAAGACAGCTTTTCCTTGCCAATATCTCTCTTTTGCAAAGAGCTGCGCATTGGAAAATTCAGGGCTATGTCGTGTAGATGATGGCCTAACAGGAGGCTTTAAAATTTTCTTTCTAGTGTCCTTCGTTTGGGAGAAAAATGCAATGGTACAAGACAGCTTTTCCTTGCCAATATCTCTCTTTTGCAAAGAGCTGCGCATTGGAAAAATCAGGGCTATGTCGTGTAGATGATGGCCTAACAGGAGGCTTTAAAATTTTAATTCTAGTGTCCTTCGTTTGGGAGAAAAATGCAAAGGTACAAGACAGCTTTTCCTTGCCAATATCTCTCTTTTGCAAAGAGCTGCGCATTGGAAAATTCAGGGCTATGTCGTGTAGATGATGGCCTAACAGGAGGCTTTAAAATTTCAATTCTAGTGTCCTTCGTTTGGGAGAAAAATGCAAAGGTACAAGACAGCTTTTCCTTGCCAATATGTCTCTTTTGCAAAGAGCTACGCATTGGAAAATTCAGGGCTATGTCGTGTAGATGATGGCCTAACAGGAGGCTTTAAAATTTTCTTTCTAGTGTCCTTCGTTTGGGAGAAAAATGCAAAGGTACAAGACAGCTTTTCCTTGCCAATATCTCTCTTTTGCAAAGAGCTGCGCATTGGAAAAATCAGGGCTATGTCGTGTAGATGATGGCCTAACAGGAGGCTTTAAAATTTTAATTCTAGTGTCCTTCGTTTGGGAGAAAAATGCAAAGGTACAAGACAGCTTTTCCTTGCCAATATCTCTCTTTTGCAAAGAGCTACGCATTGGAAAATTCAGGGCTATGTCGTGTAGATGATGGCCTAACAGGAGGCTTTAAAATTTTAATTCTAGTGTCCTTCGTTTGGGAGAAAAATGCAAAGGTACAAGACAGCTTTTCCTTGCCAATATCTCTCTTTTGCAAAGAGCTACGCATTGGAAAATTCAGGGCTATGTCGTGTAGATGATGGCCGAACAGGAGGCTTTCAAATTTTAATTCTAGTGTCCTTCGTTTGGGAGAAAAATGCAAAGGTACAAGACAGCTTTTCCTTGCCAATATCTCTCTTTTGCAAAGAGCTGCGCATTGGAAAATGCAGGGCTATGTCGTGTAGATGATGGCCTAACAGGAGGCTTTAAAATTTTCTTTCTAGTGTCCTTCGTTTGGGAGAAAAATGCAATGGTACAAGACAGCTTTTCCTTGCCAATATCTCTCTTTTGCAAAGAGCTGCGCATTGGAAAATGCAGGGCTATGTCGTGTAGATGATGGCCTAACAGGAGGCTTTAAAATTTTCTTTCTAGTGTCCTTCGTTTGGGAGAAAAATGCAAAGGTACAAGACAGCTTTTCCTTGCCAATATCTCTCTTTTGCAAAGAGCTGCGCATTGGAAAATTCAGGGCTATGTCGTGTAGATGATGGCCTAACAGGAGGCTTTAAAATTTTCTTTCTAGTGTCCTTCGTTTGGGAGAAAAATGCAATGGTACAAGACAGCTTTTCCTTGCCAATATCTCTCTTTTGCAAAGAGCTGCGCATTGGAAAATTCAGGGCTATGTCGTGTAGATGATGGCCTAACAGGAGGCTTTAAAATTTCAATTCTAGTGTCCTTCGTTTGGGAGAAAAATGCAAAGGTACAAGACAGCTTTTCCTTGCCAATATCTCTCTTTTGCAAAGAGATGCGCATTGGAAAATTCAGGGCTATGTCGTGTAGATGATGGCTTAACAGGAGGCTTTAACATTTTCTTTCTAGTGTCCTTCGTTTGGGAGAAAAATGCAATGGTACAAGACAGCTTTTCCTTGCCAATATCTCTCTTTTGCAAAGAGCTGCGCATTGGAAAATGCAGGGCTATGTCGTGTAGATGATGGCCTAACAGGAGGCTTTAAAATTTTCTTGCTAGTGTCCTTCGTTTGGGAGAAAAATGCAAAGGTACAAGACAGCTTTTCCTTGCCAATATCTCTCTTTTGCAAAGAGCTGCGCATTGGAAAATTCAGGGCTATGTCGTGTAGATGATGGCCTAACAGGAGGCTTTAAAATTTCAATTCTAGTGTCCTTCGTTTGGGAGAAAAATGCAAAGGTACAAGACAGCTTTTCCTTGCCAATATCTCTCTTTTGCAAAGAGCTGCGCATTGGAAAATTCAGGGCTATGTCGTGTAGATGATGGCTTAACAGGAGGCTTTAAAATTTTCTTTCTAGTGTCCTTCGTTTGGGAGAAAAATGCAATGGTACAAGACAGCTTTTCCTTGCCAATATCTCTCTTTTGCAAAGAGCTGCGCATTGGAAAAATCAGGGCTATGTCGTGTAGATGATGGCCTAACAGGAGGCTTTAAAATTTTCTTTCTAGTGTCCTTCGTTTGGGAGAAAAATGCAATGGTACAAGACAGCTTTTCCTTGCCAATATCTCTCTTTTGCAAAGAGCTGCGCATTGGAAAATTCAGGGCTATGTCGTGTAGATGATGACCTAACAGGAGGCTTTAAAATTTTCTTTCTAGTGTCCTTCGTTTGGGAGAAAAATGCAAAGGTACAAGACAGCTTTTCCTTGCCAATATCTCTCTTTTGCAAAGAGCTGCGCATTGGAAAATTCAGGGCTATGTCGTGTAGATGATGGCTTAACAGGAGGCTTTAAAATTTTCTTTCTAGTGTCCTTCGTTTGGGAGAAAAATGCAAAGGTACAAGACAGCTTTTCCTTGCCAATATCTCTCTTTTGCAAAGAGCTGCGCATTGGAAAAATCAGGGCTATGTCGTGTAGATGATGGCCTAACAGGAGGCTTTAAAATTTTAATTCTAGTGTCCTTCGTTTGGGAGAAAAATGCAAAGGTACAAGACAGCTTTTCCTTGCCAATATCGCTCTTTTGCAAAGAGCTACGCATTGGAAAATTCAGGGCTATGTCGTGTAGATGATGGCCTAACAGGAGGCTTTAAAATTTTAATTCTAGTGTCCTTCGTTTGGGAGAAAAATGCAAAGGTACAAGACAGCTTTTCCTTGCCAATATCTCTCTTTTGCAAAGAGCTACGCATTGGAAAATACAGGGCTATGTCGTGTAGATGATGGCCGAACAGGAGGCTTTCAAATTTTAATTCTAGTGTCCTTCGTTTGGGAGAAAAATGCAAAGGTACAAGACAGCTTTTCCTTGCCAATATCTCTCTTTTGCAAAGAGCTGCGCATTGGAAAATTCAGGGCTATGTCGTGTAGATGATGGCCTAACAGGAGGCTTTAAAATTTTCTTTCTAGTGTCCTTCGTTTGGGAGAAAAATGCAATGGTACAAGACAGCTTTTCCTTGCCAATATCTCTCTTTTGCAAAGAGCTACGCATTGGAAAATTCAGGGCTATGTCGTGTAGATGATGGCCTAACAGGAGGCTTTAAAATTTTCTTTCTAGTGTCCTTCGTTTGGGAGAAAAATGCAATGGTACAAGACAGCTTTTCCTTGCCAATATCTCTCTTTTGCAAAGAGCTGCGCATTGGAAAATGCAGGGCTATGTCGTGTAGATGATGGCCTAACAGGAGGCTTTAAAATTTTCTTTCTAGTGTCCTTCGTTTGGGAGAAAAATGCAAAGGTACCTGACAGCTTTTCCTTGCCAATATCTCTCTTTTGCAAAGAGCTGCGCATTGGAAAATTCAGGGCTATGTCGTGTAGATGATGGCCTAACAGGAGGCTTTAAAATTTTCTTTCTAGTGTCCTTCGTTTGGGAGAAAAATGCAAAGGTACAAGACAGCTTTTCCTTGCCAATATCTCTCTTTTGCAAAGAGCTGCGCATTGGAAAATTCAGGGCTATGTCGTGTAGATGATGGCCTAACAGGAGGCTTTAAAATTTTCTTTCTAGTGTCCTTCGTTTGGGAGAAAAATGCAATGGTACAAGACAGCTTTTCCTTGCCAATATCTCTCTTTTGCAAAGAGCTGCGCATTGGAAAATTCAGGGCTATGTCGTGTAGATGATGGCCTAACAGGAGGCTTTAAAATTTTCTTTCTAGTGACCTTCGTTTGGGAGAAAAATGCAAAGGTACAAGACAGCTTTTCCTTGCCAATATCTCTCTTTTGCAAAGAGCTGCGCATTGGAAAATTCAGGGCTATGTCGTGTAGATGATGGCCTAACAGGAGGCTTTAAAATTTTAATTCTAGTGTCCTTCGTTTGGGAGAAAAATGCAAAGGTACCTGACAGCTTTTCCTTGCCAATATCTCTCTTTTGCAAAGAGCTGCGCATTGGAAAATTCAGGGCTATGTCGTGTAGATGATGGCATAACAGGAGGCTGTAAAATTTTAATTCTAGTGTCCTTCGTTTGGGAGAAAAATGCAAAGGTACAAGACAGCTTTTCCTTGCCAATATCTCTCTTTTGCAAAGAGCTGCGCATTGGAAAAATCAGGGCTATGTCGTGTAGATGATGGTCTAACAGGAGGCTTTAAAATTTTCTTTCTAGTGTCCTTCGTTTGGGAGAAAAATGCAAAGGTACAAGACAGCTTTTCCTTGCCAATATCTCTCTTTTGCAAAGAGCTACGCATTGGAAAATTCAGGGCTATGTCGTGTAGATGATGGCCTAACAGGAGGCTTTAAAATTTTCTTTCTAGTGTCCTTCGTTTGGGAGAAAAATGCAAAGGTACAAGACAGCTTTTCCTTGCCAAATATCTCTCTTTTGCAAAGAGCTGGCCATTGGAAAATTCAGGGCTATGTCGTGTAGATGATGGCCTAACAGGAGGCTTTAAAATTTTCTTTCTAGTGTCCTTCGTTTGGGAGGAAAATGCAATGGTACAAGACAGCTTTTCCTTGCCAATATCTCTCTTTTGCAAAGAGCTGCGCATTGGAAAATTCAGGGCTATGTCGTGTAGATGATGGCCTAACAGGAGGCTTTAAAATTTTCTTTCTAGTGTCCTTCGTTTGGGAGAAAAATGCAATGGTACAAGACAGCTTTTCCTTGCCAATATCTCTCTTTTGCAAAGAGCTGCGCATTGGAAAAATCAGGGCTATGTCGTGTAGATGATGGCCTAACAGGAGGCTTTAAAATTTTCTTTCTAGTGTCCTTCGTTTGGGAGAAAAATGCAAAGGTACAAGACAGCTTTTCCTTGCCAATATCTCTCTTTTGCAAAGAGCTACGCATTGGAAAATTCAGGGCTATGTCGTGTAGATGATGGCCTAACAGGAGGCTTTAAAATTTTCTTTCTAGTGTCCTTCGTTTGGGAGAAAAATGCAAAGGTACAAGACAGCTTTTCCTTGCCAATATCTCTCTTTTGCAAAGAGCTGCGCATTGGAAAAATTAGGGCTATGTCGTGTAGATGATGGCCTAACAGGAGGCTTTAAAATTTTAATTCTAGTGTCCTTCGTTTGGGAGAAAAATGCAAAGGTACAAGACAGCTTTTCCTTGCCAATATCTCTCTTTTGCAAAGAGCTACGCATTGGAAAATTCAGGGCTATGTCGTGTAGATGATGGCCTAACAGGAGGCTTTAAAATTTTAATTCTAGTGTCCTTCGTTTGGGAGAAAAATGCAAAGGTACAAGACAGCTTTTCCTTGCCAATATCTCTCTTTTGCAAAGAGCTACGCATTGGAAAATTCAGGGCTATGTCGTGTAGATGATGGCCGAACAGGAGGCTTTCAAATTTTCTTTCTAGTGTCCTTCGTTTGGGAGAAAAATGCAAAGGTACAAGACAGCTTTTCCTTGCCAATATCTCTCTTTTGCAAAGAGCTGCGCATTGGAAAATTCAGGGCTATGTCGTGTAGATGATGGCCTAACAGGAGGCTTTAAAATTTTCTTTCTAGTGTCCTTCGTTTGGGAGAAAAATGCAATGGTACAAGACAGCTTTTCCTTGCCAATATCTCTCTTTTGCAAAGAGCTGCGCATTGGAAAATTCAGGGCTATGTCGTGTAGATGATGGCCTAACAGGAGGCTTTAAAATTTCAATTCTAGTGTCCTTCGTTTGGGAGAAAAATGCAAAGGTACAAGACAGCTTTTCCTTGCCAATATCTCTCTTTTGCAAAGAGCTGCGCATTGGAAAATTCAGGGCTATGTCGTGTAGATGATGGCTTAACAGGAGGCTTTAAAATTTTCTTTCTAGTGTCCTTCGTTTGGGAGAAAAATGCAATGGTACAAGACAGCTTTTCCTTGCCAATATCTCTCTTTTGCAAAGAGCTGCGCATTGGAAAATTCAGGGCTATGTCGTGTAGATGATGGCCTAACAGGAGGCTTTAAAATTTTCTTGCTAGTGTCCTTCGTTTGGGAGAAAAATGCAATGGTACAAGACAGCTTTTCCTTGCCAATATCTCTCTTTTGCAAAGAGCTGCGCATTGGAAAATTCAGGGCTATGTCGTGTAGATGATGGCCTAACAGGAGGCTTTAAAATTTTCTTTCTAGTGACCTTCGTTTGGGAGAAAAATGCAAAGGTACAAGACAGCTTTTCCTTGCCAATATCTCTCTTTTGCAAAGAGCTGCGCATTGGAAAATTCAGGGCTATGTCGTGTAGATGATGGCCTAACAGGAGGCTTTAAAATTTTAATTCTAGTGTCCTTCGTTTGGGAGAAAAATGCAAAGGTACCTGACAGCTTTTCCTTGCCAATATCTCTCTTTTGCAAAGAGCTGCGCATTGGAAAATTCAGGGCTATGTCGTGTAGATGATGGCTTAACAGGAGGCTTTAAAATTTTCTTTCTAGTGTCCTTCGTTTGGGAGAAAAATGCAATGGTACAAGACAGCTTTTCCTTGCCAATATCTCTCTTTTGCAAAGAGCTGCGCATTGGAAAATTCAGGGCTATGTCGTGTAGATGATGGCCTAACAGGAGGCTTTAAAATTTTCTTGCTAGTGTCCTTCGTTTGGGAGAAAAATGCAATGGTACAAGACAGCTTTTCCTTGCCAATATCTCTCTTTTGCAAAGAGCTGCGCATTGGAAAATTCAGGGCTATGTCGTGTAGATGATGGCCTAACAGGAGGCTTTAAAATTTTCTTTCTAGTGACCTTCGTTTGGGAGAAAAATGCAAAGGTACAAGACAGCTTTTCCTTGCCAATATCTCTCTTTTGCAAAGAGCTGCGCATTGGAAAATTCAGGGCTATGTCGTGTAGATGATGGCCTAACAGGAGGCTTTAAAATTTTAATTCTAGTGTCCTTCGTTTGGGAGAAAAATGCAAAGGTACCTGACAGCTTTTCCTTGCCAATATCTCTCTTTTGCAAAGAGCTGCGCATTGGAAAATTCAGGGCTATGTCGTGTAGATGATGGCATAACAGGAGGCTGTAAAATTTTAATTCTAGTGTCCTTCGTTTGGGAGAAAAATGCAAAGGTACAAGACAGCTTTTCCTTGCCAATATCTCTCTTTTGCAAAGAGCTGCGCATTGGAAAAATCAGGGCTATGTCGTGTAGATGATGGTCTAACAGGAGGCTTTAAAATTTTCTTTCTAGTGTCCTTCGTTTGGGAGAAAAATGCAAAGGTACAAGACAGCTTTTCCTTGCCAATATCTCTCTTTTGCAAAGAGCTACGCATTGGAAAATTCAGGGCTATGTCGTGTAGATGATGGCCTAACAGGAGGCTTTAAAATTTTCTTTCTAGTGTCCTTCGTTTGGGAGAAAAATGCAAAGGTACAAGACAGCTTTTCCTTGCCAAATATCTCTCTTTTGCAAAGAGCTGGCCATTGGAAAATTCAGGGCTATGTCGTGTAGATGATGGCCTAACAGGAGGCTTTAAAATTTTCTTTCTAGTGTCCTTCGTTTGGGAGGAAAATGCAATGGTACAAGACAGCTTTTCCTTGCCAATATCTCTCTTTTGCAAAGAGCTGCGCATTGGAAAATTCAGGGCTATGTCGTGTAGATGATGGCCTAACAGGAGGCTTTAAAATTTTCTTTCTAGTGTCCTTCGTTTGGGAGAAAAATGCAATGGTACAAGACAGCTTTTCCTTGCCAATATCTCTCTTTTGCAAAGAGCTGCGCATTGGAAAAATCAGGGCTATGTCGTGTAGATGATGGCCTAACAGGAGGCTTTAAAATTTTCTTTCTAGTGTCCTTCGTTTGGGAGAAAAATGCAAAGGTACAAGACAGCTTTTCCTTGCCAATATCTCTCTTTTGCAAAGAGCTACGCATTGGAAAATTCAGGGCTATGTCGTGTAGATGATGGCCTAACAGGAGGCTTTAAAATTTTCTTTCTAGTGTCCTTCGTTTGGGAGAAAAATGCAAAGGTACAAGACAGCTTTTCCTTGCCAATATCTCTCTTTTGCAAAGAGCTGCGCATTGGAAAAATTAGGGCTATGTCGTGTAGATGATGGCCTAACAGGAGGCTTTAAAATTTTAATTCTAGTGTCCTTCGTTTGGGAGAAAAATGCAAAGGTACAAGACAGCTTTTCCTTGCCAATATCTCTCTTTTGCAAAGAGCTACGCATTGGAAAATTCAGGGCTATGTCGTGTAGATGATGGCCTAACAGGAGGCTTTAAAATTTTAATTCTAGTGTCCTTCGTTTGGGAGAAAAATGCAAAGGTACAAGACAGCTTTTCCTTGCCAATATCTCTCTTTTGCAAAGAGCTACGCATTGGAAAATTCAGGGCTATGTCGTGTAGATGATGGCCGAACAGGAGGCTTTCAAATTTTAATTCTAGTGTCCTTCGTTTGGGAGAAAAATGCAAAGGTACAAGACAGCTTTTCCTTGCCAATATCTCTCTTTTGCAATGAGCTGCGCATTGGAAAATTCAGGGCTATGTCGTGTAGATGATGGCCTAACAGGAGGCTTTAAAATTTTCTTTCTAGTGTCCTTCGTTTGGGAGAAAAATGCAATGGTACAAGACAGCTTTTCCTTGCCAATATCTCTCTTTTGCAAAGAGCTACGCATTGGAAAATTCAGGGCTATGTCGTGTAGATGATGGCCTAACAGGAGGCTTTAAAATTTTCTTTCTAGTGTCCTTCGTTTGGGAGAAAAATGCAATGGTACAAGACAGCTTTTCCTTGCCAATATCTCTCTTTTGCAAAGAGCTGCGCATTGGAAAATGCAGGGCTATGTCGTGTAGATGATGGCCTAACAGGAGGCTTTAAAATTTTCTTTCTAGTGTCCTTCGTTTGGGAGAAAAATGCAAAGGTACAAGACAGCTTTTCCTTGCCAATATCTCTCTTTTGCAAAGAGCTGCGCATTGGAAAATTCAGGGCTATGTCGTGTAGATGATGGCCTAACAGGAGGCTTTAAAATTTTCTTTCTAGTGTCCTTCGTTTGGGAGAAAAATGCAATGGTACAAGACAGCTTTTCCTTGCCAATATCTCTCTTTTGCAAAGAGCTGCGCATTGGAAAATTCAGGGCTATGTCGTGTAGATGATGGCCTAACAGGAGGCTTTAAAATTTCAATTCTAGTGTCCTTCGTTTGGGAGAAAAATGCAAAGGTACAAGACAGCTTTTCCTTGCCAATATCTCTCTTTTGCAAAGAGCTGCGCATTGGAAAATTCAGGGCTATGTCGTGTAGATGATGGCTTAACAGGAGGCTTTAAAATTTTCTTTCTAGTGTCCTTCGTTTGGGAGAAAAATGCAATGGTACAAGACAGCTTTTCCTTGCCAATATCTCTCTTTTGCAAAGAGCTGCGCATTGGAAAATTCAGGGCTATGTCGTGTAGATGATGGCCTAACAGGAGGCTTTAAAATTTTCTTGCTAGTGTCCTTCGTTTGGGAGAAAAATGCAAAGGTACAAGACAGCTTTTCCTTGCCAATATCTCTCTTTTGCAAAGAGCTGCGCATTGGAAAATTCAGGGCTATGTCGTGTAGATGATGGCCTAACAGGAGGCTTTAAAATTTCAATTCTAGTGTCCTTCGTTTGGGAGAAAAATGCAAAGGTACAAGACAGCTTTTCCTTGCCAATATCTCTCTTTTGCAAAGAGCTGCGCATTGGAAAATTCAGGGCTATGTCGTGTAGATGATGGCTTAACAGGAGGCTTTAAAATTTTCTTTCTAGTGTCCTTCGTTTGGGAGAAAAATGCAATGGTACAAGACAGCTTTTCCTTGCCAATATCTCTCTTTTGCAAAGAGCTGCGCATTGGAAAAATCAGTGCTATGTCGTGTAGATGATGGCCTAACAGGAGGCTTTAAAATTTTCTTTCTAGTGTCCTTCGTTTGGGAGAAAAATGCAATGGTACAAGACAGCTTTTCCTTGCCAATATCTCTCTTTTGCAAAGAGCTGCGCATTGGAAAATTCAGGGCTATGTCGTGTAGATGATGGCCTAACAGGAGGCTTTAACATTTCAATTCTAGTGTCCTTCGTTTGGGAGAAAAATGCAAAGGTACAAGACAGCTTTTCCTTGCCAATATCTCTCTTTTGCAAAGAGCTGCGCATTGGAAAATTCAGGGCTATGTCGTGTAGATGATGGCCTAACAGGAGGCTTTAAAATTTTCTTTCTAGTGTCCTTCGTTTGGGAGAAAAATGCAATGGTACAAGACAGCTTTTCCTTGCCAATATCTCTCTTTTGCAAAGAGCTACGCATTGGAAAATTCAGGGCTATGTCGTGTAGATGATGGCCTAACAGGAGGCTTTAAAATTTTCTTTCTAGTGTCCTTCGTTTGGGAGAAAAATGCAATGGTACAAGACAGCTTTTCCTTGCCAATATCTCTCTTTTGCAAAGAGCTGCGCATTGGAAAATTCAGGGCTATGTCGTGTAGATGATGGCCTAACAGGAGGCTTTAAAATTTCAATTCTAGTGTCCTTCGTTTGGGAGAAAAATGCAAAGGTACAAGACAGCTTTTCCTTGCCAATATCTCTCTTTTGCAAAGAGCTGCGCATTGGAAAATTCAGGGCTATGTCGTGTAGATGATGGCTTAACAGGAGGCTTTAAAATTTTCTTTCTAGTTTCCTTCGTTTGGGAGAAAAATGCAATGGTACAAGACAGCTTTTCCTTGCCAATATCTCTCTTTTGCAAAGAGCTGCGCATTGGAAAAATCAGGGCTATGTCGTGTAGATGATGGCCTAACAGGAGGCTTTAAAATTTTCTTTCTAGTGTCCTTCGTTTGGGAGAAAAATGCAAAGGTACAAGACAGCTTTTCCTTGCCAATATCTCTCTTTTGCAAAGAGCTGCGCATTGGAAAATTCAGGGCTATGTCGTGTAGATGATGGCCTAACAGGAGGCTTTAAAATTTTCTTTCTAGTGTCCTTCGTTTGGGAGAAAAATGCAATGGTACAAGACAGCTTTTCCTTGCCAATATCTCTCTTTTGCAAAGAGCTGCGCATTGGAAAAATCAGGGCTATGTCGTGTAGATGATGGCCTAACAGGAGGCTTTAAAATTTTAATTCTAGTGTCCTTCGTTTGGGAGAAAAATGCAAAGGTACAAGACAGCTTTTCCTTGCCAATATCTCTCTTTTGCAAAGAGCTGCGCATTGGAAAATTCAGGGCTATGTCGTGTAGATGATGGCCTAACAGGAGGCTTTAAAATTTCAATTCTAGTGTCCTTCGTTTGGGAGAAAAATGCAAAGGTACAAGACAGCTTTTCCTTGCCAATATGTCTCTTTTGCAAAGAGCTACGCATTGGAAAATTCAGGGCTATGTCGTGTAGATGATGGCCTAACAGGAGGCTTTAAAATTTTCTTTCTAGTGTCCTTCGTTTGGGAGAAAAATGCAAAGGTACAAGACAGCTTTTCCTTGCCAATATCTCTCTTTTGCAAAGAGCTGCGCATTGGAAAAATCAGGGCTATGTCGTGTAGATGATGGCCTAACAGGAGGCTTTAAAATTTTAATTCTAGTGTCCTTCGTTTGGGAGAAAAATGCAAAGGTACAAGACAGCTTTTCCTTGCCAATATCTCTCTTTTGCAAAGAGCTACGCATTGGAAAATTCAGGGCTATGTCGTGTAGATGATGGCCTAACAGGAGGCTTTAAAATTTTAATTCTAGTGTCCTTCGTTTGGGAGAAAAATGCAAAGGTACAAGACAGCTTTTCCTTGCCAATATCTCTCTTTTGCAAAGAGCTACGCATTGGAAAATTCAGGGCTATGTCGTGTAGATGATGGCCGAACAGGAGGCTTTCAAATTTTAATTCTAGTGTCCTTCGTTTGGGAGAAAAATGCAAAGGTACAAGACAGCTTTTCCTTGCCAATATCTCTCTTTTGCAAAGAGCTGCGCATTGGAAAATGCAGGGCTATGTCGTGTAGATGATGGCCTAACAGGAGGCTTTAAAATTTTCTTTCTAGTGTCCTTCGTTTGGGAGAAAAATGCAATGGTACAAGACAGCTTTTCCTTGCCAATATCTCTCTTTTGCAAAGAGCTGCGCATTGGAAAATGCAGGGCTATGTCGTGTAGATGATGGCCTAACAGGAGGCTTTAAAATTTTCTTTCTAGTGTCCTTCGTTTGGGAGAAAAATGCAAAGGTACAAGACAGCTTTTCCTTGCCAATATCTCTCTTTTGCAAAGAGCTGCGCATTGGAAAATTCAGGGCTATGTCGTGTAGATGATGGCCTAACAGGAGGCTTTAAAATTTTCTTTCTAGTGTCCTTCGTTTGGGAGAAAAATGCAATGGTACAAGACAGCTTTTCCTTGCCAATATCTCTCTTTTGCAAAGAGCTGCGCATTGGAAAATTCAGGGCTATGTCGTGTAGATGATGGCCTAACAGGAGGCTTTAAAATTTCAATTCTAGTGTCCTTCGTTTGGGAGAAAAATGCAAAGGTACAAGACAGCTTTTCCTTGCCAATATCTCTCTTTTGCAAAGAGATGCGCATTGGAAAATTCAGGGCTATGTCGAGTAGATGATGGCTTAACAGGAGGCTTTAAAATTTTCTTTCTAGTGTCCTTCGTTTGGGAGAAAAATGCAATGGTACAAGACAGCTTTTCCTTGCCAATATCTC
Source organism: Pseudophryne corroboree (assembly GCF_028390025.1). Classification (NCBI taxonomy): domain Eukaryota; kingdom Metazoa; phylum Chordata; class Amphibia; order Anura; family Myobatrachidae; genus Pseudophryne; species Pseudophryne corroboree. Next base: position 291,296 of record NW_026970348.1, on the reverse strand, counting down.
TCTTTTGCAAAGAGCTGCGCATTGGAAAATGCAGGGCTATGTCGTGTAGATGATGGCCTAACAGGAGGCTTTAAAATTTTCTTGCTAGTGTCCTTCGTTTGGGAGAAAAATGCAAAGGTACAAGACAGCTTTTCCTTGCCAATATCTCTCTTTTGCAAAGAGCTGCGCATTGGAAAATTCAGGGCTATGTCGTGTAGATGATGGCCTAACAGGAGGCTTTAAAATTTCAATTCTAGTGTCCTTCGTTTGGGAGAAAAATGCAAAGGTACAAGACAGCTTTTCCTTGCCAATATCTCTCTTTTGCAAAGAGCTGCGCATTGGAAAATTCAGGGCTATGTCGTGTAGATGATGGCTTAACAGGAGGCTTTAAAATTTTCTTTCTAGTGTCCTTCGTTTGGGAGAAAAATGCAATGGTACAAGACAGCTTTTCCTTGCCAATATCTCTCTTTTGCAAAGAGCTGCGCATTGGAAAAATCAGGGCTATGTCGTGTAGATGATGGCCTAACAGGAGGCTTTAAAATTTTCTTTCTAGTGTCCTTCGTTTGGGAGAAAAATGCAATGGTACAAGACAGCTTTTCCTTGCCAATATCTCTCTTTTGCAAAGAGCTGCGCATTGGAAAATTCAGGGCTATGTCGTGTAGATGATGACCTAACAGGAGGCTTTAAAATTTTCTTTCTAGTGTCCTTCGTTTGGGAGAAAAATGCAAAGGTACAAGACAGCTTTTCCTTGCCAATATCTCTCTTTTGCAAAGAGCTGCGCATTGGAAAATTCAGGGCTATGTCGTGTAGATGATGGCTTAACAGGAGGCTTTAAAATTTTCTTTCTAGTGTCCTTCGTTTGGGAGAAAAATGCAAAGGTACAAGACAGCTTTTCCTTGCCAATATCTCTCTTTTGCAAAGAGCTGCGCATTGGAAAAATCAGGGCTATGTCGTGTAGATGATGGCCTAACAGGAGGCTTTAAAATTTTAATTCTAGTGTCCTTCGTTTGGGAGAAAAATGCAAAGGTACAAGACAGCTTTTCCTTGCCAATATCTCTCTTTTGCAAAGAGCTACGCATTGGAAAATTCAGGGCTATGTCGTGTAGATGATGGCCTAACAGGAGGCTTTAAAATTTTAATTCTAGTGTCCTTCGTTTGGGAGAAAAATGCAAAGGTACAAGACAGCTTTTCCTTGCCAATATCTCTCTTTTGCAAAGAGCTACGCATTGGAAAATACAGGGCTATGTCGTGTAGATGATGGCCGAACAGGAGGCTTTCAAATTTTAATTCTAGTGTCCTTCGTTTGGGAGAAAAATGCAAAGGTACAAGACAGCTTTTCCTTGCCAATATCTCTCTTTTGCAAAGAGCTGCGCATTGGAAAATTCAGGGCTATGTCGTGTAGATGATGGCCTAACAGGAGGCTTTAAAATTTTCTTTCTAGTGTCCTTCGTTTGGGAGAAAAATGCAATGGTACAAGACAGCTTTTCCTTGCCAATATCTCTCTTTTGCAAAGAGCTACGCATTGGAAAATTCAGGGCTATGTCGTGTAGATGATGGCCTAACAGGAGGCTTTAAAATTTTCTTTCTAGTGTCCTTCGTTTGGGAGAAAAATGCAATGGTACAAGACAGCTTTTCCTTGCCAATATCTCTCTTTTGCAAAGAGCTGCGCATTGGAAAATGCAGGGCTATGTCGTGTAGATGATGGCCTAACAGGAGGCTTTAAAATTTTCTTTCTAGTGTCCTTCGTTTGGGAGAAAAATGCAAAGGTACAAGACAGCTTTTCCTTGCCAATATCTCTCTTTTGCAAAGAGCTGCGCATTGGAAAATTCAGGGCTATGTCGTGTAGATGATGGCCTAACAGGAGGCTTTAAAATTTTCTTTCTAGTGTCCTTCGTTTGGGAGAAAAATGCAATGGTACAAGACAGCTTTTCCTTGCCAATATCTCTCTTTTGCAAAGAGCTGCGCATTGGAAAATTCAGGGCTATGTCGTGTAGATGATGGCCTAACAGGAGGCTTTAAAATTTCAATTCTAGTGTCCTTCGTTTGGGAGAAAAATGCAAAGGTACAAGACAGCTTTTCCTTGCCAATATCTCTCTTTTGCAAAGAGCTGCGCATTGGAAAATTCAGGGCTATGTCGTGTAGATGATGGCTTAACAGGAGGCTTTAAAATTTTCTTTCTAGTGTCCTTCGTTTGGGAGAAAAATGCAATGGTACAAGACAGCTTTTCCTTGCCAATATCTCTCTTTTGCAAAGAGCTGCGCATTGGAAAATTCAGGGCTATGTCGTGTAGATGATGGCCTAACAGGAGGCTTTAAAATTTTCTTTCTAGTGTCCTTCGTTTGGGAGAAAAATGCAATGGTACAAGACAGCTTTTCCTTGCCAATATCTCTCTTTTGCAAAGAGCTGCGCATTGGAAAATGCAGGGCTATGTCGTGTAGATGATGGCCTAACAGGAGGCTTTAAAATTTTCTTTCTAGTGTCCTTCGTTTGGGAGAAAAATGCAAAGGTACAAGACAGCTTTTCCTTGCCAATATCTCTCTTTTGCAAAGAGCTGCGCATTGGAAAATTCAGGGCTATGTCGTGTAGATGATGGCCTAACAGGAGGCTTTAAAATTTCAATTCTAGTGTCCTTCGTTTGGGAGAAAAATGCAAAGGTACAAGACAGCTTTTCCTTGCCAATATCTCTCTTTTGCAAAGAGCTGCGCATTGGAAAATTCAGGGCTATGTCGTGTAGATGATGGCTTAACAGGAGGCTTTAAAATTTTCTTTCTAGTGTCCTTCGTTTGGGAGAAAAATGCAATGGTACAAGACAGCTTTTCCTTGCCAATATCTCTCTTTTGCAAAGAGCTGCGCATTGGAAAAATCAGGGCTATGTCGTGTAGATGATGGCCTAACAGGAGGCTTTAAAATTTTCTTTCTAGTGTCCTTCGTTTGGGAGAAAAATGCAATGGTACAAGACAGCTTTTCCTTGCCAATATCTCTCTTTTGCAAAGAGCTGCGCATTGGAAAATTCAGGGCTATGTCGTGTAGATGATGGCCTAACAGGAGGCTTTAAAATTTTCTTTCTAGTGTCCTTCGTTTGGGAGAAAAATGCAAAGGTACAAGACAGCTTTTCCTTGCCAATATCTCTCTTTTGCAAAGAGCTGCGCATTGGAAAATTCAGGGCTATGTCGTGTAGATGATGGCTTAACAGGAGGCTTTAAAATTTTCTTTCTAGTGTCCTTCGTTTGGGAGAAAAATGCAAAGGTACAAGACAGCTTTTCCTTGCCAATATCTCTCTTTTGCAAAGAGCTGCGCATTGGAAAAATCAGGGCTATGTCGTGTAGATGATGGCCTAACAGGAGGCTTTAAAATTTTAATTCTAGTGTCCTTCGTTTGGGAGAAAAATGCAAAGGTACAAGACAGCTTTTCCTTGCCAATATCTCTCTTTTGCAAAGAGCTACGCATTGGAAAATTCAGGGCTATGTCGTGTAGATGATGGCCTAACAGGAGGCTTTAAAATTTTAATTCTAGTGTCCTTCGTTTGGGAGAAAAATGCAAAGGTACAAGACAGCTTTTCCTTGCCAATATCTCTCTTTTGCAAAGAGCTACGCATTGGAAAATACAGGGCTATGTCGTGTAGATGATGGCCGAACAGGAGGCTTTCAAATTTTAATTCTAGTGTCCTTCGTTTGGGAGAAAAATGCAAAGGTACAAGACAGCTTTTCCTTGCCAATATCTCTCTTTTGCAAAGAGCTGCGCATTGGAAAATTCAGGGCTATGTCGTGTAGATGATGGCCTAACAGGAGGCTTTAAAATTTTCTTTCTAGTGTCCTTCGTTTGGGAGAAAAATGCAATGGTACAAGACAGCTTTTCCTTGCCAATATCTCTCTTTTGCAAAGAGCTACGCATTGGAAAATTCAGGGCTATGTCGTGTAGATGATGGCCTAACAGGAGGCTTTAAAATTTTCTTTCTAGTGTCCTTCGTTTGGGAGAAAAATGCAATGGTACAAGACAGCTTTTCCTTGCCAATATCTCTCTTTTGCAAAGAGCTGCGCATTGGAAAATGCAGGGCTATGTCGTGTAGATGATGGCCTAACAGGAGGCTTTAAAATTTTCTTTCTAGTGTCCTTCGTTTGGGAGAAAAATGCAAAGGTACAAGACAGCTTTTCCTTGCCAATATCTCTCTTTTGCAAAGAGCTGCGCATTGGAAAATTCAGGGCTATGTCGTGTAGATGATGGCCTAACAGGAGGCTTTAAAATTTTCTTTCTAGTGTCCTTCGTTTGGGAGAAAAATGCAATGGTACAAGACAGCTTTTCCTTGCCAATATCTCTCTTTTGCAAAGAGCTGCGCATTGGAAAATTCAGGGCTATGTCGTGTAGATGATGGCCTAACAGGAGGCTTTAAAATTTCAATTCTAGTGTCCTTCGTTTGGGAGAAAAATGCAAAGGTACAAGACAGCTTTTCCTTGCCAATATCTCTCTTTTGCAAAGAGCTGCGCATTGGAAAATTCAGGGCTATGTCGTGTAGATGATGGCTTAACAGGAGGCTTTAAAATTTTCTTTCTAGTGTCCTTCGTTTGGGAGAAAAATGCAATGGTACAAGACAGCTTTTCCTTGCCAATATCTCTCTTTTGCAAAGAGCTGCGCATTGGAAAATTCAGGGCTATGTCGTGTAGATGATGGCCTAACAGGAGGCTTTAAAATTTTCTTTCTAGTGTCCTTCGTTTGGGAGAAAAATGCAATGGTACAAGACAGCTTTTCCTTGCCAATATCTCTCTTTTGCAAAGAGCTGCGCATTGGAAAATGCAGGGCTATGTCGTGTAGATGATGGCCTAACAGGAGGCTTTAAAATTTTCTTTCTAGTGTCCTTCGTTTGGGAGAAAAATGCAAAGGTACAAGACAGCTTTTCCTTGCCAATATCTCTCTTTTGCAAAGAGCTGCGCATTGGAAAATTCAGGGCTATGTCGTGTAGATGATGGCCTAACAGGAGGCTTTAAAATTTTCTTTCTAGTGTCCTTCGTTTGGGAGAAAAATGCAATGGTACAAGACAGCTTTTCCTTGCCAATATCTCTCTTTTGCAAAGAGCTGCGCATTGGAAAATTCAGGGCTATGTCGTGTAGATGATGGCCTAACAGGAGGCTTTAAAATTTCAATTCTAGTGTCCTTCGTTTGGGAGAAAAATGCAAAGGTACAAGACAGCTTTTCCTTGCCAATATCTCTCTTTTGCAAAGAGATGCGCATTGGAAAATTCAGGGCTATGTCGTGTAGATGATGGCTTAACAGGAGGCTTTAAAATTTTCTTTCTAGTGTCCTTCGTTTGGGAGAAAAATGCAATGGTACAAGACAGCTTTTCCTTGCCAATATCTCTCTTTTGCAAAGAGCTGCGCATTGGAAAATGCAGGGCTATGTCGTGTAGATGATGGCCTAACAGGAGGCTTTAAAATTTTCTTGCTAGTGTCCTTCGTTTGGGAGAAAAATGCAAAGGTACAAGACAGCTTTTCCTTGCCAATATCTCTCTTTTGCAAAGAGCTGCGCATTGGAAAATTCAGGGCTATGTCGTGTAGATGATGGCCTAACAGGAGGCTTTAAAATTTCAATTCTAGTGTCCTTCGTTTGGGAGAAAAATGCAAAGGTACAAGACAGCTTTTCCTTGCCAATATCTCTCTTTTGCAAAGAGCTGCGCATTGGAAAATTCAGGGCTATGTCGTGTAGATGATGGCTTAACAGGAGGCTTTAAAATTTTCTTTCTAGTGTCCTTCGTTTGGGAGAAAAATGCAATGGTACAAGACAGCTTTTCCTTGCCAATATCTCTCTTTTGCAAAGAGCTGCGCATTGGAAAAATCAGGGCTATGTCGTGTAGATGATGGCCTAACAGGAGGCTTTAAAATTTTCTTTCTAGTGTCCTTCGTTTGGGAGAAAAATGCAATGGTACAAGACAGCTTTTCCTTGCCAATATCTCTCTTTTGCAAAGAGCTGCGCATTGGAAAATTCAGGGCTATGTCGTGTAGATGATGGCCTAACAGGAGGCTTTAAAATTTTCTTTCTAGTGTCCTTCGTTTGGGAGAAAAATGCAAAGGTACAAGACAGCTTTTCCTTGCCAATATCTCTCTTTTGCAAAGAGCTGCGCATTGGAAAAATCAGGGCTATGTCGTGTAGATGATGGCCTAACAGGAGGCTTTAAAATTTTAATTCTAGTGTCCTTCGTTTGGGAGAAAAATGCAAAGGTACAAGACAGCTTTTCCTTGCCAATATCTCTCTTTTGCAAAGAGCTACGCATTGGAAAATTCAGGGCTATGTCGTGTAGATGATGGCCTAACAGGAGGCTTTAAAATTTTAATTCTAGTGTCCTTCGTTTGGGTGAAAAATGCAAAGGTACAAGACAGCTTTTCCTTGCCAATATCTCTCTTTTGCAAAGAGCTACGCATTGGAAAATACAGGGCTATGTCGTGTAGATGATGGCCGAACAGGAGGCTTTCAAATTTTAATTCTAGTGTCCTTCGTTTGGGAGAAAAATGCAAAGGTACAAGACAGCTTTTCCTTGCCAATATCTCTCTTTTGCAAAGAGCTGCGCATTGGAAAATTCAGGGCTATGTCGTGTAGATGATGGCCTAACAGGAGGCTTTAAAATTTTCTTTCTAGTGTCCTTCGTTTGGGAGAAAAATGCAATGGTACAAGACAGCTTTTCCTTGCCAATATCTCTCTTTTGCAAAGAGCTACGCATTGGAAAATTCAGGGCTATGTCGTGTAGATGATGGCCTAACAGGAGGCTTTAAAATTTTCTTTCTAGTGTCCTTCGTTTGGGAGAAAAATGCAATGGTACAAGACAGCTTTTCCTTGCCAATATCTCTCTTTTGCAAAGAGCTGCGCATTGGAAAATGCAGGGCTATGTCGTGTAGATGATGGCCTAACAGGAGGCTTTAAAATTTTCTTTCTAGTGTCCTTCGTTTGGGAGAAAAATGCAAAGGTACAAGACAGCTTTTCCTTGCCAATATCTCTCTTTTGCAAAGAGCTGCGCATTGGAAAATTCAGGGCTATGTCGTGTAGATGATGGCCTAACAGGAGGCTTTAAAATTTTCTTTCTAGTGTCCTTCGTTTGGGAGAAAAATGCAATGGTACAAGACAGCTTTTCCTTGCCAATATCTCTCTTTTGCAAAGAGCTGCGCATTGGAAAATTCAGGGCTATGTCGTGTAGATGATGGCCTAACAGGAGGCTTTAAAATTTCAATTCTAGTGTCCTTCGTTTGGGAGAAAAATGCAAAGGTACAAGACAGCTTTTCCTTGCCAATATCTCTCTTTTGCAAAGAGCTGCGCATTGGAAAATTCAGGGCTATGTCGTGTAGATGATGGCTTAACAGGAGGCTTTAAAATTTTCTTTCTAGTGTCCTTCGTTTGGGAGAAAAATGCAATGGTACAAGACAGCTTTTCCTTGCCAATATCTCTCTTTTGCAAAGAGCTGCGCATTGGAAAATTCAGGGCTATGTCGTGTAGATGATGGCCTAACAGGAGGCTTTAAAATTTTCTTGCTAGTGTCCTTCGTTTGGGAGAAAAATGCAAAGGTACAAGACAGCTTTTCCTTGCCAATATCTCTCTTTTGCAAAGAGCTGCGCATTGGAAAATTCAGGGCTATGTCGTGTAGATGATGGCCTAACAGGAGGCTTTAAAATTTCAATTCTAGTGTCCTTCGTTTGGGAGAAAAATGCAAAGGTACAAGACAGCTTTTCCTTGCCAATATCTCTCTTTTGCAAAGAGCTGCGCATTGGAAAATTCAGGGCTATGTCGTGTAGATGATGGCCTAACAGGAGGCTTTAAAATTTTCTTTCTAGTGTCCTTCGTTTGGGAGAAAAATGCAATGGTACAAGACAGCTTTTCCTTGCCAATATCTCTCTTTTGCAAAGAGCTACGCATTGGAAAATTCAGGGCTATGTCGTGTAGATGATGGCCTAACAGGAGGCTTTAAAATTTTCTTTCTAGTGTCCTTCGTTTGGGAGAAAAATGCAATGGTACAAGACAGCTTTTCCTTGCCAATATCTCTCTTTTGCAAAGAGCTGCGCATTGGAAAATGCAGGGCTATGTCGTGTAGATGATGGCCTAACAGGAGGCTTTAAAATTTTCTTTCTAGTGTCCTTCGTTTGGGAGAAAAATGCAAAGGTACAAGACAGCTTTTCCTTGCCAATATCTCTCTTTTGCAAAGAGCTGCGCATTGGAAAATTCAGGGCTATGTCGTGTAGATGATGGCCTAACAGGAGGCTTTAAAATTTTCTTTCTAGTGTCCTTCGTTTGGGAGAAAAATGCAATGGTACAAGACAGCTTTTCCTTGCCAATATCTCTCTTTTGCAAAGAGCTGCGCATTGGAAAAATCAGGGCTATGTCGTGTAGATGATGGCCTAACAGGAGGCTTTAAAATTTTCTTTCTAGTGTCCTTCGTTTGGGAGAAAAATGCAATGGTACAAGACAGCTTTTCCTTGCCAATATCTCTCTTTTGCAAAGAGCTGCGCATTGGAAAATTCAGGGCTATGTCGTGTAGATGATGGCCTAACAGGAGGCTTTAAAATTTCAATTCTAGTGTCCTTCGTTTGGGAGAAAAATGCAAAGGTACAAGACAGCTTTTCCTTGTCAATATCTCTCTTTTGCAAAGAGCTGCGCATTGGAAAATTCAGGGCTATGTCGTGTAGATGATGGCCTAACAGGAGGCTTTAAAATTTTCTTTCTAGTGTCCTTCGTTTGGGAGAAAAATGCAATGGTACAAGACAGCTTTTCCTTGCCAATATCTCTCTTTTGCAAAGAGCTACGCATTGGAAAATTCAGGGCTATGTCGTGTAGATGATGGCCTAACAGGAGGCTTTAAAATTTTCTTTCTAGTGTCCTTCGTTTGGGAGAAAAATGCAATGGTACAAGACAGCTTTTCCTTGCCAATATCTCTCTTTTGCAAAGAGCTGCGCATTGGAAAATTCAGGGCTATGTCGTGTAGATGATGGCCTAACAGGAGGCTTTAAAATTTTCTTTCTAGTGTCCTTCGTTTGGGAGAAAAATGCAATGGTACAAGACAGCTTTTCCTTGCCAATATCTCTCTTTTGCAAAGAGCTGCGCATTGGAAAATTCAGGGCTATGTCGTGTAGATGATGGCCTAACAGGAGGCTTTTAAATTTCAATTCTAGTGTCCTTCGTTTGGGAGAAAAATGCAAAGGTACAAGACAGCTTTTCCTTGCCAATATCTCTCTTTTGCAAAGAGCTGCGCATTGGAAAATTCAGGGCTATGTCGTGTAGATGATGGCTTAACAGGAGGCTTTAAAATTTTCTTTCTAGTGTCCTTCGTTTGGGAGAAAAATGCAATGGTACAAGACAGCTTTTCCTTGCCAATATCTCTCTTTTGCAAAGAGCTGCGCATTGGAAAAATCAGGGCTATGTCGTGTAGATGATGGCCTAACAGGAGGCTTTAAAATTTTCTTTCTAGTGTCCTTCGTTTGGGAGAAAAATGCAATGGTACAAGACAGCTTTTCCTTGCCAATATCTCTCTTTTGCAAAGAGCTGCGCATTGGAAAAATCAGGGCTATGTCGTGTAGATGATGGCCTAACAGGAGGCTTTAAAATTTTAATTCTAGTGTCCTTCGTTTGGGAGAAAAATGCAAAGGTACAAGACAGCTTTTCCTTGCCAATATCTCTCTTTTGCAAAGAGCTGCGCATTGGAAAAATCAGGGCTATGTCGTGTAGATGATGGCATAACAGGAGGCTTTAAAATTTTAATTCTAGTGTCCTTCGTTTGGGAGAAAAATGCAAAGGTACAAGACAGCTTTTCCTTGCCAATATCTCTCTTTTGCAAAGAGCTGCGCATTGGAAAATTCAGGGCTATGTCGTGTAGATGAGGGCCTAACAGGAGGCTTTAAAATTTTCTTTCTAGTGTCCTTCGTTTGGGAGAAAAATGCAATGGTACAAGACAGCTTTTCCTTGCCAATATCTCTCTTTTGCAAAGAGCTACGCATTGGAAAATTCAGGGCTATGTCGTGTAGATGATGGCCTAACAGGAGGCTTTAAAATTTTCTTTCTAGTGTCCTTCGTTTGGGAGAAAAATGCAATGGTACAAGACAGCTTTTCCTTGCCAATATCTCTCTTTTGCAAAGAGCTGCGCATTGGAAAATGCAGGGCTATGTCGTGTAGATGATGGCCTAACAGGAGGCTTTAAAATTTTCTTTCTAGTGTCCTTCGTTTGGGAGAAAAATGCAAAGGTACAAGACAGCTTTTCCTTGCCAATATCTCTCTTTTGCAAAGAGCTGCGCATTGGAAAATTCAGGGCTATGTCGTGTAGATGATGGCCTAACAGGAGGCTTTAAAATTTTCTTTCTAGTGTCCTTCGTTTGGGAGAAAAATGCAATGGTACAAGACAGCTTTTCCTTGCCAATATCTCTCTTTTGCAAAGAGCTGCGCATTGGAAAATTCAGGGCTATGTCGTGTAGATGATGGCCTAACAGGAGGCTTTAAAATTTAAATTCTAGCGTCCTTCGTTTGGGAGAAAAATGCAAAGGTACAAGACAGCTTTTCCTTGCCAATATCTCTCTTTTGCAAAGAGCTGCGCATTGGAAAATTCAGGGCTATGTCGTGTAGATGATGGCTTAACAGGAGGCTTTAAAATTTTCTTTCTAGTGTCCTTCGTTTGGGAGAAAAATGCAATGGTACAAGACAGCTTTTCCTTGCCAATATCTCTCTTTTGCAAAGAGCTGCGCATTGGAAAATTCAGGGCTATGTCGTGTAGATGATGGCCTAACAGGAGGCTTTAAAATTTTCTTGCTAGTGTCCTTCGTTTGGGAGAAAAATGCAAAGGTACAAGACAGCTTTTCCTTGCCAATATCTCTCTTTTGCAAAGAGCTGCGCATTGGGAAATTCAGGGCTATGTCGTGTAGATGATGGCCTAACAGGAGGCTTTAAAATTTCAATTCTAGTGTCCTTCGTTTGGGAGAAAAATGCAAAGGTACAAGACAGCTTTTCCTTGCCAATATCTCTCTTTTGCAAAGAGCTGCGCATTGGAAAATTCAGGGCTATGTCGTGTAGATGATGGCTTAACAGGAGGCTTTAAAATTTTCTTTCTAGTGTCCTTCGTTTGGGAGAAAAATGCAATGGTACAAGACAGCTTTTCCTTGCCAATATCTCTCTTTTGCAAAGAGCTGCGCATTGGAAAAATCAGGGCTATGTCGTGTAGATGATGGCCTAACAGGAGGCTTTAAAATTTTCTTTCTAGTGTCCTTCGTTTGGGAGAAAAATGCAATGGTACAAGACAGCTTTTCCTTGCCAATATCTCTCTTTTGCAAAGAGCTGCGCATTGGAAAATTCAGGGCTATGTCGTGTAGATGATGGCCTAACAGGAGGCTTTAAAATTTCAATTCTAGTGTCCTTCGTTTGGGAGAAAAATGCAAAGGTACAAGACAGCTTTTCCTTGCCAATATCTCTCTTTTGCAAAGAGCTACGCATTGGAAAATTCAAGGCTATGTCGTGTAGATGATGGCCTAACAGGAGGCTTTAAAATTTTCTTTCTAGTGTCCTTCGTTTGGGAGAAAAATGCAATGGTACAAGACAGCTTTTCCTTGCCAATATCTCTCTTTTGCAAAGAGCTGCGCATTGGAAAATTCAGGGCTATGTCGTGTAGATGATGGCCTAACAGGAGGCTTTAAAATTTTCTTTCTAGTGTCCTTCGTTTGGGAGAAAAATGCAATGGTACAAGACAGCTTTTCCTTGCCAATATCTCTCTTTTGCAAAGAGCTGCGCATTGGAAAATTCAGGGCTATGTCGTGTAGATGATGGCCTAACAGGAGGCTTTAAAATTTCAATTCTAGTGTCCTTCGTTTGGGAGAAAAATGCAAAGGTACAAGACAGCTTTTCCTTGCCAATATCTCTCTTTTGCAAAGAGCTGCGCATTGGAAAATTCAGGGCTATGTCGTGTAGATGATGGCTTAACAGGAGGCTTTAAAATTTTATTTCTAGTGTCCTTCGTTTGGGAGAAAAATGCAATGGTACAAGACAGCTTTTCCTTGCCAATATCTCTCTTTTGCAAAGAGCTGCGCATTGGAAAATTCAGGGCTATGTTGTGTAGATGATGGCCTAACAGGAGGCTTTAAAATTTTCTTTCTAGTGTCCTTCGTTTGGGAGAAAAATGCAATGGTACAAGACAGCTTTTCCTTGCCAATATCTCTCTTTTGCAAAGAGCTGCGCATTGGAAAAATCAGGGCTATGTCGTGTAGATGATGGCCTAACAGGAGGCTTTAAAATTTTCTTTCTAGTGTCCTTCGTTTGGGAGAAAAATGCAAAGGTACAAGACAGCTTTTCCTTGCCAATATCTCTCTTTTGCAAAGAGCTGCGCATTGGAAAATTCAGGGCTATGTCGTGTAGATGATGGCTTAACAGGAGGCTTTAAAATTTTCTTTCTAGTGTCGTTCGTTTGGGAGAAAAATGCAATGGTACAAGACAGCTTTTCCTTGCCAATATCTCTCTTTTGCAAAGAGCTGCGCATTGGAAAAATCAGGGCTATGTCGTGTAGATGATGGCCTAACAGGAGGCTTTAAAATTTCAATTCTAGTGTCCTTCGTTTGGGAGAAAAATGCAAAGGTACAAGACAGCTTTTCCTTGCCAATATCTCTCTTTTGCAAAGAGCTACGCATTGGAAAATTCAGGGCTATGTCGTGTAGATGATGGCCTAACAGGAGGCTTTAAAATTTTCTTTCTAGTGTCCTTCGTTTGGGAGAAAAATGCAAAGGTACAAGACAGCTTTTCCTTGCCAATATCTCTCTTTTGCATAGAGCTGCGCATTGGAAAATTCAGGGCTATGTCGTGTAGATGATGGCCTAACAGGAGGCTTTAAAATTTTCTTTCTAGTGTCCTTCGTTTGGGAGAAAAATGCAAAGGTACAAGACAGCTTTTCCTTGCCAATATCTCTCTTTTGCAAAGAGCTGCGCATTGGAAAATTCAGGGCTATGTCGTGTAGATGATGGCCTAACAGGAGGCTTTAAAATTTTCTTTCTAGTGTCCTTCGTTTGGGAGAAAAATGCAATGGTACAAGACAGCTTTTCCTTGCCAATATCTCTCTTTTGCAAAGAGCTGCGCATTGGAAAATTCAGGGCTATGTCGTGTAGATGATGGCCTAACAGGAGGCTTTAAAATTTCAATTCTAGTGTCCTTCGTTTGGGAGAAAAATGCAAAGGTACAAGACAGCTTTTCCTTGCCAATATCTCTCTTTTGCAAAGAGCTGCGCATTGGAAAATTCAGGGCTATGTCGTGTAGATGATGGCTTAACAGGAGGCTTTAAAATTTTCTTTCTAGTGTCCTTCGTTTGGGAGAAAAATGCAATGGTACAAGACAGCTTTTCCTTGCCAATATCTCTCTTTTGCAAAGAGCTGCGCATTGGAAAAATCAGGGCTATGTCGTGTAGATGATGGCCTAACAGGAGGCTTTAAAATTTTCTTTCTAGTGTCCTTCGTTTGGGAGAAAAATGCAAAGGTACAAGACAGCTTTTCCTTGTCAATATCTCTCTTTTGCAAAGAGCTGCGCATTGGAAAATTCAGGGCTATGTCGTGTAGATGATGGCCTAACAGGAGGCTTTAAAATTTTAATTCTAGTGTCCTTCGTTTGGGAGAAAAATGCAAAGGTACAAGACAGCTTTTCTTTGCCAATATCTCTCTTTTGCAAAGAGCTGCGCATTGGAAAATTCAGGGCTATGTCGTGTAGATGATGGCATAACAGGAGGCTTTAAAATTTTAATTCTAGTGTCCTTCGTTTGGGAGAAAAATGCAAAGGTACAAGACAGCTTTTCCTTGCCAATATCTCTCTTTTGCAAAGAGCTGCGCATTGGAAAAATCAGGGCTATGTCGTGTAGATGATGGCCTAACAGGAGGCTTTAAAATTTTCTTTCTAGTGTCCTTCGTTTAGGAGAAAAATGCAAAGGTACAAGACAGCTTTTCCTTCCCAATATCTCTCTTTTGCAAAGAGCTACGCATTGGAAAACTCAGGGCTATGTCGTGTAGATGATGGCCTAACAGGAGGCTTTAAAATTTTCTTTCTAGTGTCCTTCGTTTGGGAGAAAAATGCAAAGGTACAAGACAGCTTTTCCTTGCCAATATCTCTCTTTTGCAAAGAGCTGCGCATTGGAAAATTCAGGGCTATGTCGTGTAGATGATGGCATAACAGGAGGCTTTAAAATTTTAATTCTAGTGTCCTTCGTTTGGGAGAAAAATGCAAAGGTACAAGACAGCTTTTCCTTGCCAATATCTCTCTTTTGCAAAGAGCTGCGCATTGGAAAATTCAGGGCTATGTCGTGTAGATGATGGCCTAACAGGAGGCTTTAAAATTTTAATTCTAGTGTCCTTCGTTTGGGAGAAAAATGCAAAGGTACAAGACAGCTTTTCCTTGCCAATATCTCTCTTGGGCAAAGAGCTGCGTATTGGAAAATTCAGGGCTATGTCGTGTAGATGATGGCCTAACAGGAGGCTTTAAAATTTTCTTTCTAGTGTCCTTCGTTTGGGAGAAAAATGCAAAGGTACAAGACAGCTTTTCCTTGCCAATATCTCTCTTTTGCAAAGAGCTACGCATTGGAAAATTCAGGGCTATGTCGTGTAGATGATGGCCTAACAGGAGGCTTTAAAATTTTCTTTCTAGTGTCCTTCGTTTGGGAGAAAAATGCAAAGGTACAAGACAGCTTTTCCTTGCCAATATCTCTCTTTTGCAAAGAGCTGCGCATTGGAAAATTCAGGGCTATGTCGTGTAGATGATGGCCTAACAGGAGGCTTTAAAATTTTCTTTCTAGTGTCCTTCGTTTGGGAGAAAAATGCAAAGGTACAAGACAGCTTTTCCTTGCCAATATCTCTCTTTTGCAAAGAGCTGCGCATTGGAAAAATCAGGGCTATGTCGTGTAGATGATGGCCTAACAGGAGGCTTTAAAATTTTAATTCTAGTGTCCTTCGTTTGGGAGAAAAATGCAATGGTACAAGACAGCTTTTCCTTGCCAATATCTCTCTTTTGCAAAGAGCTGCGCATTGGAAAATTCAGGGCTATGTCGTGTAGATGATGGCCTAACAGGAGGCTTTAAAATTTTCTTTCTAGTGACCTTCGTTTGGGAGAAAAATGCAAAGGTACAAGACAGCTTTTCCTTGCCAATATCTCTCTTTTGCAAAGAGCTGCGCATTGGAAAATTCAGGGCTATGTCGTGTAGATGATGGCCTAACAGGAGGCTTTAAAATTTTAATTCTAGTGTCCTTCGTTTGGGAGAAAAATGCAAAGGTACCTGACAGCTTTTCCTTGCCAATATCTCTCTTTTGCAAAGAGCTGCGCATTGGAAAATTCAGGGCTATGTCGTGTAGATGATGGCATAGCAGGAGGCTTTAAAATTTTAATTCTAGTGTCCTTCGTTTGGGAGAAAAATGCAAAGGTACAAGACAGCTTTTCCTTGCCAATATCTCTCTTTTGCAAAGAGCTGCGCATTGGAAAATTCAGGGCTATGTCGTGTAGATGATGGCATAACAGGAGGCTTTAAAATTTTAATTCTAGTGTCCTTCGTTTGGGAGAAAAATGCAAAGGTACAAGACAGCTTTTCCTTGCCAATATCTCTCTTTTGCAAAGAGCTCCGCATTGGAAAATTCAGGGCTATGTCGTGTAGATGATGGCCTAACAGGAGGCTTTAAAATTTTAATTCTAGTGTCCTTCGTTTGGGAGAAAAATGCAAAGGTACAAGACAGCTTTTCCTTGCCAATATCTCTCTTTTGCAAAGAGCTGCGCAATGGAAAATTCAGGGCTATGTCGTGTAGATGATGGCCTAACAGGAGGCTTTAAAATTTTCTTTCTAGTGTCCTTCGTTTGGGAGAAAAATGCAATGGTACAAGACAGCTTTTCCTTGCCAATATCTCTCTTTTGCAAAGAGCTGCGCATTGGAAAAATCAGTGCTATGTCGTGTAGATGATGGCCTAACAGGAGGCTTTAAAATTTTCTTTCTAGTGTCCTTCGTTTGGGAGAAAAATGCAATGGTACAAGACAGCTTTTCCTTGCCAATATCTCTCTTTTGCAAAGAGCTGCGCATTGGAAAATTCAGGGCTATGTCGTGTAGATGATGGCCTAACAGGAGGCTTTAAAATTTTCTTTCTAGTGACCTTCGTTTGGGAGAAAAATGCAAAGGTACCTGACAGCTTTTCCTTGCCAATATCTCTCTTTTGCAAAGAGCTGCGCATTGGAAAATTCAGGGCTATGTCGTGTAGATGATGGCATAGCAGGAGGCTTTAAAATTTTAATTCTAGTGTCCTTCGTTTGGGAGAAAAATGCAAAGGTACAAGACAGCTTTTCCTTGCCAATATCTCTCTTTTGCAAAGAGCTGCGCATTGGAAAATTCAGGGCTATGTCGTGTAGATGATGGCATAACAGGAGGCTTTAAAATTTTAATTCTAGTGTCCTTCGTTTGGGAGAAAAATGCATAGGTACAAGACAGCTTTTCCTTGCCAATATCTCTCTTTTGCAAAGAGCTGCGCATTGGAAAATTCAGGGCTATGTCGTGTAGATGATGGCCTAATAGGAGGCTTTAAAATTTTCTTTCTAGTGACCTTCGTTTGGGAGAAAAATGCAATGGTACAAGACAGCTTTTCCTTGCCAATATCTCTCTTTTGCAAAGAGCTGCGCATTGGAAAAATCAGGGCTATGTCGTGTAGATGATGGCCTAACAGGAGGCTTTAAAATTTTCTTTCTAGTGTCCTTCGTTTGGGAGAAAAATGCAATGGTACAAGACAGCTTTTCCTTGCCAATATCTCTCTTTTGCAAAGAGCTGCGCATTGGAAAAATCAGGGCTATGTCGTGTAGATGATGGCCTAACAGGAGGCTTTAAAATTTTCTTTCTAGTGTCCTTCGTTTAGGAGAAAAATGCAAAGGTACAAGACAGCTTTTCCTTGCCAATATCTCTCTTTTGCAAAGAGCTACGCATTGGAAAACTCAGGGCTATGTCGTGTAGATGATGGCCTAACAGGAGGCTTTAAAATTTTCTTTCTAGTGTCCTTCGTTTGGGAGAAAAATGCAAAGGTACAAGACAGCTTTTCCTTGCCAATATCTCTCTTTTGCAAAGAGCTGCGCATTGGAAAATTCAGGGCTATGTCGTGTAGATGATGGCCTAACAGGAGGCTTTAAAATTTTAATTCTAGTGTCCTTCGTTTGGGAGAAAAATGCAAAGGTACAAGACAGCTTTTCCTTGCCAATATCTCTCTTTTGCAAAGAGCTGCGCATTGGAAAATTCAGGGCTATGTCGTGTAGATGATGGCCTAACAGGAGGCTTTAAAATTTTCTTTCTAGTGTCCTTCGTTTGGGAGAAAAATGCAAAGGTACAAGACAGCTTTTCCTTGCCAATATCTCTCTTTTGCAAAGAGCTACGCATTGGAAAATTCAGGGCTATGTCGTGTAGATGATGGCCTAACAGGAGGCTTTAAAATTTTCTTTCTAGTGTCCTTCGTTTGGGAGAAAAATGCAAAGGTACAAGACAGCTTTTCCTTGCCAATATCTCTCTTTTGCAAAGAGCTGCGCATTGGAAAATTCAGGGCTATGTCGTGTAGATGATGGCCTAACAGGAGGCTTTAAAATTTTCTTTCTAGTGTCCTTCGTTTGGGAGAAAAATGCAAAGGTACAAGACAGCTTTTCCTTGCCAATATCTCTCTTTTGCAAAGAGCTGCGCATTGGAAAAATCAGGGCTATGTCGTGTAGATGATGGCCTAACAGGAGGCTTTACAATTTTCTTTCTAGTGTCCTTCGTTTGGGAGAAAAATGCAATGGTACAAGACAGCTTTTCCTTGCCAATATCTCTCTTTTGCAAAGAGCTGCACATTGGAAAATTCAGGGCTATGTCGTGTAGATGATGTCCTAACAGGAGGCTTTAAAATTTTCTTTCTAGTGACCTTCGTTTGGGAGAAAAATGCAAAGGTACAAGACAGCTTTTCCTTGCCAATATCTCTCTTTTGCAAAGAGCTGCGCATTGGAAAATTCAGGGCTATGTCGTGTAGATGATGGCCTAACAGGAGGCTTTAAAATTTTAATTCTAGTGTCCTTCGTTTGGGAGAAAAATGCAAAGGTACCTGACAGCTTTTCCTTGCCAATATCTCTCTTTTGCAAAGAGCTGCGCATTGGAAAATTCAGGGCTATGTCTTGTAGATGATGGCATAGCAGGAGGCTTTAAAATTTTAATTCTAGTGTCCTTCGTTTGGGAGAAAAATGCAAAGGTACAAGACAGCTTTTCCTTGCCAATATCTCTCTTTTGCAAAGAGCTGCGCATTGGAAAATTCAGGGCTATGTCGTGTAGATGATGGCATAACAGGAGGCTTTAAAATTTTAATTCTAGTGTCCTTCGTTTGGGAGAAAAATGCAAAGGTACAATACAGCTTTTCCTTACCAATATCTCTCTTTTGCAAAGAGCTGCGCATTGGAAAAATCAGGGCTATGTCGTGTAGATGATGGCCTAACAGGAGGCTTTAAAATTTTCTTTCTAGTGTCCTTCGTTTGGGAGAAAAATGCAAAGGTACAAGACAGCTTTTCCTTGCCAATATCTCTCTTTTGCAAAGAGCTACGCATTGGAAAATTCAGGGCTATGTCGTGTAGATGATGGCCTAACAGGAGGCTTTAAAATTTTAATTCTAGTGTCCTTCGTTTGGGAGAAAAATGCAAAGGTACCTGACAGCTTTTCCTTGCCAATATCTCTCTTTTGCAAAGAGCTGCGCATTGGAAAATTCAGGGCTATGTCGTGTAGATGATGGCATAGCAGGAGGCTTTAAAATTTTAATTCTAGTGTCCTTCGTTTGGGAGAAAAGTGCAAAGGTACAAGGCAGCTTTTCCTTGCCAATATCTCTCTTTTGCAAAGAGCTGCGCATTGGAAAAATCAGGGCTATGTCGTGTAGATGATGGCCTAACAGGAGGCTTTAAAATTTTCTTTCTAGTGTCCTTCGTTTGGGAGAAAAATGCAAAGGTACAAGACAGCTTTTCCTTGCCAATATCTCTCTTTTGCAAAGAGCTGCGCATTGGAAAAATCAGGGCTATGTCGTGTAGATGATGGCCTAACAGGAGGCTTTAAAATTTTCTTTCTAGGGTCCTTCGTTTGGGAGAAAAATGCAATGGTACAAGACAGCTTTTCCTTGCCAATATCTCTCTTTTGCAAAGAGCTGCGCAATGGAAAATTCAGGGCTATGTCGTGTAGATGATGGCCTAACAGGAGGCTTTAAAATTTTCTTTCTAGTGACCTTCGTTTGGGAGAAAAATGCAAAGGTACCTGACAGCTTTTCCTTGCCAATATCTCTCTTTTGCAAAGAGCTGCGCGTTGGAAAATTCAGGGCTATGTCGTGTAGATGATGGCATAGCAGGAGGCTTTAAAATTTTAATTCTAGTGTCCTTCGTTTGGGAGAAAAATGCAAAGGTACAAGACAGCTTTTCCTTGCCAATATCTCTCTTTTGCAAAGAGCTACGCATTGGAAAAATCAGGGCTATGTCGTGTAGATGATGGCCTAACAGGAGGCTTTAAAATTTTCTTTCTAGTGTCCTTCGTTTGGGAGAAAAATGCAAAGGTACAAGACAGCTTTTCCTTGCCAATATCTCTCTTTTGCAAAGAGCTGCGCATTGGAAAATTCAGGGCTATGTCGTGTAGATGATGGCATAACAGGAGGCTTTAAAATTTTAATTCTAGTGTCCTTCGTTTGGGAGAAAAATGCAAAGGTACAAGACAGCTTTTCCTTGCCAATATCTCTCTTTTGCAAAGAGCTGCGCATTGGAAAATTCAGGGCTATGTCGTGTAGATGATGGCCTAACAGGAGGCTTTAAAATTTTAATTCTAGTGTCCTTCGTTTGGGAGAAAAATGCAATGGTACAAGACAGCTTTTCCTTGCCAATATCTCTCTTTTGCAAAGAGCTGCGCATTGGAAAATTCAGGGCTATGTCGTGTAGATGATGGCCTAACAGGAGGCTTTAAAATTTTCTTTCTAGTGTCCTTCGTTTGGGAGAAAAATGCAATGGTACAAGACAGCTTTTCCTTGCCAATATCTCTCTTTTGCAAAGAGCTGCGCATTGGAAAAATCAGGGCTATGTCGTGTAGATGATGGCCTAACAGGAGGCTTTAAAATTTTCTTTCTAGTGTCCTTCGTTTGGGAGAAAAATGCAAAGGTACAAGACAGCTTTTCCTTGCCAATATCTCTCTTTTGCAAAGAGCTACGCATTGGAAAATTCAGGGCTATGTCGTGTAGATGATGGCCTAACAGGAGGCTTTAAAATTTTCTTTCTAGTGTCCTTCGTTTGGGAGAAAAATGCAAAGGTACAAGACAGCTTTTCCTTGCCAATATCTCTCTTTTGCAAAGAGCTGCGCATTGGAAAATTCAGGGCTATGTCGTGTAGATGATGGCCTAACAGGAGGCTTTCAAATTTTAATTCTAGTGTCCTTCGTTTGGGAGAAAAATGCAAAGGTACCTGACAGCTTTTCCTTGCCAATATCTCTCTTTTGCAAAGAGCTGCGCATTGGAAAATTCAGGGCTATGTCGTGTAGATGATGGCATAGCAGGAGGCTTTAAAATTTTAATTCTAGTGTCCTTCGTTTGGGAGAAAAATGCAAAGGTACAAGACAGCTTTTCCTTGCCAATATCTCTCTTTTGCAAAGAGCTGCGCATTGGAAAATTCAGGGCTATGTCGTGTAGATGATGGCATAACAGGAGGCTTTAAAATTTTAATTCTAGTGTCCTTCGTTTGGGAGAAAAATGCAAAGGTACAAGACAGCTTTTCCTTGCCAATATCTCTCTTTTGCAAAGAGCTGCGCATTGGAAAATTCAGGGCTATGTCGTGTAGATGATGGCCTAACAGGAGGCTTTAAAATTTTCTTTCTAGTGTCCTTCGTTTGGGAGAAAAATGCAAAGGTACAAGACAGCTTTTCCTTGCCAATATCTCTCTTTTGCAAAGAGCTGCGCATTGGAAAATGCAGGGCTATGTCGTGTAGATGATGGCCTAACAGGAGGCTTTAAAATTTTCTTTCTAGTGTCCTTCGTTTGGGAGAAAAATGCAAAGGTACAAGACAGCTTTTCCTTGCCAATATCTCTCTTTTGCAAAGAGCTGCGCATTGGAAAATTCAGGGCTATGTCGTGTAGATGATGGCCTAACAGGAGGCTTTAAAATTTTCTTTCTAGTGTCCTTCGTTTGGGAGAAAAATGCAATGGTACAAGACAGCTTTTCCTTGCCAATATCTCTCTTTTGCAAAGAGCTGCGCATTGGAAAATTCAGGGCTATGTCGTGTAGATGATGGCCTAACAGGAGGCTTTAAAATTTCAATTCTAGTGTCCTTCGTTTGGGAGAAAAATGCAAAGGTACAAGACAGCTTTTCCTTGCCAATATCTCTCTTTTGCAAAGAGATGCGCATTGGAAAATTCAGGGCTATGTCGAGTAGATGATGGCTTAACAGGAGGCTTTAAAATTTTCTTTCTAGTGTCCTTCGTTTGGGAGAAAAATGCAATGGTACAAGACAGCTTTTCCTTGCCAATATCTCTCTTTTGCAAAGAGCTGCGCATTGGAAAATGCAGGGCTATGTCGTGTAGATGATGGCCTAACAGGAGGCTTTAAAATTTTCTTGCTAGTGTCCTTCGTTTGGGAGAAAAATGCAAAGGTACAAGACAGCTTTTCCTTGCCAATATCTCTCTTTTGCAAAGAGCTGCGCATTGGAAAATTCAGGGCTATGTCGTGTAGATGATGGCCTAACAGGAGGCTTTAAAATTTCAATTCTAGTGTCCTTCGTTTGGGAGAAAAATGCAAAGGTACAAGACAGCTTTTCCTTGCCAATATCTCTCTTTTGCAAAGAGCTGCGCATTGGAAAATTCAGGGCTATGTCGTGTAGATGATGGCTTAACAGGAGGCTTTAAAATTTTCTTTCTAGTGTCCTTCGTTTGGGAGAAAAATGCAATGGTACAAGACAGCTTTTCCTTGCCAATATCTCTCTTTTGCAAAGAGCTGCGCATTGGAAAAATCAGGGCTATGTCGTGTAGATGATGGCCTAACAGGAGGCTTTAAAATTTTCTTTCTAGTGTCCTTCGTTTGGGAGAAAAATGCAATGGTACAAGACAGCTTTTCCTTGCCAATATCTCTCTTTTGCAAAGAGCTGCGCATTGGAAAATTCAGGGCTATGTCGTGTAGATGATGACCTAACAGGAGGCTTTAAAATTTTCTTTCTAGTGTCCTTCGTTTGGGAGAAAAATGCAAAGGTACAAGACAGCTTTTCCTTGCCAATATCTCTCTTTTGCAAAGAGCTGCGCATTGGAAAATTCAGGGCTATGTCGTGTAGATGATGGCTTAACAGGAGGCTTTAAAATTTTCTTTCTAGTGTCCTTCGTTTGGGAGAAAAATGCAAAGGTACAAGACAGCTTTTCCTTGCCAATATCTCTCTTTTGCAAAGAGCTGCGCATTGGAAAAATCAGGGCTATGTCGTGTAGATGATGGCCTAACAGGAGGCTTTAAAATTTTAATTCTAGTGTCCTTCGTTTGGGAGAAAAATGCAAAGGTACAAGACAGCTTTTCCTTGCCAATATCTCTCTTTTGCAAAGAGCTACGCATTGGAAAATTCAGGGCTATGTCGTGTAGATGATGGCCTAACAGGAGGCTTTAAAATTTTAATTCTAGTGTCCTTCGTTTGGGAGAAAAATGCAAAGGTACAAGACAGCTTTTCCTTGCCAATATCTCTCTTTTGCAAAGAGCTACGCATTGGAAAATACAGGGCTATGTCGTGTAGATGATGGCCGAACAGGAGGCTTTCAAATTTTAATTCTAGTGTCCTTCGTTTGGGAGAAAAATGCAAAGGTACAAGACAGCTTTTCCTTGCCAATATCTCTCTTTTGCAAAGAGCTGCGCATTGGAAAATTCAGGGCTATGTCGTGTAGATGATGGCCTAACAGGAGGCTTTAAAATTTTCTTTCTAGTGTCCTTCGTTTGGGAGAAAAATGCAATGGTACAAGACAGCTTTTCCTTGCCAATATCTCTCTTTTGCAAAGAGCTACGCATTGGAAAATTCAGGGCTATGTCGTGTAGATGATGGCCTAACAGGAGGCTTTAAAATTTTCTTTCTAGTGTCCTTCGTTTGGGAGAAAAATGCAATGGTACAAGACAGCTTTTCCTTGCCAATATCTCTCTTTTGCAAAGAGCTGCGCATTGGAAAATGCAGGGCTATGTCGTGTAGATGATGGCCTAACAGGAGGCTTTAAAATTTTCTTTCTAGTGTCCTTCGTTTGGGAGAAAAATGCAAAGGTACAAGACAGCTTTTCCTTGCCAATATCTCTCTTTTGCAAAGAGCTGCGCATTGGAAAATTCAGGGCTATGTCGTGTAGATGATGGCCTAACAGGAGGCTTTAAAATTTTCTTTCTAGTGTCCTTCGTTTGGGAGAAAAATGCAATGGTACAAGACAGCTTTTCCTTGCCAATATCTCTCTTTTGCAAAGAGCTGCGCATTGGAAAATTCAGGGCTATGTCGTGTAGATGATGGCCTAACAGGAGGCTTTAAAATTTCAATTCTAGTGTCCTTCGTTTGGGAGAAAAATGCAAAGGTACAAGACAGCTTTTCCTTGCCAATATCTCTCTTTTGCAAAGAGCTGCGCATTGGAAAATTCAGGGCTATGTCGTGTAGATGATGGCTTAACAGGAGGCTTTAAAATTTTCTTTCTAGTGTCCTTCGTTTGGGAGAAAAATGCAATGGTACAAGACAGCTTTTCCTTGCCAATATCTCTCTTTTGCAAAGAGCTGCGCATTGGAAAATTCAGGGCTATGTCGTGTAGATGATGGCCTAACAGGAGGCTTTAAAATTTTCTTTCTAGTGTCCTTCGTTTGGGAGAAAAATGCAATGGTACAAGACAGCTTTTCCTTGCCAATATCTCTCTTTTGCAAAGAGCTGCGCATTGGAAAATGCAGGGCTATGTCGTGTAGATGATGGCCTAACAGGAGGCTTTAAAATTTTCTTTCTAGTGTCCTTCGTTTGGGAGAAAAATGCAAAGGTACAAGACAGCTTTTCCTTGCCAATATCTCTCTTTTGCAAAGAGCTGCGCATTGGAAAATTCAGGGCTATGTCGTGTAGATGATGGCCTAACAGGAGGCTTTAAAATTTCAATTCTAGTGTCCTTCGTTTGGGAGAAAAATGCAAAGGTACAAGACAGCTTTTCCTTGCCAATATCTCTCTTTTGCAAAGAGCTGCGCATTGGAAAATTCAGGGCTATGTCGTGTAGATGATGGCTTAACAGGAGGCTTTAAAATTTTCTTTCTAGTGTCCTTCGTTTGGGAGAAAAATGCAATGGTACAAGACAGCTTTTCCTTGCCAATATCTCTCTTTTGCAAAGAGCTGCGCATTGGAAAAATCAGGGCTATGTCGTGTAGATGATGGCCTAACAGGAGGCTTTAAAATTTTCTTTCTAGTGTCCTTCGTTTGGGAGAAAAATGCAATGGTACAAGACAGCTTTTCCTTGCCAATATCTCTCTTTTGCAAAGAGCTGCGCATTGGAAAATTCAGGGCTATGTCGTGTAGATGATGGCCTAACAGGAGGCTTTAAAATTTTCTTTCTAGTGTCCTTCGTTTGGGAGAAAAATGCAAAGGTACAAGACAGCTTTTCCTTGCCAATATCTCTCTTTTGCAAAGAGCTGCGCATTGGAAAATTCAGGGCTATGTCGTGTAGATGATGGCTTAACAGGAGGCTTTAAAATTTTCTTTCTAGTGTCCTTCGTTTGGGAGAAAAATGCAAAGGTACAAGACAGCTTTTCCTTGCCAATATCTCTCTTTTGCAAAGAGCTGCGCATTGGAAAAATCAGGGCTATGTCGTGTAGATGATGGCCTAACAGGAGGCTTTAAAATTTTAATTCTAGTGTCCTTCGTTTGGGAGAAAAATGCAAAGGTACAAGACAGCTTTTCCTTGCCAATATCTCTCTTTTGCAAAGAGCTACGCATTGGAAAATTCAGGGCTATGTCGTGTAGATGATGGCCTAACAGGAGGCTTTAAAATTTTAATTCTAGTGTCCTTCGTTTGGGAGAAAAATGCAAAGGTACAAGACAGCTTTTCCTTGCCAATATCTCTCTTTTGCAAAGAGCTACGCATTGGAAAATACAGGGCTATGTCGTGTAGATGATGGCCGAACAGGAGGCTTTCAAATTTTAATTCTAGTGTCCTTCGTTTGGGAGAAAAATGCAAAGGTACAAGACAGCTTTTCCTTGCCAATATCTCTCTTTTGCAAAGAGCTGCGCATTGGAAAATTCAGGGCTATGTCGTGTAGATGATGGCCTAACAGGAGGCTTTAAAATTTTCTTTCTAGTGTCCTTCGTTTGGGAGAAAAATGCAATGGTACAAGACAGCTTTTCCTTGCCAATATCTCTCTTTTGCAAAGAGCTACGCATTGGAAAATTCAGGGCTATGTCGTGTAGATGATGGCCTAACAGGAGGCTTTAAAATTTTCTTTCTAGTGTCCTTCGTTTGGGAGAAAAATGCAATGGTACAAGACAGCTTTTCCTTGCCAATATCTCTCTTTTGCAAAGAGCTGCGCATTGGAAAATGCAGGGCTATGTCGTGTAGATGATGGCCTAACAGGAGGCTTTAAAATTTTCTTTCTAGTGTCCTTCGTTTGGGAGAAAAATGCAAAGGTACAAGACAGCTTTTCCTTGCCAATATCTCTCTTTTGCAAAGAGCTGCGCATTGGAAAATTCAGGGCTATGTCGTGTAGATGATGGCCTAACAGGAGGCTTTAAAATTTTCTTTCTAGTGTCCTTCGTTTGGGAGAAAAATGCAATGGTACAAGACAGCTTTTCCTTGCCAATATCTCTCTTTTGCAAAGAGCTGCGCATTGGAAAATTCAGGGCTATGTCGTGTAGATGATGGCCTAACAGGAGGCTTTAAAATTTCAATTCTAGTGTCCTTCGTTTGGGAGAAAAATGCAAAGGTACAAGACAGCTTTTCCTTGCCAATATCTCTCTTTTGCAAAGAGCTGCGCATTGGAAAATTCAGGGCTATGTCGTGTAGATGATGGCTTAACAGGAGGCTTTAAAATTTTCTTTCTAGTGTCCTTCGTTTGGGAGAAAAATGCAATGGTACAAGACAGCTTTTCCTTGCCAATATCTCTCTTTTGCAAAGAGCTGCGCATTGGAAAATTCAGGGCTATGTCGTGTAGATGATGGCCTAACAGGAGGCTTTAAAATTTTCTTTCTAGTGTCCTTCGTTTGGGAGAAAAATGCAATGGTACAAGACAGCTTTTCCTTGCCAATATCTCTCTTTTGCAAAGAGCTGCGCATTGGAAAATGCAGGGCTATGTCGTGTAGATGATGGCCTAACAGGAGGCTTTAAAATTTTCTTTCTAGTGTCCTTCGTTTGGGAGAAAAATGCAAAGGTACAAGACAGCTTTTCCTTGCCAATATCTCTCTTTTGCAAAGAGCTGCGCATTGGAAAATTCAGGGCTATGTCGTGTAGATGATGGCCTAACAGGAGGCTTTAAAATTTTCTTTCTAGTGTCCTTCGTTTGGGAGAAAAATGCAATGGTACAAGACAGCTTTTCCTTGCCAATATCTCTCTTTTGCAAAGAGCTGCGCATTGGAAAATTCAGGGCTATGTCGTGTAGATGATGGCCTAACAGGAGGCTTTAAAATTTCAATTCTAGTGTCCTTCGTTTGGGAGAAAAATGCAAAGGTACAAGACAGCTTTTCCTTGCCAATATCTCTCTTTTGCAAAGAGATGCGCATTGGAAAATTCAGGGCTATGTCGTGTAGATGATGGCTTAACAGGAGGCTTTAAAATTTTCTTTCTAGTGTCCTTCGTTTGGGAGAAAAATGCAATGGTACAAGACAGCTTTTCCTTGCCAATATCTCTCTTTTGCAAAGAGCTGCGCATTGGAAAATGCAGGGCTATGTCGTGTAGATGATGGCCTAACAGGAGGCTTTAAAATTTTCTTGCTAGTGTCCTTCGTTTGGGAGAAAAATGCAAAGGTACAAGACAGCTTTTCCTTGCCAATATCTCTCTTTTGCAAAGAGCTGCGCATTGGAAAATTCAGGGCTATGTCGTGTAGATGATGGCCTAACAGGAGGCTTTAAAATTTCAATTCTAGTGTCCTTCGTTTGGGAGAAAAATGCAAAGGTACAAGACAGCTTTTCCTTGCCAATATCTCTCTTTTGCAAAGAGCTGCGCATTGGAAAATTCAGGGCTATGTCGTGTAGATGATGGCTTAACAGGAGGCTTTAAAATTTTCTTTCTAGTGTCCTTCGTTTGGGAGAAAAATGCAATGGTACAAGACAGCTTTTCCTTGCCAATATCTCTCTTTTGCAAAGAGCTGCGCATTGGAAAAATCAGGGCTATGTCGTGTAGATGATGGCCTAACAGGAGGCTTTAAAATTTTCTTTCTAGTGTCCTTCGTTTGGGAGAAAAATGCAATGGTACAAGACAGCTTTTCCTTGCCAATATCTCTCTTTTGCAAAGAGCTGCGCATTGGAAAATTCAGGGCTATGTCGTGTAGATGATGGCCTAACAGGAGGCTTTAAAATTTTCTTTCTAGTGTCCTTCGTTTGGGAGAAAAATGCAAAGGTACAAGACAGCTTTTCCTTGCCAATATCTCTCTTTTGCAAAGAGCTGCGCATTGGAAAAATCAGGGCTATGTCGTGTAGATGATGGCCTAACAGGAGGCTTTAAAATTTTAATTCTAGTGTCCTTCGTTTGGGAGAAAAATGCAAAGGTACAAGACAGCTTTTCCTTGCCAATATCTCTCTTTTGCAAAGAGCTACGCATTGGAAAATTCAGGGCTATGTCGTGTAGATGATGGCCTAACAGGAGGCTTTAAAATTTTAATTCTAGTGTCCTTCGTTTGGGTGAAAAATGCAAAGGTACAAGACAGCTTTTCCTTGCCAATATCTCTCTTTTGCAAAGAGCTACGCATTGGAAAATACAGGGCTATGTCGTGTAGATGATGGCCGAACAGGAGGCTTTCAAATTTTAATTCTAGTGTCCTTCGTTTGGGAGAAAAATGCAAAGGTACAAGACAGCTTTTCCTTGCCAATATCTCTCTTTTGCAAAGAGCTGCGCATTGGAAAATTCAGGGCTATGTCGTGTAGATGATGGCCTAACAGGAGGCTTTAAAATTTTCTTTCTAGTGTCCTTCGTTTGGGAGAAAAATGCAATGGTACAAGACAGCTTTTCCTTGCCAATATCTCTCTTTTGCAAAGAGCTACGCATTGGAAAATTCAGGGCTATGTCGTGTAGATGATGGCCTAACAGGAGGCTTTAAAATTTTCTTTCTAGTGTCCTTCGTTTGGGAGAAAAATGCAATGGTACAAGACAGCTTTTCCTTGCCAATATCTCTCTTTTGCAAAGAGCTGCGCATTGGAAAATGCAGGGCTATGTCGTGTAGATGATGGCC
This sequence comes from Pseudophryne corroboree, assembly GCF_028390025.1. Taxonomy (NCBI): domain Eukaryota; kingdom Metazoa; phylum Chordata; class Amphibia; order Anura; family Myobatrachidae; genus Pseudophryne; species Pseudophryne corroboree. The sequence continues at coordinate 262,970 of NW_026970348.1, read as the reverse complement.
TAACAGGAGGCTTTAAAATTTTCTTTCTAGTGTCCTTCGTTTGGGAGAAAAATGCAAAGGTACAAGACAGCTTTTCCTTGCCAATATCTCTCTTTTGCAAAGAGCTGCGCATTGGAAAATTCAGGGCTATGTCGTGTAGATGATGGCCTAACAGGAGGCTTTAAAATTTTCTTTCTAGTGTCCTTCGTTTGGGAGAAAAATGCAATGGTACAAGACAGCTTTTCCTTGCCAATATCTCTCTTTTGCAAAGAGCTGCGCATTGGAAAATTCAGGGCTATGTCGTGTAGATGATGGCCTAACAGGAGGCTTTAAAATTTCAATTCTAGTGTCCTTCGTTTGGGAGAAAAATGCAAAGGTACAAGACAGCTTTTCCTTGCCAATATCTCTCTTTTGCAAAGAGCTGCGCATTGGAAAATTCAGGGCTATGTCGTGTAGATGATGGCTTAACAGGAGGCTTTAAAATTTTCTTTCTAGTGTCCTTCGTTTGGGAGAAAAATGCAATGGTACAAGACAGCTTTTCCTTGCCAATATCTCTCTTTTGCAAAGAGCTGCGCATTGGAAAATTCAGGGCTATGTCGTGTAGATGATGGCCTAACAGGAGGCTTTAAAATTTTCTTGCTAGTGTCCTTCGTTTGGGAGAAAAATGCAAAGGTACAAGACAGCTTTTCCTTGCCAATATCTCTCTTTTGCAAAGAGCTGCGCATTGGAAAATTCAGGGCTATGTCGTGTAGATGATGGCCTAACAGGAGGCTTTAAAATTTCAATTCTAGTGTCCTTCGTTTGGGAGAAAAATGCAAAGGTACAAGACAGCTTTTCCTTGCCAATATCTCTCTTTTGCAAAGAGCTGCGCATTGGAAAATTCAGGGCTATGTCGTGTAGATGATGGCCTAACAGGAGGCTTTAAAATTTTCTTTCTAGTGTCCTTCGTTTGGGAGAAAAATGCAATGGTACAAGACAGCTTTTCCTTGCCAATATCTCTCTTTTGCAAAGAGCTACGCATTGGAAAATTCAGGGCTATGTCGTGTAGATGATGGCCTAACAGGAGGCTTTAAAATTTTCTTTCTAGTGTCCTTCGTTTGGGAGAAAAATGCAATGGTACAAGACAGCTTTTCCTTGCCAATATCTCTCTTTTGCAAAGAGCTGCGCATTGGAAAATGCAGGGCTATGTCGTGTAGATGATGGCCTAACAGGAGGCTTTAAAATTTTCTTTCTAGTGTCCTTCGTTTGGGAGAAAAATGCAAAGGTACAAGACAGCTTTTCCTTGCCAATATCTCTCTTTTGCAAAGAGCTGCGCATTGGAAAATTCAGGGCTATGTCGTGTAGATGATGGCCTAACAGGAGGCTTTAAAATTTTCTTTCTAGTGTCCTTCGTTTGGGAGAAAAATGCAATGGTACAAGACAGCTTTTCCTTGCCAATATCTCTCTTTTGCAAAGAGCTGCGCATTGGAAAAATCAGGGCTATGTCGTGTAGATGATGGCCTAACAGGAGGCTTTAAAATTTTCTTTCTAGTGTCCTTCGTTTGGGAGAAAAATGCAATGGTACAAGACAGCTTTTCCTTGCCAATATCTCTCTTTTGCAAAGAGCTGCGCATTGGAAAATTCAGGGCTATGTCGTGTAGATGATGGCCTAACAGGAGGCTTTAAAATTTCAATTCTAGTGTCCTTCGTTTGGGAGAAAAATGCAAAGGTACAAGACAGCTTTTCCTTGTCAATATCTCTCTTTTGCAAAGAGCTGCGCATTGGAAAATTCAGGGCTATGTCGTGTAGATGATGGCCTAACAGGAGGCTTTAAAATTTTCTTTCTAGTGTCCTTCGTTTGGGAGAAAAATGCAATGGTACAAGACAGCTTTTCCTTGCCAATATCTCTCTTTTGCAAAGAGCTACGCATTGGAAAATTCAGGGCTATGTCGTGTAGATGATGGCCTAACAGGAGGCTTTAAAATTTTCTTTCTAGTGTCCTTCGTTTGGGAGAAAAATGCAATGGTACAAGACAGCTTTTCCTTGCCAATATCTCTCTTTTGCAAAGAGCTGCGCATTGGAAAATTCAGGGCTATGTCGTGTAGATGATGGCCTAACAGGAGGCTTTAAAATTTTCTTTCTAGTGTCCTTCGTTTGGGAGAAAAATGCAATGGTACAAGACAGCTTTTCCTTGCCAATATCTCTCTTTTGCAAAGAGCTGCGCATTGGAAAATTCAGGGCTATGTCGTGTAGATGATGGCCTAACAGGAGGCTTTTAAATTTCAATTCTAGTGTCCTTCGTTTGGGAGAAAAATGCAAAGGTACAAGACAGCTTTTCCTTGCCAATATCTCTCTTTTGCAAAGAGCTGCGCATTGGAAAATTCAGGGCTATGTCGTGTAGATGATGGCTTAACAGGAGGCTTTAAAATTTTCTTTCTAGTGTCCTTCGTTTGGGAGAAAAATGCAATGGTACAAGACAGCTTTTCCTTGCCAATATCTCTCTTTTGCAAAGAGCTGCGCATTGGAAAAATCAGGGCTATGTCGTGTAGATGATGGCCTAACAGGAGGCTTTAAAATTTTCTTTCTAGTGTCCTTCGTTTGGGAGAAAAATGCAATGGTACAAGACAGCTTTTCCTTGCCAATATCTCTCTTTTGCAAAGAGCTGCGCATTGGAAAAATCAGGGCTATGTCGTGTAGATGATGGCCTAACAGGAGGCTTTAAAATTTTAATTCTAGTGTCCTTCGTTTGGGAGAAAAATGCAAAGGTACAAGACAGCTTTTCCTTGCCAATATCTCTCTTTTGCAAAGAGCTGCGCATTGGAAAAATCAGGGCTATGTCGTGTAGATGATGGCATAACAGGAGGCTTTAAAATTTTAATTCTAGTGTCCTTCGTTTGGGAGAAAAATGCAAAGGTACAAGACAGCTTTTCCTTGCCAATATCTCTCTTTTGCAAAGAGCTGCGCATTGGAAAATTCAGGGCTATGTCGTGTAGATGAGGGCCTAACAGGAGGCTTTAAAATTTTCTTTCTAGTGTCCTTCGTTTGGGAGAAAAATGCAATGGTACAAGACAGCTTTTCCTTGCCAATATCTCTCTTTTGCAAAGAGCTACGCATTGGAAAATTCAGGGCTATGTCGTGTAGATGATGGCCTAACAGGAGGCTTTAAAATTTTCTTTCTAGTGTCCTTCGTTTGGGAGAAAAATGCAATGGTACAAGACAGCTTTTCCTTGCCAATATCTCTCTTTTGCAAAGAGCTGCGCATTGGAAAATGCAGGGCTATGTCGTGTAGATGATGGCCTAACAGGAGGCTTTAAAATTTTCTTTCTAGTGTCCTTCGTTTGGGAGAAAAATGCAAAGGTACAAGACAGCTTTTCCTTGCCAATATCTCTCTTTTGCAAAGAGCTGCGCATTGGAAAATTCAGGGCTATGTCGTGTAGATGATGGCCTAACAGGAGGCTTTAAAATTTTCTTTCTAGTGTCCTTCGTTTGGGAGAAAAATGCAATGGTACAAGACAGCTTTTCCTTGCCAATATCTCTCTTTTGCAAAGAGCTGCGCATTGGAAAATTCAGGGCTATGTCGTGTAGATGATGGCCTAACAGGAGGCTTTAAAATTTAAATTCTAGCGTCCTTCGTTTGGGAGAAAAATGCAAAGGTACAAGACAGCTTTTCCTTGCCAATATCTCTCTTTTGCAAAGAGCTGCGCATTGGAAAATTCAGGGCTATGTCGTGTAGATGATGGCTTAACAGGAGGCTTTAAAATTTTCTTTCTAGTGTCCTTCGTTTGGGAGAAAAATGCAATGGTACAAGACAGCTTTTCCTTGCCAATATCTCTCTTTTGCAAAGAGCTGCGCATTGGAAAATTCAGGGCTATGTCGTGTAGATGATGGCCTAACAGGAGGCTTTAAAATTTTCTTGCTAGTGTCCTTCGTTTGGGAGAAAAATGCAAAGGTACAAGACAGCTTTTCCTTGCCAATATCTCTCTTTTGCAAAGAGCTGCGCATTGGGAAATTCAGGGCTATGTCGTGTAGATGATGGCCTAACAGGAGGCTTTAAAATTTCAATTCTAGTGTCCTTCGTTTGGGAGAAAAATGCAAAGGTACAAGACAGCTTTTCCTTGCCAATATCTCTCTTTTGCAAAGAGCTGCGCATTGGAAAATTCAGGGCTATGTCGTGTAGATGATGGCTTAACAGGAGGCTTTAAAATTTTCTTTCTAGTGTCCTTCGTTTGGGAGAAAAATGCAATGGTACAAGACAGCTTTTCCTTGCCAATATCTCTCTTTTGCAAAGAGCTGCGCATTGGAAAAATCAGGGCTATGTCGTGTAGATGATGGCCTAACAGGAGGCTTTAAAATTTTCTTTCTAGTGTCCTTCGTTTGGGAGAAAAATGCAATGGTACAAGACAGCTTTTCCTTGCCAATATCTCTCTTTTGCAAAGAGCTGCGCATTGGAAAATTCAGGGCTATGTCGTGTAGATGATGGCCTAACAGGAGGCTTTAAAATTTCAATTCTAGTGTCCTTCGTTTGGGAGAAAAATGCAAAGGTACAAGACAGCTTTTCCTTGCCAATATCTCTCTTTTGCAAAGAGCTACGCATTGGAAAATTCAAGGCTATGTCGTGTAGATGATGGCCTAACAGGAGGCTTTAAAATTTTCTTTCTAGTGTCCTTCGTTTGGGAGAAAAATGCAATGGTACAAGACAGCTTTTCCTTGCCAATATCTCTCTTTTGCAAAGAGCTGCGCATTGGAAAATTCAGGGCTATGTCGTGTAGATGATGGCCTAACAGGAGGCTTTAAAATTTTCTTTCTAGTGTCCTTCGTTTGGGAGAAAAATGCAATGGTACAAGACAGCTTTTCCTTGCCAATATCTCTCTTTTGCAAAGAGCTGCGCATTGGAAAATTCAGGGCTATGTCGTGTAGATGATGGCCTAACAGGAGGCTTTAAAATTTCAATTCTAGTGTCCTTCGTTTGGGAGAAAAATGCAAAGGTACAAGACAGCTTTTCCTTGCCAATATCTCTCTTTTGCAAAGAGCTGCGCATTGGAAAATTCAGGGCTATGTCGTGTAGATGATGGCTTAACAGGAGGCTTTAAAATTTTATTTCTAGTGTCCTTCGTTTGGGAGAAAAATGCAATGGTACAAGACAGCTTTTCCTTGCCAATATCTCTCTTTTGCAAAGAGCTGCGCATTGGAAAATTCAGGGCTATGTTGTGTAGATGATGGCCTAACAGGAGGCTTTAAAATTTTCTTTCTAGTGTCCTTCGTTTGGGAGAAAAATGCAATGGTACAAGACAGCTTTTCCTTGCCAATATCTCTCTTTTGCAAAGAGCTGCGCATTGGAAAAATCAGGGCTATGTCGTGTAGATGATGGCCTAACAGGAGGCTTTAAAATTTTCTTTCTAGTGTCCTTCGTTTGGGAGAAAAATGCAAAGGTACAAGACAGCTTTTCCTTGCCAATATCTCTCTTTTGCAAAGAGCTGCGCATTGGAAAATTCAGGGCTATGTCGTGTAGATGATGGCTTAACAGGAGGCTTTAAAATTTTCTTTCTAGTGTCGTTCGTTTGGGAGAAAAATGCAATGGTACAAGACAGCTTTTCCTTGCCAATATCTCTCTTTTGCAAAGAGCTGCGCATTGGAAAAATCAGGGCTATGTCGTGTAGATGATGGCCTAACAGGAGGCTTTAAAATTTCAATTCTAGTGTCCTTCGTTTGGGAGAAAAATGCAAAGGTACAAGACAGCTTTTCCTTGCCAATATCTCTCTTTTGCAAAGAGCTACGCATTGGAAAATTCAGGGCTATGTCGTGTAGATGATGGCCTAACAGGAGGCTTTAAAATTTTCTTTCTAGTGTCCTTCGTTTGGGAGAAAAATGCAAAGGTACAAGACAGCTTTTCCTTGCCAATATCTCTCTTTTGCATAGAGCTGCGCATTGGAAAATTCAGGGCTATGTCGTGTAGATGATGGCCTAACAGGAGGCTTTAAAATTTTCTTTCTAGTGTCCTTCGTTTGGGAGAAAAATGCAAAGGTACAAGACAGCTTTTCCTTGCCAATATCTCTCTTTTGCAAAGAGCTGCGCATTGGAAAATTCAGGGCTATGTCGTGTAGATGATGGCCTAACAGGAGGCTTTAAAATTTTCTTTCTAGTGTCCTTCGTTTGGGAGAAAAATGCAATGGTACAAGACAGCTTTTCCTTGCCAATATCTCTCTTTTGCAAAGAGCTGCGCATTGGAAAATTCAGGGCTATGTCGTGTAGATGATGGCCTAACAGGAGGCTTTAAAATTTCAATTCTAGTGTCCTTCGTTTGGGAGAAAAATGCAAAGGTACAAGACAGCTTTTCCTTGCCAATATCTCTCTTTTGCAAAGAGCTGCGCATTGGAAAATTCAGGGCTATGTCGTGTAGATGATGGCTTAACAGGAGGCTTTAAAATTTTCTTTCTAGTGTCCTTCGTTTGGGAGAAAAATGCAATGGTACAAGACAGCTTTTCCTTGCCAATATCTCTCTTTTGCAAAGAGCTGCGCATTGGAAAAATCAGGGCTATGTCGTGTAGATGATGGCCTAACAGGAGGCTTTAAAATTTTCTTTCTAGTGTCCTTCGTTTGGGAGAAAAATGCAAAGGTACAAGACAGCTTTTCCTTGTCAATATCTCTCTTTTGCAAAGAGCTGCGCATTGGAAAATTCAGGGCTATGTCGTGTAGATGATGGCCTAACAGGAGGCTTTAAAATTTTAATTCTAGTGTCCTTCGTTTGGGAGAAAAATGCAAAGGTACAAGACAGCTTTTCTTTGCCAATATCTCTCTTTTGCAAAGAGCTGCGCATTGGAAAATTCAGGGCTATGTCGTGTAGATGATGGCATAACAGGAGGCTTTAAAATTTTAATTCTAGTGTCCTTCGTTTGGGAGAAAAATGCAAAGGTACAAGACAGCTTTTCCTTGCCAATATCTCTCTTTTGCAAAGAGCTGCGCATTGGAAAAATCAGGGCTATGTCGTGTAGATGATGGCCTAACAGGAGGCTTTAAAATTTTCTTTCTAGTGTCCTTCGTTTAGGAGAAAAATGCAAAGGTACAAGACAGCTTTTCCTTCCCAATATCTCTCTTTTGCAAAGAGCTACGCATTGGAAAACTCAGGGCTATGTCGTGTAGATGATGGCCTAACAGGAGGCTTTAAAATTTTCTTTCTAGTGTCCTTCGTTTGGGAGAAAAATGCAAAGGTACAAGACAGCTTTTCCTTGCCAATATCTCTCTTTTGCAAAGAGCTGCGCATTGGAAAATTCAGGGCTATGTCGTGTAGATGATGGCATAACAGGAGGCTTTAAAATTTTAATTCTAGTGTCCTTCGTTTGGGAGAAAAATGCAAAGGTACAAGACAGCTTTTCCTTGCCAATATCTCTCTTTTGCAAAGAGCTGCGCATTGGAAAATTCAGGGCTATGTCGTGTAGATGATGGCCTAACAGGAGGCTTTAAAATTTTAATTCTAGTGTCCTTCGTTTGGGAGAAAAATGCAAAGGTACAAGACAGCTTTTCCTTGCCAATATCTCTCTTGGGCAAAGAGCTGCGTATTGGAAAATTCAGGGCTATGTCGTGTAGATGATGGCCTAACAGGAGGCTTTAAAATTTTCTTTCTAGTGTCCTTCGTTTGGGAGAAAAATGCAAAGGTACAAGACAGCTTTTCCTTGCCAATATCTCTCTTTTGCAAAGAGCTACGCATTGGAAAATTCAGGGCTATGTCGTGTAGATGATGGCCTAACAGGAGGCTTTAAAATTTTCTTTCTAGTGTCCTTCGTTTGGGAGAAAAATGCAAAGGTACAAGACAGCTTTTCCTTGCCAATATCTCTCTTTTGCAAAGAGCTGCGCATTGGAAAATTCAGGGCTATGTCGTGTAGATGATGGCCTAACAGGAGGCTTTAAAATTTTCTTTCTAGTGTCCTTCGTTTGGGAGAAAAATGCAAAGGTACAAGACAGCTTTTCCTTGCCAATATCTCTCTTTTGCAAAGAGCTGCGCATTGGAAAAATCAGGGCTATGTCGTGTAGATGATGGCCTAACAGGAGGCTTTAAAATTTTAATTCTAGTGTCCTTCGTTTGGGAGAAAAATGCAATGGTACAAGACAGCTTTTCCTTGCCAATATCTCTCTTTTGCAAAGAGCTGCGCATTGGAAAATTCAGGGCTATGTCGTGTAGATGATGGCCTAACAGGAGGCTTTAAAATTTTCTTTCTAGTGACCTTCGTTTGGGAGAAAAATGCAAAGGTACAAGACAGCTTTTCCTTGCCAATATCTCTCTTTTGCAAAGAGCTGCGCATTGGAAAATTCAGGGCTATGTCGTGTAGATGATGGCCTAACAGGAGGCTTTAAAATTTTAATTCTAGTGTCCTTCGTTTGGGAGAAAAATGCAAAGGTACCTGACAGCTTTTCCTTGCCAATATCTCTCTTTTGCAAAGAGCTGCGCATTGGAAAATTCAGGGCTATGTCGTGTAGATGATGGCATAGCAGGAGGCTTTAAAATTTTAATTCTAGTGTCCTTCGTTTGGGAGAAAAATGCAAAGGTACAAGACAGCTTTTCCTTGCCAATATCTCTCTTTTGCAAAGAGCTGCGCATTGGAAAATTCAGGGCTATGTCGTGTAGATGATGGCATAACAGGAGGCTTTAAAATTTTAATTCTAGTGTCCTTCGTTTGGGAGAAAAATGCAAAGGTACAAGACAGCTTTTCCTTGCCAATATCTCTCTTTTGCAAAGAGCTCCGCATTGGAAAATTCAGGGCTATGTCGTGTAGATGATGGCCTAACAGGAGGCTTTAAAATTTTAATTCTAGTGTCCTTCGTTTGGGAGAAAAATGCAAAGGTACAAGACAGCTTTTCCTTGCCAATATCTCTCTTTTGCAAAGAGCTGCGCAATGGAAAATTCAGGGCTATGTCGTGTAGATGATGGCCTAACAGGAGGCTTTAAAATTTTCTTTCTAGTGTCCTTCGTTTGGGAGAAAAATGCAATGGTACAAGACAGCTTTTCCTTGCCAATATCTCTCTTTTGCAAAGAGCTGCGCATTGGAAAAATCAGTGCTATGTCGTGTAGATGATGGCCTAACAGGAGGCTTTAAAATTTTCTTTCTAGTGTCCTTCGTTTGGGAGAAAAATGCAATGGTACAAGACAGCTTTTCCTTGCCAATATCTCTCTTTTGCAAAGAGCTGCGCATTGGAAAATTCAGGGCTATGTCGTGTAGATGATGGCCTAACAGGAGGCTTTAAAATTTTCTTTCTAGTGACCTTCGTTTGGGAGAAAAATGCAAAGGTACCTGACAGCTTTTCCTTGCCAATATCTCTCTTTTGCAAAGAGCTGCGCATTGGAAAATTCAGGGCTATGTCGTGTAGATGATGGCATAGCAGGAGGCTTTAAAATTTTAATTCTAGTGTCCTTCGTTTGGGAGAAAAATGCAAAGGTACAAGACAGCTTTTCCTTGCCAATATCTCTCTTTTGCAAAGAGCTGCGCATTGGAAAATTCAGGGCTATGTCGTGTAGATGATGGCATAACAGGAGGCTTTAAAATTTTAATTCTAGTGTCCTTCGTTTGGGAGAAAAATGCATAGGTACAAGACAGCTTTTCCTTGCCAATATCTCTCTTTTGCAAAGAGCTGCGCATTGGAAAATTCAGGGCTATGTCGTGTAGATGATGGCCTAATAGGAGGCTTTAAAATTTTCTTTCTAGTGACCTTCGTTTGGGAGAAAAATGCAATGGTACAAGACAGCTTTTCCTTGCCAATATCTCTCTTTTGCAAAGAGCTGCGCATTGGAAAAATCAGGGCTATGTCGTGTAGATGATGGCCTAACAGGAGGCTTTAAAATTTTCTTTCTAGTGTCCTTCGTTTGGGAGAAAAATGCAATGGTACAAGACAGCTTTTCCTTGCCAATATCTCTCTTTTGCAAAGAGCTGCGCATTGGAAAAATCAGGGCTATGTCGTGTAGATGATGGCCTAACAGGAGGCTTTAAAATTTTCTTTCTAGTGTCCTTCGTTTAGGAGAAAAATGCAAAGGTACAAGACAGCTTTTCCTTGCCAATATCTCTCTTTTGCAAAGAGCTACGCATTGGAAAACTCAGGGCTATGTCGTGTAGATGATGGCCTAACAGGAGGCTTTAAAATTTTCTTTCTAGTGTCCTTCGTTTGGGAGAAAAATGCAAAGGTACAAGACAGCTTTTCCTTGCCAATATCTCTCTTTTGCAAAGAGCTGCGCATTGGAAAATTCAGGGCTATGTCGTGTAGATGATGGCCTAACAGGAGGCTTTAAAATTTTAATTCTAGTGTCCTTCGTTTGGGAGAAAAATGCAAAGGTACAAGACAGCTTTTCCTTGCCAATATCTCTCTTTTGCAAAGAGCTGCGCATTGGAAAATTCAGGGCTATGTCGTGTAGATGATGGCCTAACAGGAGGCTTTAAAATTTTCTTTCTAGTGTCCTTCGTTTGGGAGAAAAATGCAAAGGTACAAGACAGCTTTTCCTTGCCAATATCTCTCTTTTGCAAAGAGCTACGCATTGGAAAATTCAGGGCTATGTCGTGTAGATGATGGCCTAACAGGAGGCTTTAAAATTTTCTTTCTAGTGTCCTTCGTTTGGGAGAAAAATGCAAAGGTACAAGACAGCTTTTCCTTGCCAATATCTCTCTTTTGCAAAGAGCTGCGCATTGGAAAATTCAGGGCTATGTCGTGTAGATGATGGCCTAACAGGAGGCTTTAAAATTTTCTTTCTAGTGTCCTTCGTTTGGGAGAAAAATGCAAAGGTACAAGACAGCTTTTCCTTGCCAATATCTCTCTTTTGCAAAGAGCTGCGCATTGGAAAAATCAGGGCTATGTCGTGTAGATGATGGCCTAACAGGAGGCTTTACAATTTTCTTTCTAGTGTCCTTCGTTTGGGAGAAAAATGCAATGGTACAAGACAGCTTTTCCTTGCCAATATCTCTCTTTTGCAAAGAGCTGCACATTGGAAAATTCAGGGCTATGTCGTGTAGATGATGTCCTAACAGGAGGCTTTAAAATTTTCTTTCTAGTGACCTTCGTTTGGGAGAAAAATGCAAAGGTACAAGACAGCTTTTCCTTGCCAATATCTCTCTTTTGCAAAGAGCTGCGCATTGGAAAATTCAGGGCTATGTCGTGTAGATGATGGCCTAACAGGAGGCTTTAAAATTTTAATTCTAGTGTCCTTCGTTTGGGAGAAAAATGCAAAGGTACCTGACAGCTTTTCCTTGCCAATATCTCTCTTTTGCAAAGAGCTGCGCATTGGAAAATTCAGGGCTATGTCTTGTAGATGATGGCATAGCAGGAGGCTTTAAAATTTTAATTCTAGTGTCCTTCGTTTGGGAGAAAAATGCAAAGGTACAAGACAGCTTTTCCTTGCCAATATCTCTCTTTTGCAAAGAGCTGCGCATTGGAAAATTCAGGGCTATGTCGTGTAGATGATGGCATAACAGGAGGCTTTAAAATTTTAATTCTAGTGTCCTTCGTTTGGGAGAAAAATGCAAAGGTACAATACAGCTTTTCCTTACCAATATCTCTCTTTTGCAAAGAGCTGCGCATTGGAAAAATCAGGGCTATGTCGTGTAGATGATGGCCTAACAGGAGGCTTTAAAATTTTCTTTCTAGTGTCCTTCGTTTGGGAGAAAAATGCAAAGGTACAAGACAGCTTTTCCTTGCCAATATCTCTCTTTTGCAAAGAGCTACGCATTGGAAAATTCAGGGCTATGTCGTGTAGATGATGGCCTAACAGGAGGCTTTAAAATTTTAATTCTAGTGTCCTTCGTTTGGGAGAAAAATGCAAAGGTACCTGACAGCTTTTCCTTGCCAATATCTCTCTTTTGCAAAGAGCTGCGCATTGGAAAATTCAGGGCTATGTCGTGTAGATGATGGCATAGCAGGAGGCTTTAAAATTTTAATTCTAGTGTCCTTCGTTTGGGAGAAAAGTGCAAAGGTACAAGGCAGCTTTTCCTTGCCAATATCTCTCTTTTGCAAAGAGCTGCGCATTGGAAAAATCAGGGCTATGTCGTGTAGATGATGGCCTAACAGGAGGCTTTAAAATTTTCTTTCTAGTGTCCTTCGTTTGGGAGAAAAATGCAAAGGTACAAGACAGCTTTTCCTTGCCAATATCTCTCTTTTGCAAAGAGCTGCGCATTGGAAAAATCAGGGCTATGTCGTGTAGATGATGGCCTAACAGGAGGCTTTAAAATTTTCTTTCTAGGGTCCTTCGTTTGGGAGAAAAATGCAATGGTACAAGACAGCTTTTCCTTGCCAATATCTCTCTTTTGCAAAGAGCTGCGCAATGGAAAATTCAGGGCTATGTCGTGTAGATGATGGCCTAACAGGAGGCTTTAAAATTTTCTTTCTAGTGACCTTCGTTTGGGAGAAAAATGCAAAGGTACCTGACAGCTTTTCCTTGCCAATATCTCTCTTTTGCAAAGAGCTGCGCGTTGGAAAATTCAGGGCTATGTCGTGTAGATGATGGCATAGCAGGAGGCTTTAAAATTTTAATTCTAGTGTCCTTCGTTTGGGAGAAAAATGCAAAGGTACAAGACAGCTTTTCCTTGCCAATATCTCTCTTTTGCAAAGAGCTACGCATTGGAAAAATCAGGGCTATGTCGTGTAGATGATGGCCTAACAGGAGGCTTTAAAATTTTCTTTCTAGTGTCCTTCGTTTGGGAGAAAAATGCAAAGGTACAAGACAGCTTTTCCTTGCCAATATCTCTCTTTTGCAAAGAGCTGCGCATTGGAAAATTCAGGGCTATGTCGTGTAGATGATGGCATAACAGGAGGCTTTAAAATTTTAATTCTAGTGTCCTTCGTTTGGGAGAAAAATGCAAAGGTACAAGACAGCTTTTCCTTGCCAATATCTCTCTTTTGCAAAGAGCTGCGCATTGGAAAATTCAGGGCTATGTCGTGTAGATGATGGCCTAACAGGAGGCTTTAAAATTTTAATTCTAGTGTCCTTCGTTTGGGAGAAAAATGCAATGGTACAAGACAGCTTTTCCTTGCCAATATCTCTCTTTTGCAAAGAGCTGCGCATTGGAAAATTCAGGGCTATGTCGTGTAGATGATGGCCTAACAGGAGGCTTTAAAATTTTCTTTCTAGTGTCCTTCGTTTGGGAGAAAAATGCAATGGTACAAGACAGCTTTTCCTTGCCAATATCTCTCTTTTGCAAAGAGCTGCGCATTGGAAAAATCAGGGCTATGTCGTGTAGATGATGGCCTAACAGGAGGCTTTAAAATTTTCTTTCTAGTGTCCTTCGTTTGGGAGAAAAATGCAAAGGTACAAGACAGCTTTTCCTTGCCAATATCTCTCTTTTGCAAAGAGCTACGCATTGGAAAATTCAGGGCTATGTCGTGTAGATGATGGCCTAACAGGAGGCTTTAAAATTTTCTTTCTAGTGTCCTTCGTTTGGGAGAAAAATGCAAAGGTACAAGACAGCTTTTCCTTGCCAATATCTCTCTTTTGCAAAGAGCTGCGCATTGGAAAATTCAGGGCTATGTCGTGTAGATGATGGCCTAACAGGAGGCTTTCAAATTTTAATTCTAGTGTCCTTCGTTTGGGAGAAAAATGCAAAGGTACCTGACAGCTTTTCCTTGCCAATATCTCTCTTTTGCAAAGAGCTGCGCATTGGAAAATTCAGGGCTATGTCGTGTAGATGATGGCATAGCAGGAGGCTTTAAAATTTTAATTCTAGTGTCCTTCGTTTGGGAGAAAAATGCAAAGGTACAAGACAGCTTTTCCTTGCCAATATCTCTCTTTTGCAAAGAGCTGCGCATTGGAAAATTCAGGGCTATGTCGTGTAGATGATGGCATAACAGGAGGCTTTAAAATTTTAATTCTAGTGTCCTTCGTTTGGGAGAAAAATGCAAAGGTACAAGACAGCTTTTCCTTGCCAATATCTCTCTTTTGCAAAGAGCTGCGCATTGGAAAATTCAGGGCTATGTCGTGTAGATGATGGCCTAACAGGAGGCTTTAAAATTTTAATTCTAGCGTCCTTCGTTTGGGAGAAAAATGCAAAGGTACAAGACAGCTTTTCCTTGCCAATATCTCTCTTTTGCAAAGAGCTGCGCATTGGAAAATTCAGGGCTATGTCGTATAGATGATGGCCTAACAGGAGGCTTTAAAATTTTCTTTCTAGTGTCCTTCGTTTGGGAGAAAAATGCAATGGTACAAGACAGCTTTTCCTTGCCAATATCTATCTTTTGCAAAGAGCTACGCATTGGAAAATTCAGGGCTATGTCGTGTAGATGATGGCCTAACAGGAGGCTTTAAAATTTTCTTTCTAGTGTCCTTCGTTTGGGAGAAAAATGCAAAGGTACCTGACAGCTTTTCCTTGCCAATATCTCTCTTTTGCAAAGAGCTGCGCATTTGAAAATTCAGGGCTATGTCGTGTAGATGATGGCCTAACAGGAGGCTTTAAAATTTTAATTCTAGTGTCCTTCGTTTGGGAGAAAAATGCAAAGGTACAAGACAGCTTTTCCTTGCCAATATCTCTCTTTTGCAAAGAGCTGCGCATTGGAAAATTCAGGGCTATGTCGTGTAGATGATGGCCTAACAGGAGGCTTTAAAATTTTAATTCTAGTGTCCTTCGTTTGGGAGAAAAATGCAAAGGTACAAGACAGCTTTTCCTTGCCAATATCTCTCTTTTGCAAAGAGCTGCGCATTGGAAAATTCAGGGCTATGTCGTGTAGATGATGGCCTAACAGGAGGCTTTAAAATTTTAATTCTAGTGTCCTTCGTTTGGGAGAAAAATGCAAAGGTACAAGATAGCTTTTCCTTGCCAATATCTCTCTTTTGCAAAGTGCTACGCATTGGAAAATTCAGGGCTATGTCGTGTAGATGATGGCCTAACAGGAGGCTTTAACATATTCTTTCTAGTTTCCTTCGTTTGGGAGAAAAATGCAAAGGTACAAGACAGCTTTTCCTTGCCAATATCTCTCTTTTGCAAAGAGCTGCGCATTGGAAAATTCAGGGCTATGTCGTGTAGATGATGGCCTAACAGGAGGCTTTAAAATTTTCTTTCTAGTGTCCTTCGTTTGGGAGAAAAATGCAATGGTACAAGACAGCTTTTCCTTGCCAATATCTCTCTTTTGCAAAGAGCTGCGCATTGGAAAATTCAGGGCTATGTCGTGTAGATGATGGCATAACAGGAGGCTTTAAAATTTTAATTCTAGTGTCCTTCGTTTGGGAGAAAAATGCAAAGGTACAAGACAGCTTTTCCTTGCCAATATCTCTCTTTTGCAAAGAGCTGCGCATTGGAAAATTCAGGGCTATGTCGTGTAGATGATGGCCTAACAGG
Organism: Pseudophryne corroboree; assembly: GCF_028390025.1. NCBI lineage: Eukaryota > Metazoa > Chordata > Amphibia > Anura > Myobatrachidae > Pseudophryne > Pseudophryne corroboree. Next base: position 247,719 of record NW_026970348.1, on the reverse strand, counting down.
AGGCTTTAAAATTTTAATTCTAGTGTCCTTCGTTTGGGAGAAAAATGCAAAGGTACAAGACAGCTTTTCCTTGCCAATATCTCTCTTTTGCAAAGAGCTGCGCATTGGAAAATTCAGGGCTATGTCGTGTAGATGATGGCCTAACAGGAGGCTTTAAAATTTTCTTTCTAGTGTCCTTCGTTTGGGAGAAAAATGAAATGGTTCAAGACAGCTTCTCCTTGCCAATATCTCTCTTTTGCAAAGAGCTGCGCATTGGAAAAATCAGGGCTATGTCGTGTAGATGATGGCCTAACAGGAGGCTTTAAAATTTTCTTTCTAGTGTCCTTCGTTTGGGAGAAAAATGCAAAGGTACAAGACAGCTTTTCCTTGCCAATATCTCTCTTTTGCAAAGAGCTGCGCATTGGAAAATTCAGGGCTATGTCGTGTAGATGATGGCCTAACAGGAGGCTTTAAAATTTTAATTCTAGTGTCCTTCGTTTGGGAGAAAAATGCAATGGTACAAGACAGCTTTTCCTTGCCAATATCTCTCTTTTGCAAAGAGCTGCGCATTGGAAAATTCAGGGCTATGTCGTGTAGATGATGGCCTAACAGGAGGCTTTAAAATTTTAATTCTAGTGTCCTTCGTTTGGGAGAAAAATGCAAAGGTACAAGACAGCTTTTCCTTGCCAATATCTCTCTTTTGCAAAGAGCTGCGCATTGGAAAATTCAGGGCTATGTCGTGTAGATGATGGCCTAACAGGAGGCTTTAAAATTTTAATTCTAGTGTCCTTCGTTTGGGAGAAAAATGCAAAGGTACAAGACAGCTTTTCCTTGCCAATATCTCTCTTTTGCAAAGAGCTGCGCATTGGAAAATTCAGGGCTATGTCGTGTAGATGATGGCCTAACAGGAGGCTTTAAAATTTTAATTCTAGTGTCCTTCGTTTGGGAGAAAAATGCAAAGGTACAAGATAGCTTTTCCTTGCCAATATCTCTCTTTTGCAAAGCGCTACGCATTGGAAAATTCAGGGCTATGTCGTGTAGATGATGGCCTAACAGGAGGCTTTAACATTTTCTTTCTAGTTTCCTTCGTTTGGGAGAAAAATGCAAAGGTACAAGACAGCTTTTCCTTGCCAATATCTCTCTTTTGCAAAGAGCTGCGCATTGGAAAATTCAGGGCTATGTCGTGTAGATGATGGCCTAACAGGAGGCTTTAAAATTTTCTTTCTAGTGTCCTTCGTTTGGGAGAAAAATGCAATGGTACAAGACAGCTTTTCCTTGCCAATATCTCTCTTTTGCAAAGAGCTGCGCATTGGAAAATTCAGGGCTATGTCGTGTAGATGATGGCATAACAGGAGGCTTTAAAATTTTAATTCTAGTGTCCTTCGTTTGGGAGAAAAATGCAAAGGTACAAGACAGCTTTTCCTTGCCAATATCTCTCTTTTGCAAAGAGCTGCGCATTGGAAAATTCAGGGCTATGTCGTGTAGATGATGGCCTAACAGGAGGCTTTAAAATTTTAATTCTAGTGTCCTTCGTTTGGGAGAAAAATGCAAAGGTACAAGACAGCTTTTCCTTGCCAATATCTCTCTTTTGCAAAGAGCTGCGCATTGGAAAATTCAGGGCTATGTCGTGTAGATGATGGCCTAACAGGAGGCTTTAAAATTTTCTTTCTAGTGTCCTTCGTTTGGGAGAAAAATGAAATGGTTCAAGACAGCTTTTCCTTGCCAATATCTCTCTTTTGCAAAGAGCTGCGCATTGGAAAAATCAGGGCTATGTCGTGTAGATGATGGCCTAACAGGAGGCTTTAAAATTTTCTTTCTAGTGTCCTTCGTTTGGGAGAAAAATGCAAAGGTACAAGACAGCTTTTCCTTGCCAATATCTCTCTTTTGCAAAGAGCTGCGCATTGGAAAATTCAGGGCTATGTCGTGTAGATGATGGCCTAACAGGAGGCTTTAAAATTTTAATTCTAGTGTCCTTCGTTTGGGAGAAAAATGCAATGGTACAAGACAGCTTTTCCTTGCCAATATCTCTCTTTTGCAAAGAGCTGCGCATTGGAAAATTCAGGGCTATGTCGTGTAGATGATGGCATAACAGGAGGCTTTAAAATTTTAATTCTAGTGTCCTTCGTTTGGGAGAAAAATGCAAAGGTACAAGACAGCTTTTCCTTGCCAATATCTCTCTTTTGCAAAGAGCTGCGCATTGGAAAATTCAGGGCTATGTCGTGTAGATGATGGCCTAACAGGAGGCTTTAAAATTTTAATTCTAGCGTCCTTCGTTTGGGAGAAAAATGCAAAGGTACAAGACAGCTTTTCCTTGCCAATATCTCTCTTTTGCAAAGAGCTGCGCATTGGAAAATTCAGGGCTATGTCGTATAGATGATGGCCTAACAGGAGGCTTTAAAATTTTCTTTCTAGTGTCCTTCGTTTGGGAGAAAAATGCAAAGGTACAAGACAGCTTTTCCTTGCCAATATCTATCTTTTGCAAAGAGCTACGCATTGGAAAATTCAGGGCTATGTCGTGTAGATGATGGCCTAACAGGAGGCTTTAAAATTTTCTTTCTAGTGTCCTTCGTTTGGGAGAAAAATGCAAAGGTACCTGACAGCTTTTCCTTGCCAATATCTCTCTTTTGCAAAGAGCTGCGCATTTGAAAATTCAGGGCTATGTCGTGTAGATGATGGCCTAACAGGAGGCTTTAAAATTTTAATTCTAGTGTCCTTCGTTTGGGAGAAAAATGCAAAGGTACAAGACAGCTTTTCCTTGCCAATATCTCTCTTTTGCAAAGAGCTGCGCATTGGAAAATTCAGGGCTATGTCGTGTAGATGATGGCCTAACAGGAGGCTTTAAAATTTTAATTCTAGTGTCCTTCGTTTGGGAGAAAAATGCAAAGGTACAAGACAGCTTTTCCTTGCCAATATCTCTCTTTTGCAAAGAGCTGCGCATTGGAAAATTCAGGGCTATGTCGTGTAGATGATGGCCTAACAGGAGGCTTTAAAATTTTAATTCTAGTGTCCTTCGTTTGGGAGAAAAATGCAAAGGTACAAGATAGCTTTTCCTTGCCAATATCTCTCTTTTGCAAAGTGCTACGCATTGGAAAATTCAGGGCTATGTCGTGTAGATGATGGCCTAACAGGAGGCTTTAACATATTCTTTCTAGTTTCCTTCGTTTGGGAGAAAAATGCAAAGGTACAAGACAGCTTTTCCTTGCCAATATCTCTCTTTTGCAAAGAGCTGCGCATTGGAAAATTCAGGGCTATGTCGTGTAGATGATGGCCTAACAGGAGGCTTTAAAATTTTCTTTCTAGTTGTCCTTCGTTTGGGAGAAAAATGCAATGGTACAAGACAGCTTTTCCTTGCCAATATCTCTCTTTTGCAAAGAGCTGCGCATTGGAAAATTCAGGGCTATGTCGTGTAGATGATGGCCTAACAGGAGGCTTTAAAATTTTAATTCTAGTGTCCTTCGTTTGGGAGAAAAATGCAAAGGTACAAGACAGCTTTTCCTTGCCAATATCTCTCTTTTGCAAAGAGCTGCGCATTGGAAAATTCAGGGCTATGTCGTGTAGATGATGGCCTAACAGGAGGCTTTAAAATTTTAATTCTAGTGTCCTTCGTTTGGGAGAAAAATGCAAAGGTACAAGACAGCTTTTCCTTGCCAATATCTCTCTTTTGCAAAGAGCTGCGCATTGGAAAATTCAGGGCTATGTCGTGTAGATGATGGCCTAACAGGAGGCTTTAAAATTTTCTTTCTAGTGTCCTTCGTTTGGGAGAAAAATGCAATGGTACAAGACAGCTTTTCCTTGCCAATATCTCTCTTTTGCAAAGAGCTGCGCATTGGAAAATTCAGGGCTATGTCGTGTAGATGATGGCCTAACAGGAGGCTTTAAAATTTTAATTCTAGTGTCCTTCGTTTGGGAGAAAAATGCAAAGGTACAAGACAGCTTTTCCTTGCCAATATCTCTCTTTTGCAAAGAGCTGCGCATTGGAAAATTCAGGGCTATGTCGTGTAGATGATGGCCTAACAGGAGGCTTTAAAATTTTAATTCTAGTGTCCTTCGTTTGGGAGAAAAATGCAAAGGTACAAGACAGCTTTTCCTTGCCAATATCTCTCTTTTGCAAAGAGCTGCGCATTGGAAAATTCAGGGCTATGTCGTGTAGATGATGGCCTAACAGGAGGCTTTACAATTTTAATTCTAGTGTCCTTCGTTTGGGAGAAAAATGCAAAGGTACAAGACAGCTTTTCCTTGCCAATATCTCTCTTTTGCAAAGAGCTGCGCATTGGAAAATTCAGGGCTATGTCGTGTAGATGATGGCCTAACAGGAGGCTTTAAAATTTTAATTCTAGTGTCCTTCGTTTGGGAGAAAAATGCAAAGGTACAAGACAGCTTTTCCTTGCCAATATCTCTCTTTTGCAAAGAGCTGCGCATTGGAAAATTCAGGGCTATGTCGTGTAGATGATGGCCTAACAGGAGGCTTTAAAATTTTCTTTCTAGTGTCCTTCGTTTGGGAGAAAAATGCAATGGTACAAGACAGCTTTTCCTTGCCAATATCTCTCTTTTGCAAAGAGCTGCGCATTGGAAAATTCAGGGCTATGTCGTGTAGATGATGGCATAACAGGAGGCTTTAAAATTTTAATTCTAGTGTCCTTCGTTTGGGAGAAAAATGCAAAGGTACAAGACAGCTTTTCCTTGCCAATATCTCTCTTTTGCAAAGAGCTGCGCATTGGAAAATTCAGGGCTATGTCGTGTAGATGATGGCCTAACAGGAGGCTTTAAAATTTTAATTCTAGTGTCCTTCGTTTGGGAGAAAAATGCAAAGGTACAAGACAGCTTTTCCTTGCCAATATCTCTCTTTTGCAAAGAGCTGCGCATTGGAAAATTCAGGGCTATGTCGTGTAGATGATGGCCTAACAGGAGGCTTTAAAATTTTCTTTCTAGTGTCCTTCGTTTGGGAGAAAAATGAAATGGTTCAAGACAGCTTTTCCTTGCCAATATCTCTCTTTTGCAAAGAGCTGCGCATTGGAAAAATCAGGGCTATGTCGTGTAGATGATGGCCTAACAGGAGGCTTTAAAATTTTCTTTCTAGTGTCCTTCGTTTGGGAGAAAAATGCAAAGGTACAAGACAGCTTTTCCTTGCCAATATCTCTCTTTTGCAAAGAGCTGCGCATTGGAAAATTCAGGGCTATGTCGTGTAGATGATGGCCTAACAGGAGGCTTTAAAATTTTAATTCTAGTGTCCTTCGTTTGGGAGAAAAATGCAATGGTACAAGACAGCTTTTCCTTGCCAATATCTCTCTTTTGCAAAGAGCTGCGCATTGGAAAATTCAGGGCTATGTCGTGTAGATGATGGCATAACAGGAGGCTTTAAAATTTTAATTCTAGTGTCCTTCGTTTGGGAGAAAAATGCAAAGGTACAAGACAGCTTTTCCTTGCCAATATCTCTCTTTTGCAAAGAGCTGCGCATTGGAAAATTCAGGGCTATGTCGTGTAGATGATGGCCTAACAGGAGGCTTTAAAATTTTAATTCTAGCGTCCTTCGTTTGGGAGAAAAATGCAAAGGTACAAGACAGCTTTTCCTTGCCAATATCTCTCTTTTGCAAAGAGCTGCGCATTGGAAAATTCAGGGCTATGTCGTATAGATGATGGCCTAACAGGAGGCTTTAAAATTTTCTTTCTAGTGTCCTTCGTTTGGGAGAAAAATGCAAAGGTACAAGACAGCTTTTCCTTGCCAATATCTATCTTTTGCAAAGAGCTACGCATTGGAAAATTCAGGGCTATGTCGTGTAGATGATGGCCTAACAGGAGGCTTTAAAATTTTCTTTCTAGTGTCCTTCGTTTGGGAGAAAAATGCAAAGGTACCTGACAGCTTTTCCTTGCCAATATCTCTCTTTTGCAAAGAGCTGCGCATTTGAAAATTCAGGGCTATGTCGTGTAGATGATGGCCTAACAGGAGGCTTTAAAATTTTAATTCTAGTGTCCTTCGTTTGGGAGAAAAATGCAAAGGTACAAGACAGCTTTTCCTTGCCAATATCTCTCTTTTGCAAAGAGCTGCGCATTGGAAAATTCAGGGCTATGTCGTGTAGATGATGGCCTAACAGGAGGCTTTAAAATTTTAATTCTAGTGTCCTTCGTTTGGGAGAAAAATGCAAAGGTACAAGACAGCTTTTCCTTGCCAATATCTCTCTTTTGCAAAGAGCTGCGCATTGGAAAATTCAGGGCTATGTCGTGTAGATGATGGCCTAACAGGAGGCTTTAAAATTTTAATTCTAGTGTCCTTCGTTTGGGAGAAAAATGCAAAGGTACAAGATAGCTTTTCCTTGCCAATATCTCTCTTTTGCAAAGTGCTACGCATTGGAAAATTCAGGGCTATGTCGTGTAGATGATGGCCTAACAGGAGGCTTTAACATATTCTTTCTAGTTTCCTTCGTTTGGGAGAAAAATGCAAAGGTACAAGACAGCTTTTCCTTGCCAATATCTCTCTTTTGCAAAGAGCTGCGCATTGGAAAATTCAGGGCTATGTCGTGTAGATGATGGCCTAACAGGAGGCTTTAAAATTTTCTTTCTAGTGTCCTTCGTTTGGGAGAAAAATGCAATGGTACAAGACAGCTTTTCCTTGCCAATATCTCTCTTTTGCAAAGAGTTGCGCATTGGAAAATTCAGGGCTATGTCGTGTAGATGATGGCATAACAGGAGGCTTTAAAATTTTAATTCTAGTGTCCTTCGTTTGGGAGAAAAATGCAAAGGTACAAGACAGCTTTTCCTTGCCAATATCTCTCTTTTGCAAAGAGCTGCGCATTGGAAAATTCAGGGCTATGTCGTGTAGATGATGGCCTAACAGGAGGCTTTAAAATTTTAATTCTAGTGTCCTTCGTTTGGGAGAAAAATGCAAAGGTACAAGACAGCTTTTCCTTGCCAATATCTCTCTTTTGCAAAGAGCTGCGCATTGGAAAATTCAGGGCTATGTCGTGTAGAGGATGGCCTAACAGGAGGCTTTAAAATTTTAATTCTAGTGTCCTTCGTTTGGGAGAAAAATGCAAAGGTACAAGACAGCTTTTCCTTGCCAATATCTCTCTTTTGCAAAGAGCTGCGCATTGGAAAAATCAGGGCTATGTCGTGTAGATGATGGCCTAACAGGAGGCTTTAAAATTTTCTTTCTAGTGTCCTTCGTTTGGGAGAAAAATGCAAAGGTACAAGACAGCTTTTCCTTGCCAATATCTCTCTTTTGCAAAGAGCTGCGCATTGGAAAATTCAGGGCTATGTCGTGTAGATGATGGCCTAACAGGAGGCTTTAAAATTTTAATTCTAGTGTCCTTCGTTTGGGAGAAAAATGCAATGGTACAAGACAGCTTTTCCTTGCCAATATCTCTCTTTTGCAAAGAGCTGCGCATTGGAAAATTCAGGGCTATGTCGTGTAGATGATGGCATAACAGGAGGCTTTAAAATTTTAATTCTAGTGTCCTTCGTTTGGGAGAAAAATGCAAAGGTACAAGACAGCTTTTCCTTGCCAATATCTCTCTTTTGCAAAGAGCTGCGCATTGGAAAATTCAGGGCTATGTCGTGTAGATGATGGCCTAACAGGAGGCTTTAAAATTTTAATTCTAGCGTCCTTCGTTTGGGAGAAAAATGCAAAGGTACAAGACAGCTTTTCCTTGCCAATATCTCTCTTTTGCAAAGAGCTGCGCATTGGAAAATTCAGGGCTATGTCGTATAGATGATGGCCTAACAGGAGGCTTTAAAATTTTCTTTCTAGTGTCCTTCGTTTGGGAGAAAAATGCAAAGGTACAAGACAGCTTTTCCTTGCCAATATCTATCTTTTGCAAAGAGCTACGCATTGGAAAATTCAGGGCTATGTCGTGTAGATGATGGCCTAACAGGAGGCTTTAAAATTTTCTTTCTAGTGTCCTTCGTTTGGGAGAAAAATGCAAAGGTACCTGACAGCTTTTCCTTGCCAATATCTCTCTTTTGCAAAGAGCTGCGCATTTGAAAATTCAGGGCTATGTCGTGTAGATGATGGCCTAACAGGAGGCTTTAAAATTTTAATTCTAGTGTCCTTCGTTTGGGAGAAAAATGCAAAGGTACAAGATAGCTTTTCCTTGCCAATATCTCTCTTTTGCAAAGTGCTACGCATTGGAAAATTCAGGGCTATGTCGTGTAGATGATGGCCTAACAGGAGGCTTTAACATATTCTTTCTAGTTTCCTTCGTTTGGGAGAAAAATGCAAAGGTACAAGACAGCTTTTCCTTGCCAATATCTCTCTTTTGCAAAGAGCTGCGCATTGGAAAATTCAGGGCTATGTCGTGTAGATGATGGCCTAACAGGAGGCTTTAAAATTTTCTTTCTAGTGTCCTTCGTTTGGGAGAAAAATGCAATGGTACAAGACAGCTTTTCCTTGCCAATATCTCTCTTTTGCAAAGAGCTGCGCATTGGAAAATTCAGGGCTATGTCGTGTAGATGATGGCATAACAGGAGGCTTTAAAATTTTAATTCTAGTGTCCTTCGTTTGGGAGAAAAATGCAAAGGTACAAGACAGCTTTTCCTTGCCAATATCTCTCTTTTGCAAAGAGCTGCGCATTGGAAAATTCAGGGCTATGTCGTGTAGATGATGGCCTAACAGGAGGCTTTAAAATTTTAATTCTAGTGTCCTTCGTTTGGGAGAAAAATGCAAAGGTACAAGACAGCTTTTCCTTGCCAATATCTCTCTTTTGCAAAGAGCTGCGCATTGGAAAATTCAGGGCTATGTCGTGTAGATGATGGCCTAACAGGAGGCTTTAAAATTTTCTTTCTAGTGTCCTTCGTTTGGGAGAAAAATGAAATGGTTCAAGACAGCTTTTCCTTGCCAATATCTCTCTTTTGCAAAGAGCTGCGCATTGGAAAAATCAGGGCTATGTCGTGTAGATGATGGCCTAACAGGAGGCTTTAAAATTTTCTTTCTAGTGTCCTTCGTTTGGGAGAAAAATGCAAAGGTACAAGACAGCTTTTCCTTGCCAATATCTCTCTTTTGCAAAGAGCTGCGCATTGGAAAATTCAGGGCTATGTCGTGTAGATGATGGCCTAACAGGAGGCTTTAAAATTTTAATTCTAGTGTCCTTCGTTTGGGAGAAAAATGCAATGGTACAAGACAGCTTTTCCTTGCCAATATCTCTCTTTTGCAAAGAGCTGCGCATTGGAAAAATCAGGGCTATGTCGTGTAGATGATGGCCTAACAGGAGGCTTTAAAATTTTCTTTCTAGTGTCCTTCGTTTGGGAGAAAAATGCAAAGGTACAAGACAGCTTTTCCTTGCCAATATCTCTCTTTTGCAAAGAGCTGCGCATTGGAAAATTCAGGGCTATGTCGTGTAGATGATGGCCTAACAGGAGGCTTTAAAATTTTAATTCTAGTGTCCTTCGTTTGGGAGAAAAATGCAAAGGTACAAGATAGCTTTTCCTTGCCAATATCTCTCTTTTGCAAAGCGCTACGCATTGGAAAATTCAGGGCTATGTCGTGTAGATGATGGCCTAACAGGAGGCTTTAACATTTTCTTTCTAGTTTCCTTCGTTTGGGAGAAAAATGCAAAGGTACAAGACAGCTTTTCCTTGCCAATATCTCTCTTTTGCAAAGAGCTGCGCATTGGAAAATTCAGGGCTATGTCGTGTAGATGATGGCCTAACAGGAGGCTTTAAAATTTTCTTTCTAGTGTCCTTCGTTTGGGAGAAAAATGCAATGGTACAAGACAGCTTTTCCTTGCCAATATCTCTCTTTTGCAAAGAGCTGCGCATTGGAAAATTCAGGGCTATGTCGTGTAGATGATGGCATAACAGGAGGCTTTAAAATTTTAATTCTAGTGTCCTTCGTTTGGGAGAAAAATGCAAAGGTACAAGACAGCTTTTCCTTGCCAATATCTCTCTTTTGCAAAGAGCTGCGCATTGGAAAATTCAGGGCTATGTCGTGTAGATGATGGCCTAACAGGAGGCTTTAAAATTTTAATTCTAGTGTCCTTCGTTTGGGAGAAAAATGCAAAGGTACAAGACAGCTTTTCCTTGCCAATATCTCTCTTTTGCAAAGAGCTGCGCATTGGAAAATTCAGGGCTATGTCGTGTAGATGATGGCCTAACAGGAGGCTTTAAAATTTTCTTTCTAGTGTCCTTCGTTTGGGAGAAAAATGAAATGGTTCAAGACAGCTTTTCCTTGCCAATATCTCTCTTTTGCAAAGAGCTGCGCATTGGAAAAATCAGGGCTATGTCGTGTAGATGATGGCCTAACAGGAGGCTTTAAAATTTTCTTTCTAGTGTCCTTCGTTTGGGAGAAAAATGCAAAGGTACAAGACAGCTTTTCCTTGCCAATATCTCTCTTTTGCAAAGAGCTGCGCATTGGAAAATTCAGGGCTATGTCGTGTAGATGATGGCCTAACAGGAGGCTTTAAAATTTTAATTCTAGTGTCCTTCGTTTGGGAGAAAAATGCAATGGTACAAGACAGCTTTTCCTTGCCAATATCTCTCTTTTGCAAAGAGCTGCGCATTGGAAAATTCAGGGCTATGTCGTGTAGATGATGGCCTAACAGGAGGCTTTAAAATTTTAATTCTAGTGTCCTTCGTTTGGGAGAAAAATGCAAAGGTACAAGACAGCTTTTCCTTGCCAATATCTCTCTTTTGCAAAGAGCTGCGCATTGGAAAATTCAGGGCTATGTCGTGTAGATGATGGCCTAACAGGAGGCTTTAAAATTTTCTTTCTAGTGTCCTTCGTTTGGGAGAAAAATGCAAAGGTACAAGACAGCTTTTCCTTGCCAATATCTCTCTTTTGCAAAGAGCTGCGCATTGGAAAAATCAGGGCTATGTCGTGTAGATGATGGCCTAACAGGAGACTTTAAAATTTTCTTTCTAGTGTCCTTCGTTTGGGAGAAAAATGCAAAGGTACAAGACAGCTTTTCCTTGCCAATATCTCTCTTTTGCAAAGAGCTACGCATTGGAAAATTCAGGGCTATGTCGTGTAGATGATGGCCTAACAGGAGGCTTTAAAATTTTCTTTCTAGTTTCCTTCGTTTGTGAGAAAAATGCAAAGGTACAAGACAGCTTTTCCTTGCCAATATCTCTCTTTTGCAAAGAGCTGCGCATTGGAAAATTCAGGGCTATGTCGTGTAGATGATGGCCTAACAGGAGGCTTTAAAATTTTAATTCTAGTGTCCTTCGTTTGGGAGAAAAATGCAAAGGTACAAGACAGCTTTTCCTTGCCAATATCTCTCTTTTGCAAAGAGCTGCGCATTGGAAAATTCAGGGCTATGTCGTGTAGATGATGGCCTAACAGGAGGCTTTAAAATTTTCTTTCTAGTGTCCTTCGTTTGGGAGAAAAATGAAATGGTTCAAGACAGCTTTTCCTTGCCAATATCTCTCTTTTGCAAAGAGCTGCGCATTGGAAAAATCAGGGCTATGTCGTGTAGATGATGGCCTAACAGGAGGCTTTAAAATTTTCTTTCTAGTGTCCTTCGTTTGGGAGAAAAATGCAAAGGTACAAGACAGCTTTTCCTTGCCAATATCTCTCTTTTGCAAAGAGCTGCGCATTGGAAAATTCAGGGCTATGTCGTGTAGATGATGGCCTAACAGGAGGCTTTAAAATTTTAATTCTAGTGTCCTTCGTTTGGGAGAAAAATGCAATGGTACAAGACAGCTTTTCCTTGCCAATATCTCTCTTTTGCAAAGAGCTGCGCATTGGAAAAATCAGGGCTATGTCGTGTAGATGATGGCCTAACAGGAGGCTTTAAAATTTTCTTTCTAGTGTCCTTCGTTTGGGAGAAAAATGCAAAGGTACAAGACAGCTTTTCCTTGCCAATATCTCTCTTTTGCAAAGAGCTGCGCATTGGAAAATTCAGGGCTATGTCGTGTAGATGATGGCCTAACAGGAGGCTTTAAAATTTTAATTCTAGTGTCCTTCGTTTGGGAGAAAAATGCAAAGGTACAAGATAGCTTTTCCTTGCCAATATCTCTCTTTTGCAAAGCGCTACGCATTGGAAAATTCAGGGCTATGTCGTGTAGATGATGGCCTAACAGGAGGCTTTAACATTTTCTTTCTAGTTTCCTTCGTTTGGGAGAAAAATGCAAAGGTACAAGACAGCTTTTCCTTGCCAATATCTCTCTTTTGCAAAGAGCTGCGCATTGGAAAATTCAGGGCTATGTCGTGTAGATGATGGCCTAACAGGAGGCTTTAAAATTTTCTTTCTAGTGTCCTTCGTTTGGGAGAAAAATGCAATGGTACAAGACAGCTTTTCCTTGCCAATATCTCTCTTTTGCAAAGAGCTGCGCATTGGAAAATTCAGGGCTATGTCGTGTAGATGATGGCATAACAGGAGGCTTTAAAATTTTAATTCTAGTGTCCTTCGTTTGGGAGAAAAATGCAAAGGTACAAGACAGCTTTTCCTTGCCAATATCTCTCTTTTGCAAAGAGCTGCGCATTGGAAAAATCAGGGCTATGTCGTGTAGATGATGGCCTAACAGGAGGCTTTAAAATTTTCTTTCTAGTGTCCTTCGTTTGGGAGAAAAATGCAAAGGTACAAGACAGCTTTTCCTTGCCAATATCTCTCTTTTGCAAAGAGCTGCGCATTGGAAAATTCAGGGCTATGTCGTGTAGATGATGGCCTAACAGGAGGCTTTAAAATTTTAATTCTAGTGTCCTTCGTTTGGGAGAAAAATGCAAAGGTACAAGATAGCTTTTCCTTGCCAATATCTCTCTTTTGCAAAGCGCTACGCATTGGAAAATTCAGGGCTATGTCGTGTAGATGATGGCCTAACAGGAGGCTTTAACATTTTCTTTCTAGTTTCCTTCGTTTGGGAGAAAAATGCAAAGGTACAAGACAGCTTTTCCTTGCCAATATCTCTCTTTTGCAAAGAGCTGCGCATTGGAAAATTCAGGGCTATGTCGTGTAGATGATGGCCTAACAGGAGGCTTTAAAATTTTCTTTCTAGTGTCCTTCGTTTGGGAGAAAAATGCAATGGTACAAGACAGCTTTTCCTTGCCAATATCTCTCTTTTGCAAAGAGCTGCGCATTGGAAAATTCAGGGCTATGTCGTGTAGATGATGGCATAACAGGAGGCTTTAAAATTTTAATTCTAGTGTCCTTCGTTTGGGAGAAAAATGCAAAGGTACAAGACAGCTTTTCCTTGCCAATATCTCTCTTTTGCAAAGAGCTGCGCATTGGAAAATTCAGGGCTATGTCGTGTAGATGATGGCCTAACAGGAGGCTTTAAAATTTTAATTCTAGTGTCCTTCGTTTGGGAGAAAAATGCAAAGGTACAAGACAGCTTTTCCTTGCCAATATCTCTCTTTTGCAAAGAGCTGCGCATTGGAAAATTCAGGGCTATGTCGTGTAGATGATGGCCTAACAGGAGGCTTTAAAATTTTCTTTCTAGTGTCCTTCGTTTGGGAGAAAAATGAAATGGTTCAAGACAGCTTTTCCTTGCCAATATCTCTCTTTTGCAAAGAGCTGCGCATTGGAAAAATCAGGGCTATGTCGTGTAGATGATGGCCTAACAGGAGGCTTTAAAATTTTCTTTCTAGTGTCCTTCGTTTGGGAGAAAAATGCAAAGGTACAAGACAGCTTTTCCTTGCCAATATCTCTCTTTTGCAAAGAGCTGCGCATTGGAAAATTCAGGGCTATGTCGTGTAGATGATGGCCTAACAGGAGGCTTTAAAATTTTAATTCTAGTGTCCTTCGTTTGGGAGAAAAATGCAATGGTACAAGACAGCTTTTCCTTGCCAATATCTCTCTTTTGCAAAGAGCTGCGCATTGGAAAATTCAGGGCTATGTCGTGTAGATGATGGCCTAACAGGAGGCTTTAAAATTTTAATTCTAGTGTCCTTCGTTTGGGAGAAAAATGCAAAGGTACAAGACAGCTTTTCCTTGCCAATATCTCTCTTTTGCAAAGAGCTGCGCATTGGAAAATTCAGGGCTATGTCGTGTAGATGATGGCCTAACAGGAGGCTTTAAAATTTTCTTTCTAGTGTCCTTCGTTTGGGAGAAAAATGCAAAGGTACAAGACAGCTTTTCCTTGCCAATATCTCTCTTTTGCAAAGAGCTGCGCATTGGAAAAATCAGGGCTATGTCGTGTAGATGATGGCCTAACAGGAGACTTTAAAATTTTCTTTCTAGTGTCCTTCGTTTGGGAGAAAAATGCAAAGGTACAAGACAGCTTTTCCTTGCCAATATCTCTCTTTTGCAAAGAGCTACGCATTGGAAAATTCAGGGCTATGTCGTGTAGATGATGGCCTAACAGGAGGCTTTAAAATTTTCTTTCTAGTTTCCTTCGTTTGTGAGAAAAATGCAAAGGTACAAGACAGCTTTTCCTTGCCAATATCTCTCTTTTGCAAAGAGCTGCGCATTGGAAAATTCAGGGCTATGTCGTGTAGATGATGGCCTAACAGGAGGCTTTAAAATTTTAATTCTAGTGTCCTTCGTTTGTGAGAAAAATGCAAAGGTACAAGATAGCTTTTCCTTGCCAATATCTCTCTTTTGCAAAGAGCTACGCATTGGAAAATTCAGGGCTATGTCGTGTAGATGATGGCCTAACAGGAGGCTTTAAAATTTTCTTTCTAGTGACCTTCGTTTGGGAGAAAAATGCAAAGGTACAAGACAGCTTTTCCTTGCCAATATCTCTCTTTTGCAAAGAGCTGCGCATTGGAAAATTCAGGGCTATGTCGTGTAGATGATGGCCTAACAGGAGGCTTTAAAATTTTAATTCTAGTGTCCTTCGTTTGGGAGAAAAATGCAAAGGTACCTGACAGCTTTTCCTTGCCAATATCTCTCTTTTGCAAAGAGCTGCGCATTGGAAAATTCAGGGCTATGTCGTGTAGATGATGGCATAACAGGAGGCTTTAAAATTTTAATTCTAGTGTCCTTCGTTTGGGAGAAAAATGCAAAGGTACAAGACAGCTTTTCCTTGCCAATATCTCTCTTTTGCAAAGAGCTGCGCATTGGAAAATTCAGGGCTATGTCGTGTAGATGATGGCCTAACAGGAGGCTTTAAAATTTTAATTCTAGTGTCCTTCGTTTGGGAGAAAAATGCAAAGGTACAAGACAGCTTTTCCTTGCCAATATCTCTCTTTTGCAAAGAGCTGCGCATTGGAAAATTCAGGGCTATGTCGTGTAGATGATGGCCTAACAGGAGGCTTTAAAATTTTCTTTCTAGTGTCCTTCGTTTGGGAGAAAAATGAAATGGTTCAAGACAGCTTTTCCTTGCCAATATCTCTCTTTTGCAAAGAGCTGCGCATTGGAAAAATCAGGGCTATGTCGTGTAGATGATGGCCTAACAGGAGGCTTTAAAATTTTCTTTCTAGTGTCCTTCGTTTGGGAGAAAAATGCAAAGGTACAAGACAGCTTTTCCTTGCCAATATCTCTCTTTTGCAAAGAGCTGCGCATTGGAAAATTCAGGGCTATGTCGTGTAGATGATGGCCTAACAGGAGGCTTTAAAATTTTAATTCTAGTGTCCTTTGTTTGGGAGAAAAATGCAAAGGTACAAGATAGCTTTTCCTTGCCAATATCTCTCTTTTGCAAAGAGCTGCGCATTGGAAAATTCATGGCTATGCCGTGTAGATGATGGTCTAACAGGAGGCTTTAAAATTTTCTTTCTAGTGTCCTTCGTTTGGGAGAAAAATGCAATGGTACAAGACAGCTTTTCCTTGCCAATATCGCTCTTTTGCAAAGAGCTGCGCATTGGAAAATTCAGGGCTATGTCGTGTAGATGATGGCCTAACAGGAGGCTTTAAAATTTTCTTTCTAGTGTCCTTCGTTTGGGAGAAAGATGCAAAGGTACAAGACAGCTTTTCCTTGCCAATATCTCTCTTTTGCAAAGAGCTGCGCTTTGGAAAATTCAGGGCTATGTCGTGTAGATGATGGCCTAACAGGAGGCTTTAAAATTTTCTTTCTAGTGTCCTTCGTTTGGGAGAAAAATGCAATGGTACAGGACAGCTTTTCCTTGCCAATATCTCTCTTTTGCAAAGAGCTGCGCATTGGAAAATTCAGGGCTATGTCGTGTAGATGATGGCCTAACAGGAGGCTTTAAAATTTTCTTTCTAGTGTCCTTCGTTTGGGAGAAAAATGCAAAGGTACAAGACAGCTTTTCCTTGCCAATATCTCTCTTTTGCAAAGAGCTGCGCATTGGAAAATTCAGGGCTATGTCGTGTAGATGATGGCCTAACAGGAGGCTTTAAAATTTTCTTTCTAGTGTCCTTCGTTTGGGAGAAAAATGCAAAGGTACAAGACAGCTTTTCCTTGCCAATATCTCTCTTTTGCAAAGAGCTACGCATTGGAAAATTCAGGGCTATGTCGTGTAGATGATGGCTTAACAGGAGGCTTTAAAATTTTCTTTCTAGTGACCTTCGTTTGGGAGAAAAATGCAAAGGTACAAGACAGCTTTTCCTTGCCAATATCTCTCTTTTGCAAAGAGCTGCGCATTGGAAAATTCAGGGCTATGTCGTGTAGATGATGGCCTAACAGGAGGCTTTAAAATTTTCTTTCTAGTGTCCTTCGTTTGGGAGAAAAATGCAAAGGTACCTGACAGCTTTTCCTTGCCAATATCTCTCTTTTGCAAAGAGCTGCGCATTGGAAAATTCAGGGCTATGTCGTGTAGATGATGGCATAGCAGGAGGCTTTAAAATTTTAATTCTAGTGTCCTTCGTTTGGGAGAAAAATGCAAAGGTACAAGACAGCTTTTCCTTGCCAATATCTCTCTTTTGCAAAGAGCTGCGCATTGGAAAATTCAGGGCTATGTCGTGTAGATGATGGCCTAACAGGAGGCTTTAAAATTTTCTTTCTAGTGTCCTTCGTTTGGGAGAAAAATGCAAAGGTACAAGACAGCTTTTCCTTGCCAATATCTCTCTTTTGCAAAGAGCTGCGCATTGGAAAATTCAGGGCTATGTCGTGTAGATGATGGCCTAACAGGAGGCTTTAAAATTTTCTTTCTAGTGTCCTTCGTTTGGGAGAAAAATGCAATGGTACAAGACAGCTTTTCCTTGCCAATATCTCTCTTTTGCAAAGAGCTGCGCATTGGAAAAATCAGGGCTATGTCGTGTAGATGATGGCCTAACAGGAGGCTTTAAAATTTTCTTTCTAGTGTCCTTCGTTTGGGAGAAAAATGCAAAGGTACAAGACAGCTTTTTCTTGCCAATATCTCTCTTTTGCAAAGAGCTACGCATTGGAAAATTCAGGGCTATGTCGTGTAGATGATGGCCTAACAGGAGGCTTTCAAATTTTAATTCTAGTGTCCTTCGTTTGGGAGAAAAATGCAAAGGTACCTGACAGCTTTTCCTTGCCAATATCTCTCTTTTGCAAAGAGCTGCGCATTGGAAAATTCAGGGCTATGTCGTGTAGATGATGGCATAGCAGGAGGCTTTAAAATTTTAATTCTAGTGTCCTTCGTTTGGGAGAAAAATGCAAAGGTACAAGACAGCTTTTCCTTGCCAATATCTCTCTTTTGCAAAGAGCTGCGCATTGGAAAATTCAGGGCTATGTCGTGTAGATGATGGCATAACAGGAGGCTTTAAAATTTTAATTCTAGTGTCCTTCGTTTGGGAGAAAAATGCAAAGGTACAAGACAGCTTTTTACTTGCCAATATCTCTCTTTTGCAAAGAGCTGCGCATTGGAAAATTCAGGGCTATGTCGTGTAGATGATGGCCTAACAGGAGGCTTTAAAATTTTAATTCTAGTGTCCTTCGTTTGGAGAAAAATGCAAAGGTACAAGACAGCTTTTCCTTGCCAATATCTCTCTTTTGCAAAGAGCTGCGCATTGGAAAATTCAGGGCTATGTCGTGTAGATGATGGCCTAACAGGAGGCTTTAAAATTTTCTTTCTAGTGTCCTTCGTTTGGGAGAAAAATGCAATGGTACAAGACAGCTTTTCCTTGCCAATATCTCTCTTTTGCAAAGAGCTGCGCATTGGAAAAATCAGGGCTATGTCGTGTAGATGATGGCCTAACAGGAGGCTTTAAAATTTTCTTTCTAGTGTCCTTCGTTTGGGAGAAAAATGCAAAGGTACAAGACAGCTTTTCCTTGCCAATATCTCTCTTTTGCAAAGAGCTACGCATTGGAAAATTCAGGGCTATGTCGTGTAGATGATGGCCTAACAGGAGGCTTTAAAATTTTCTTTCTAGTGTCCTTCGTTTGTGAGAAAAATGCAAAGGTACAAGACAGCTTTTCCTTGCCAATATCTCTCTTTTGCAAAGAGCTGCGCATTGGAAAATTCAGGGCTATGTCGTGTAGATGATGGCCTAACAGGAGGCTTTAAAATTTTAATTCTAGTGTCCTTCGTTTGGGAGAAAAATGCAAAGGTACAAGATAGCTTTTCCTTGCCAATATCTCTCTTTTGCAAAGAGCTACGCATTGGAAAATTCAGGGCTATGTCGTGTAGATGATGGCCTAACAGGAGGCTTTAAAATTTTCTTTCTAGTGACCTTCGTTTGGGAGAAAAATGCAAAGGTACAAGGCAGCTTTTCCTTGCCAATATCTCTCTTTTGCAAAGAGCTGCGCATTGGAAAATTCAGGGCTATGTCGTGTAGATGATGGCCTAACAGGAGGCTTTAAAATTTTAATTCTAGTGTCCTTCGTTTGGGAGAAAAATGCAAAGGTACCTGACAGCTTTTCCTTGCCAATATCTCTCTTTTGCAAAGAGCTGCGCATTGGAAAATTCAGGGCTATGTCGTGTAGATGATGGCATAACAGGAGGCTTTAAAATTTTAATTCTAGTGTCCTTCGTTTGGGAGAAAAATGCAAAGGTACAAGACAGCTTTTCCTTGCCAATATCTCTCTTTTGCAAAGAGCTGCGCATTGGAAAATTCAGGGCTATGTCGTGTAGATGATGGCCTAACAGGAGGCTTTAAAATTTTAATTCTAGTGTCCTTCGTTTGGGAGAAAAATGCAAAGGTACAAGACAGCTTTTCCTTGCCAATATCTCTCTTTTGCAAAGAGCTGCGCATTGGAAAATTCAGGGCTATGTCGTGTAGATGATGGCCTAACAGGAGGCTTTAAAATTTTCTTTCTAGTGTCCTTCGTTTGGGAGAAAAATGAAATGGTTCAAGACAGCTTTTCCTTGCCAATATCTCTCTTTTGCAAAGAGCTGCGCATTGGAAAAATCAGGGCTATGTCGTGTAGATGATGGCCTAACAGGAGGCTTTAAAATTTTCTTTCTAGTGTCCTTCGTTTGGGAGAAAAATGCAAAGGTACAAGACAGCTTTTCCTTGCCAATATCTCTCTTTTGCAAAGAGCTGCGCATTGGAAAATTCAGGGCTATGTCGTGTAGATGATGGCCTAACAGGAGGCTTTAAAATTTTAATTCTAGTGTCCTTTGTTTGGGAGAAAAATGCAAAGGTACAAGATAGCTTTTCCTTGCCAATATCTCTCTTTTGCAAAGAGCTGCGCATTGGAAAATTCATGGCTATGCCGTGTAGATGATGGTCTAACAGGAGGCTTTAAAATTTTCTTTCTAGTGTCCTTCGTTTGGGAGAAAAATGCAATGGTACAAGACAGCTTTTCCTTGCCAATATCTCTCTTTTGCAAAGAGCTGCGCATTGGAAAATTCAGGGCTATGTCGTGTAGATGATGGCCTAACAGGAGGCTTTAAAATTTTCTTTCTAGTGTCCTTCGTTTGGGAGAAAAATGCAAAGGTACAAGACAGCTTTTCCTTGCCAATATCTCTCTTTTGCAAAGAGCTGCGCTTTGGAAAATTCAGGGCTATGTCGTGTAGATGATGGCCTAACAGGAGGCTTTAAAATTTTCTTTCTAGTGTCCTTCGTTTGGGAGAAAAATGCAATGGTACAAGACAGCTTTTCCTTGCCAATATCTCTCTTTTGCAAAGAGCTGCGCATTGGAAAATTCAGGGCTATGTCGTGTAGATGATGGCCTAATTAAAATTTTCTTTCTAGTGTCCTTCGTTTGGGAGAAAAATGCAAAGGTTCAAGACAGCTTTTCCTTGCCAATATCTCTCTTTTGCAAAGAGCTGCGCATTGGAAAAATCAGGGCTATGTCGTGTAGATGATGGCCTAACAGGAGGCTTTAAAATTTTCTTTCTAGTGTCCTTCGTTTGGGAGAAAAATGCAAAGGTACAAGACAGCTTTTCCTTGCCAATATCTCTCTTTTGCAAAGAGCTGCGCATTGGAAAATTCAGGGCTATGTCGTGTAGATGATGGCCTAACAGGAGGCTTTAAAATTTTAATTCTAGTGTCCTTTGTTTGGGAGAAAAATGCAAAGGTACAAGATAGCTTTTCCTTGCCAATATCTCTCTTTTGCAAAGAGCTGCGCATTGGAAAATTCATGGCTATGCCGTGTAGATGATGGTCTAACAGGAGGCTTTAAAATTTTCTTTCTAGTGTCCTTCGTTTGGGAGAAAAATGCAATGGTACAAGACAGCTTTTCCTTGCCAATATCTCTCTTTTGCAAAGAGCTGCGCATTGGAAAATTCAGGGCTATGTCGTGTAGATGATGGCCTAACAGGAGGCTTTAAAATTTTCTTTCTAGTGTCCTTCGTTTGGGAGAAAAATGCAAAGGTACAAGACAGCTTTTCCTTGCCAATATCTCTCTTTTGCAAAGAGCTGCGCTTTGGAAAATTCAGGGCTATGTCGTGTAGATGATGGCCTAACAGGAGGCTTTAAAATTTTCTTTCTAGTGTCCTTCGTTTGGGAGAAAAATGCAATGGTACAAGACAGCTTTTCCTTGCCAATATCTCTCTTTTGCAAAGAGCTGCGCATTGGAAAATTCAGGGCTATGTCGTGTAGATGATGGCCTAATTAAAATTTTCTTTCTAGTGTCCTTCGTTTGGGAGAAAAATGCAAAGGTACAAGACAGCTTTTCCTTGCCAATATCTCTCTTTTGCAAAGAGCTGCGCATTGGAAAATTCAGGGCTATGTCGTGTAGATGATGGCCTAACAGGAGGCTTTAAAATTTTCTTTCTAGTGTCCTTCGTTTGGGAGAAAAATGCAATGGTACAAGACAGCTTTTCCTTGCCAATATCTCTCTTTTGCAAAGAGCTGCGCATTGGAAAATTCAGGGCTATGTCGTGTAGATGATGGCCTAACAGGAGGCTTTAAAATTTTCTTTCTAGTGTCCTTCGTTTGGGAGAAAAATGCAAAGGTACAAGACAGCTTTTCCTTGCCAATATCTCTCTTTTGCAAAGAGCTACGCATTGGAAAATTCAGGGCTATGTCGTGTAGATGATGGCTTAACAGGAGGCTTTAAAATTTTCTTTCTAGTGACCTTCGTTTGGGAGAAAAATGCAAAGGTACAAGACAGCTTTTCCTTGCCAATATCTCTCTTTTGCAAAGAGCTGCGCATTGGAAAATTCAGGGCTATGTCGTGTAGATGATGGCCTAACAGGAGGCTTTAAAATTTTCTTTCTAGTGACCTTCGTTTGGGAGAAAAATGCAATGGTACAAGACAGCTTTTCCTTGAGAATATCTCTGTTTTGCAAAGAGCTGCGCATTGGAAAATTCAGGGCTATGTCGTGTAGATGATGGCCTAACAGGAGGCTTTAAAATTTTATTTCTAGTGTCCTTCGTTTGGGAGAAAAATGCAAAGGTACAAGACAGCTTTTCCTTGCCAATATCTCTCTTTTGCAAAGAGCTGCGCATTGGAAAATTCAGGGCTATGTCGTGTAGATGATGGCCTAACAGGAGGCTTTAAAATTTTCTTTCTAGTGTCCTTCGTTTGGGAGAAAAATGCAAAGGTACAAGACAGCATTTCCTTGCCAATATCTCTCTTTTGCAAAGAGCTGCGCATTGGAAAATTCAGGGCTATGTCGTGTAGATGATGGCCTAACAGGAGGCTTTAAAATTTTCTTTCTAGTGTCCTTCGTTTGGGAGAAAAATGCAAAGGTACAAGACAGCTTTTCCTTGCCAATATCTCTCTTTTGCAAAGAGCTGCGCATTGGAAAATTCAGGGCTATGTCGTGTAGATGATGGCTTAACAGGAGGCTTTAAAATTTTCTTTCTAGTGACCTTCGTTTGGGAGAAAAATGCAAAGGTACAAGACAGCTTTTCCTTGCCAATATCTCTCTTTTGCAAAGAGCTGCGCATTGGAAAATTCAGGGCTATGTCGTGTAGATGATGGCCTAACAGGAGGCTTTAAAATTTTCTTTATAGTGTCCTTCGTTTGGGAGAAAAATGCAATGGTACAAGACAGCTTTTCCTTGCCAATATCTCTCTTTTGCAAAGAGCTGCGCATTGGAAAATTCAGGGCTATGTCGTGTAGATGATGGCCTAACAGGAGGCTTTAAAAATTTTTTCTAGTGTCCTTCGTTTGGGAGAAAAATGCAATGGTACAAGACAGCTTTTCCTTGCCAATATCTCTCTTTTGCAAAGAGCTGCGCATTGGAAAATTCAGGGCTATGTCGTGTAGATGATGGCCTAACAGGAGGCTTTAAAATTTTCTTTCTAGTGTCCTTCGTTTGGGAGAAAAATGCAAAGGTACAAGACAGCTTTTCCTTGCCAATATCTCTCTTTTGCAAAGAGCTGCGCATTGGAAAATTCAGGGCTATGTCGTGTAGATGATGGCCTTACAGGAGGCTTTAAAATTTTCTTTCTAGTGTCCTTCGTTTGGGAGAAAAATGCAAAGGTACAAGACAGCTTTTCCTTGCCAATATCTCTCTTTTGCAAAGAGCTGCGCATTGGAAAATTCAGGGCTATGTCGTGTAGATGATGGCCTAACAGGAGGCTTTAAAATTTTCTTTCTAGTGTCCTTCGTTTGGGAGAAAAATGCAAAGGTACAAGACAGCTTTTCCTTGCCAATATCTCTCTTTTGCAAAGAGCTGCGCATTGGAAAATTCAGGGCTATGTCGTGTAGATGATGGCCTAACAGGAGGCTTTAAAATTTTCTTTCTAGTGTCCTTCGTTTGGGAGAAAAATGCAAAGGTACAAGACAGCTTTTCCTTGCCAATATCTCTCTTTTGCAAAGAGCTACGCATTGGAAAATTCAGGGCTATGTCGTGTAGATGATGGCTTAACAGGAGGCTTTAAAATTTTCTTTCTAGTGACCTTCGTTTGGGAGAAAAATGCAAAGGTACAAGACAGCTTTTCCTTGCCAATATCTCTCTTTTGCAAAGAGCTACGCATTGGAAAATTCAGGGCTCTGTCGTGTAGATGATGGCCTAACAGGAGGCTTTAAAATTTTCTTTCTAGTGTCCTTCGTTTGGGAGAAAAATGCAAAGGTACAAGACAGCTTTTCCTTGCCAATATCTCTCTTTTGCAAAGAGCTACGCATTGGAAAATTCAGGGCTATGTCGTGTAGATGATGGCCTAACAGGAGGCTTTAAAATTTTCTTTCTAGTGACCTTCGTTTGGGAGAAAAATGCAAAGGTACAAGACAGCTTTTCCTTGCCAATATCTCTCTTTTGCAAAGAGCTGCGCATTGGAAAATTCAGGGCTATGTCGTGTAGATGATGGCCTAACAGGAGGCTTTAAAATTTTCTTTCTAGTGTCCTTCGTTTGGGAGAAAAATGCAAAGGTACAAGACAGCTTTTCCTTGCCAATATCTCTCTTTTGCAAAGAGCTGCGCATTGGAAAATTCAGGGCTATGTCGTGTAGATGATGGCTTAACAGGAGGCTTTAAAATTTTCTTTCTAGTGACCTTCGTTTGGGAGAAAAATGCAAAGGTACAAGACAACTTTTCCTTGCCAATATCTCTCTTTTGCAAAGAGCTGCGCATTGGAAAATTCAGGGCTATGTCGTGTAGATGATGGCCTAACAGGAGGCTTTAAAATTTTCTTTCTAGTGTCCTTCGTTTGGGAGAAAAATGCAAAGGTACAAGACAGCTTTTCCTTGCCAATATCTCTCTTTTGCAAAGAGCTGCGCATTGGAAAATTCAGGGCTATGTCGTGTAGATGATGGCCTAACAGGAGGCTTTAAAATTTTCTTTCTAGTGTCCTTCGTTTGGGAGAAAAATGCAAAGGTACAAGACAGCTTTTCCTTGCCAATATCTCTCTTTTGCAAAGAGCTACGCATTGGAAAATTCAGGGCTATGTCGTGTAGATGATGGCTTAACAGGAGGCTTTAAAATTTTCTTTCTAGTGACCTTCGTTTGGGAGAAAAATGCAAAGGTACAAGACAACTTTTCCTTGCCAATATCTCTCTTTTGCAAAGAGCTGCGCATTGGAAAATTCAGTGCTATGTCGTGTAGATGATGGCCTAACAGGAGGCTTTAAAATTTTCTTTCTAGTGTCCTTCGTTTGGGAGAAAAATGCAAAGGTACAAGACAGCTTTTCCTTGCCAATATCTCTCTTTTGCAAAGAGCTGCACATTTGAAAATTCAGGGCTATGTCGTGTAGATGATGGCCTAACAGGAGGCTTTAAAATTATCTTTCTAGTGTCCTTCGGTTGGGAGAAAAATGCAATGGTATAAGACAGCTTTTCCTTGCCAATATCTCTCTTTTGCTAAGAGCTGCGCATTGGAAAATTCAGGGCTATGTCGTGTAGATGATGGCCTAACAGGAGGCTTTAAAATTTTCTTTCTAGTGTCCTTCGTTTGGGAGAAAAATGCAAAGGTACAAGACAGCTTTTCCTTGCCAATATCTCTCTTTTGCAAAGAGCTGCGCATTGGAAAATTCAGGGCTATGTCGTGTAGATGATGGCCTAACAGGAGGCTTTAAAATTTTCTTTCTAGTGTCCTTCGTTTGGGAGAAAAATGCAAAGGTACAAGACAGCTTTTCCTTGCTAATATCTCTCTTTTGCAAAGAGCTGCACATTGGAAAATTCAGGGCTATGTCGTGTAGATGATGGCCTAACAGGAGGCTTTAAAATTTTCTTTCTAGTGTCCTTCGTTTGGGAGAAAATGCAAAGGTACAAGACAGCTTTTCCTTGCCAATATCTCTCTTTTGCAAAGAGCTACGCATTGGAAAATTCAGGGCTCTGTCGTGTAGATGATGGCCTAACAGGAGGCTTTAAAATTTTCTTTCTAGTGTCCTTCGTTTGGGAGAAAAATGCAAAGGTACAAGACAGCTTTTCCTTGCCAATATCTCTCTTTTGCAAAGAGCTACGCATTGGAAAATTCAGGGCTATGTCGTGTAGATGATGGCCTAACAGGAGGCTTTAAAATTTTCTTTCTAGTGACCTTCGTTTGGGAGAAAAATGCAAAGGTACAAGACAGCTTTTCCTTGCCAATATCTCTCTTTTGCAAAGAGCTGCGCATTGGAAAATTCAGGGCTATGTCGTGTAGATGATGGTCTAACAGGAGGCTTTAAAATTTTCTTTCTAGTGTCCTTCGTTTGGGAGAAAAATGCAATGGTACAAGACAGCTTTTCCTTGCCAATATCTCTCTTTTGCAAAGTGCTGCGCATTGGAAAATTCAGGGCTATGTCGTGTAGATGATGGCCTAACAGGAGGCTTTAAAATTTTATTTCTAGTGTCCTTCGTTTGGGAGAAAAATGCAATGGTACAAGACAGCTTTACCTTGCCAATATCTCTCTTTTGCAAAGAGCTGCGCATTGGAAAATTCAGGGCTATGTCGTGTAGATGATGGCCTAACAGGAGGCTTTAAAATTTTCTTTCTAGTGTCCTTCGTTTGGGAGAAAAATGCAAAGGTACAAGACAGCTTTTCCTTGCCAATATCTCTCTTTTGCAAAGAGCTGCGCATTGGAAAATTCAGGGCTATGTCGTGTACATGATGGCCTAACAGGAGGCTTTAAAATTTTCTTTCTAGTGTCCTTCGTTTGGGAGAAAAATGCAAAGGTACAAGACAGCTTTTCCTTGCCAATATCTCTCTTTTGCAAAGAGCTGCGCATTGGAAAATTCAGGGCTATGTCGTGTAGATGATGGCCTAACAGGAGGCTTTAAAATTTTCTTTCTAGTGTCCTTCGTTTGGGAGAAAAATGCAAAAATACAAGACAGCTTTTCCTTGCCAATATCTCTCTTTTGCAAAGAGCTGCGCATTGGAAAAATCAGGGCTATGTCGTGTAGATGATGGCCTAACAGGAGGCTTTAAAATTTTCTTTCTAGTGTCCTTCGTTTGGGAGAAAAATGCAAAGGTACAAGACAGCTTTTCCTTGCCAATATCTCTCTTTTGCAAAGAGCTGCGCATTGGAAAATTCAGGGCTATGTCGTGTAGATGATGGCCTAACAGGAGGCTTTAAAATTTTAATTCTAGTGTCCTTCGTTTGGGAGAAAAATGCAATGGTACAAGACAGCTTTTCCTTGCCAATATCTCTCTTTTGCAAAGAGCTGCGCATTGGAAAATTCAGGGCTATGTCGTGTAGATGATGGCCTAACAGGAGGCTTTAAAATTTTAATTCTAGTGTCCTTCGTTTGGGAGAAAAATGCAAAGGTACAAGACAGCTTTTCCTTGCCAATATCTCTCTTTTGCAAAGAGCTGCGCATTGGAAAATTCAGGGCTATGTCGTGTAGATGATGGCCTAACAGGAGGCTTTAAAATTTTCTTTCTAGTGTCCTTCGTTTGGGAGAAAAATGCAAAGGTACAAGACAGCTTTTCCTTGCCAATATCTCTCTTTTGCAAAGAGCTGCGCATTGGAAAAATCAGGGCTATGTCGTGTAGATGATGGCCTAACAGGAGACTTTAAAATTTTCTTTCTAGTGTCCTTCGTTTGGGAGAAAAATGCAAAGGTACAAGACAGCTTTTCCTTGCCAATATCTCTCTTTTGCAAAGAGCTGCGCATTGGAAAATTCAGGGCTATGTCGTGTAGATGATGGCCTAACAGGAGGCTTTAAAATTTTAATTCTAGTGTCCTTCGTTTGTGAGAAAAATGCAAAGGTACAAGATAGCTTTTCCTTGCCAATATCTCTCTTTTGCAAAGAGCTACGCATTGGAAAATTCAGGGCTATGTCGTGTAGATGATGGCCTAACAGGAGGCTTTAAAATTTTCTTTCTAGTGACCTTCGTTTGGGAGAAAAATGCAAAGGTACAAGACAGCTTTTCCTTGCCAATATCTCTCTTTTGCAAAGAGCTGCGCATTGGAAAATTCAGGGCTATGTCGTGTAGATGATGGCCTAACAGGAGGCTTTAAAATTTTAATTCTAGTGTCCTTCGTTTGGGAGAAAAATGCAAAGGTACCTGACAGCTTTTCCTTGCCAATATCTCTCTTTTGCAAAGAGCTGCGCATTGGAAAATTCAGGGCTATGTCGTGTAGATGATGGCATAACAGGAGGCTTTAAAATTTTAATTCTAGTGTCCTTCGTTTGGGAGAAAAATGCAAAGGTACAAGACAGCTTTTCCTTGCCAATATCTCTCTTTTGCAAAGAGCTGCGCATTGGAAAATTCAGGGCTATGTCGTGTAGATGATGGCCTAACAGGAGGCTTTAAAATTTTAATTCTAGTGTCCTTCGTTTGGGAGAAAAATGCAAAGGTACAAGACAGCTTTTCCTTGCCAATATCTCTCTTTTGCAAAGAGCTGCGCATTGGAAAATTCAGGGCTATGTCGTGTAGATGATGGCCTAACAGGAGGCTTTAAAATTTTCTTTCTAGTGTCCTTCGTTTGGGAGAAAAATGAAATGGTTCAAGACAGCTTTTCCTTGCCAATATCTCTCTTTTGCAAAGAGCTGCGCATTGGAAAAATCAGGGCTATGTCGTGTAGATGATGGCCTAACAGGAGGCTTTAAAATTTTCTTTCTAGTGTCCTTCGTTTGGGAGAAAAATGCAAAGGTACAAGACAGCTTTTCCTTGCCAATATCTCTCTTTTGCAAAGAGCTGCGCATTGGAAAATTCAGGGCTATGTCGTGTAGATGATGGCCTAACAGGAGGCTTTAAAATTTTAATTCTAGTGTCCTTTGTTTGGGAGAAAAATGCAAAGGTACAAGATAGCTTTTCCTTGCCAATATCTCTCTTTTGCAAAGAGCTGCGCATTGGAAAATTCATGGCTATGCCGTGTAGATGATGGTCTAACAGGAGGCTTTAAAATTTTCTTTCTAGTGTCCTTCGTTTGGGAGAAAAATGCAATGGTACAAGACAGCTTTTCCTTGCCAATATCTCTCTTTTGCAAAGAGCTGCGCATTGGAAAATTCAGGGCTATGTCGTGTAGATGATGGCCTAACAGGAGGCTTTAAAATTTTCTTTCTAGTGTCCTTCGTTTGGGAGAAAAATGCAAAGGTACAAGACAGCTTTTCCTTGCCAATATCTCTCTTTTGCAAAGAGCTGCGCTTTGGAAAATTCAGGGCTATGTCGTGTAGATGATGGCCTAACAGGAGGCTTTAAAATTTTCTTTCTAGTGTCCTTCGTTTGGGAGAAAAATGCAATGGTACAGGACAGCTTTTCCTTGCCAATATCTCTCTTTTGCAAAGAGCTGCGCATTGGAAAATTCAGGGCTATGTCGTGTAGATGATGGCCTAACAGGAGGCTTTAAAATTTTCTTTCTAGTGTCCTTCGTTTGGGAGAAAAATGCAAAGGTACAAGACAGCTTTTCCTTGCCAATATCTCTCTTTTGCAAAGAGCTGCGCATTGGAAAATTCAGGGCTATGTCGTGTAGATGATGGCCTAACAGGAGGCTTTAAAATTTTCTTTCTAGTGTCCTTCGTTTGGGAGAAAAATGCAAAGGTACAAGACAGCTTTTCCTTGCCAATATCTCTCTTTTGCAAAGAGCTACGCATTGGAAAATTCAGGGCTATGTCGTGTAGATGATGGCTTAACAGGAGGCTTTAAAATTTTCTTTCTAGTGACCTTCGTTTGGGAGAAAAATGCAAAGGTACCTGACAGCTATTCCTTGCCAATATCTCTCTTTTGCAAAGAGCTGCGCATTGGAAAATTCAGGGCTATGTCGTGTAGATGATGGCCTAACAGGAGGCTTTAAAATTTTAATTCTAGTGTCCTTCGTTTGGGAGAAAAATGCAAAGGTACAAGACAGCTTTTCCTTGCCAATATCTCTCTTTTGCAAAGAGCTGCGCATTGGAAAATTCAGGGCTATGTCGTGTAGATGATGGCCTAACAGGAGGCTTTAAAATTTTCTTTCTAGTGTCCTTCGTTTGGGAGAAAAATGAAATGGTTCAAGACAGCTTTTCCTTGCCAATATCTCTCTTTTGCAAAGAGCTGCGCATTGGAAAAATCAGGGCTATGTCGTGTAGATGATGGCCTAACAGGAGGCTTTAAAATTTTCTTTCTAGTGTCCTTCGTTTGGGAGAAAAATGCAAAGGTACAAGACAGCTTTTCCTTGCCAATATCTCTCTTTTGCAAAGAGCTGCGCATTGGAAAATTCAGGGCTATGTCGTGTAGATGATGGCCTAACAGGAGGCTTTAAAATTTTAATTCTAGTGTCCTTTGTTTGGGAGAAAAATGCAAAGGTACAAGATAGCTTTTCCTTGCCAATATCTCTCTTTTGCAAAGAGCTGCGCATTGGAAAATTCATGGCTATGCCGTGTAGATGATGGTCTAACAGGAGGCTTTAAAATTTTCTTTCTAGTGTCCTTCGTTTGGGAGAAAAATGCAATGGTACAAGACAGCTTTTCCTTGCCAATATCGCTCTTTTGCAAAGAGCTGCGCATTGGAAAATTCAGGGCTATGTCGTGTAGATGATGGCCTAACAGGAGGCTTTAAAATTTTCTTTCTAGTGTCCTTCGTTTGGGAGAAAGATGCAAAGGTACAAGACAGCTTTTCCTTGCCAATATCTCTCTTTTGCAAAGAGCTGCGCTTTGGAAAATTCAGGGCTATGTCGTGTAGATGATGGCCTAACAGGAGGCTTTAAAATTTTCTTTCTAGTGTCCTTCGTTTGGGAGAAAAATGCAATGGTACAGGACAGCTTTTCCTTGCCAATATCTCTCTTTTGCAAAGAGCTGCGCATTGGAAAATTCAGGGCTATGTCGTGTAGATGATGGCCTAACAGGAGGCTTTAAAATTTTCTTTCTAGTGTCCTTCGTTTGGGAGAAAAATGCAAAGGTACAAGACAGCTTTTCCTTGCCAATATCTCTCTTTTGCAAAGAGCTGCGCATTGGAAAATTCAGGGCTATGTCGTGTAGATGATGGCCTAACAGGAGGCTTTAAAATTTTCTTTCTAGTGTCCTTCGTTTGGGAGAAAAATGCAAAGGTACAAGACAGCTTTTCCTTGCCAATATCTCTCTTTTGCAAAGAGCTACGCATTGGAAAATTCAGGGCTATGTCGTGTAGATGATGGCTTAACAGGAGGCTTTAAAATTTTCTTTCTAGTGACCTTCGTTTGGGAGAAAAATGCAAAGGTACAAGACAGCTTTTCCTTGCCAATATCTCTCTTTTGCAAAGAGCTGCGCATTGGAAAATTCAGGGCTATGTCGTGTAGATGATGGCCTAACAGGAGGCTTTAAAATTTTCTTTCTAGTGTCCTTCGTTTGGGAGAAAAATGCAAAGGTACCTGACAGCTTTTCCTTGCCAATATCTCTCTTTTGCAAAGAGCTGCGCATTGGAAAATTCAGGGCTATGTCGTGTAGATGATGGCATAGCAGGAGGCTTTAAAATTTTAATTCTAGTGTCCTTCGTTTGGGAGAAAAATGCAAAGGTACAAGACAGCTTTTCCTTGCCAATATCTCTCTTTTGCAAAGAGCTGCGCATTGGAAAATTCAGGGCTATGTCGTGTAGATGATGGCCTAACAGGAGGCTTTAAAATTTTCTTTCTAGTGTCCTTCGTTTGGGAGAAAAATGCAAAGGTACAAGACAGCTTTTCCTTGCCAATATCTCTCTTTTGCAAAGAGCTGCGCATTGGAAAATTCAGGGCTATGTCGTGTAGATGATGGCCTAACAGGAGGCTTTAAAATTTTCTTTCTAGTGTCCTTCGTTTGGGAGAAAAATGCAATGGTACAAGACAGCTTTTCCTTGCCAATATCTCTCTTTTGCAAAGAGCTGCGCATTGGAAAAATCAGGGCTATGTCGTGTAGATGATGGCCTAACAGGAGGCTTTAAAATTTTCTTTCTAGTGTCCTTCGTTTGGGAGAAAAATGCAAAGGTACAAGACAGCTTTTTCTTGCCAATATCTCTCTTTTGCAAAGAGCTACGCATTGGAAAATTCAGGGCTATGTCGTGTAGATGATGGCCTAACAGGAGGCTTTTAAATTTTAATTCTAGTGTCCTTCGTTTGGGAGAAAAATGCAAAGGTACCTGACAGCTTTTCCTTGCCAATATCTCTCTTTTGCAAAGAGCTGCGCATTGGAAAATTCAGGGCTATGTCGTGTAGATGATGGCATAGCAGGAGGCTTTAAAATTTTCTTTCTAGTGTCCTTCGTTTGGGAGAAAAATGCAAAGGTACAAGACAGCTTTTCCTTGCCAATATCTCTCTTTTGCAAAGAGCTACGCATTGGAAAATTCAGGGCTATGTCGTGTAGATGATGGCTTAACAGGAGGCTTTAAAATTTTCTTTCTAGTGACCTTCGTTTGGGAGAAAAATGCAAAGGTACCTGACAGCTATTCCTTGCCAATATCTCTCTTTTGCAAAGAGCTGCGCATTGGAAAATTCAGGGCTATGTCGTGTAGATGATGGCCTAACAGGAGGCTTTAAAATTTTAATTCTAGTGTCCTTCGTTTGGGAGAAAAATGCAAAGGTACAAGACAGCTTTTCCTTGCCAATATCTCTCTTTTGCAAAGAGCTGCGCATTGGAAAATTCAGGGCTATGTCGTGTAGATGATGGCCTAACAGGAGGCTTTAAAATTTTCTTTCTAGTGTCCTTCGTTTGGGAGAAAAATGAAATGGTTCAAGACAGCTTTTCCTTGCCAATATCTCTCTTTTGCAAAGAGCTGCGCATTGGAAAAATCAGGGCTATGTCGTGTAGATGATGGCCTAACAGGAGGCTTTAAAATTTTCTTTCTAGTGTCCTTCGTTTGGGAGAAAAATGCAAAGGTACAAGACAGCTTTTCCTTGCCAATATCTCTCTTTTGCAAAGAGCTGCGCATTGGAAAATTCAGGGCTATGTCGTGTAGATGATGGCCTAACAGGAGGCTTTAAAATTTTAATTCTAGTGTCCTTTGTTTGGGAGAAAAATGCAAAGGTACAAGATAGCTTTTCCTTGCCAATATCTCTCTTTTGCAAAGAGCTGCGCATTGGAAAATTCATGGCTATGCCGTGTAGATGATGGTCTAACAGGAGGCTTTAAAATTTTCTTTCTAGTGTCCTTCGTTTGGGAGAAAAATGCAATGGTACAAGACAGCTTTTCCTTGCCAATATCGCTCTTTTGCAAAGAGCTGCGCATTGGAAAATTCAGGGCTATGTCGTGTAGATGATGGCCTAACAGGAGGCTTTAAAATTTTCTTTCTAGTGTCCTTCGTTTGGGAGAAAGATGCAAAGGTACAAGACAGCTTTTCCTTGCCAATATCTCTCTTTTGCAAAGAGCTGCGCTTTGGAAAATTCAGGGCTATGTCGTGTAGATGATGGCCTAACAGGAGGCTTTAAAATTTTCTTTCTAGTGTCCTTCGTTTGGGAGAAAAATGCAATGGTACAGGACAGCTTTTCCTTGCCAATATCTCTCTTTTGCAAAGAGCTGCGCATTGGAAAATTCAGGGCTATGTCGTGTAGATGATGGCCTAACAGGAGGCTTTAAAATTTTCTTTCTAGTGTCCTTCGTTTGGGAGAAAAATGCAAAGGTACAAGACAGCTTTTCCTTGCCAATATCTCTCTTTTGCAAAGAGCTGCGCATTGGAAAATTCAGGGCTATGTCGTGTAGATGATGGCCTAACAGGAGGCTTTAAAATTTTCTTTCTAGTGTCCTTCGTTTGGGAGAAAAATGCAAAGGTACAAGACAGCTTTTCCTTGCCAATATCTCTCTTTTGCAAAGAGCTACGCATTGGAAAATTCAGGGCTATGTCGTGTAGATGATGGCTTAACAGGAGGCTTTAAAATTTTCTTTCTAGTGACCTTCGTTTGGGAGAAAAATGCAAAGGTACAAGACAGCTTTTCCTTGCCAATATCTCTCTTTTGCAAAGAGCTGCGCATTGGAAAATTCAGGGCTATGTCGTGTAGATGATGGCCTAACAGGAGGCTTTAAAATTTTCTTTCTAGTGTCCTTCGTTTGGGAGAAAAATGCAAAGGTACCTGACAGCTTTTCCTTGCCAATATCTCTCTTTTGCAAAGAGCTGCGCATTGGAAAATTCAGGGCTATGTCGTGTAGATGATGGCATAGCAGGAGGCTTTAAAATTTTAATTCTAGTGTCCTTCGTTTGGGAGAAAAATGCAAAGGTACAAGACAGCTTTTCCTTGCCAATATCTCTCTTTTGCAAAGAGCTGCGCATTGGAAAATTCAGGGCTATGTCGTGTAGATGATGGCCTAACAGGAGGCTTTAAAATTTTCTTTCTAGTGTCCTTCGTTTGGGAGAAAAATGCAAAGGTACAAGACAGCTTTTCCTTGCCAATATCTCTCTTTTGCAAAGAGCTGCGCATTGGAAAATTCAGGGCTATGTCGTGTAGATGATGGCCTAACAGGAGGCTTTAAAATTTTCTTTCTAGTGTCCTTCGTTTGGGAGAAAAATGCAATGGTACAAGACAGCTTTTCCTTGCCAATATCTCTCTTTTGCAAAGAGCTGCGCATTGGAAAAATCAGGGCTATGTCGTGTAGATGATGGCCTAACAGGAGGCTTTAAAATTTTCTTTCTAGTGTCCTTCGTTTGGGAGAAAAATGCAAAGGTACAAGACAGCTTTTTCTTGCCAATATCTCTCTTTTGCAAAGAGCTACGCATTGGAAAATTCAGGGCTATGTCGTGTAGATGATGGCCTAACAGGAGGCTTTTAAATTTTAATTCTAGTGTCCTTCGTTTGGGAGAAAAATGCAAAGGTACCTGACAGCTTTTCCTTGCCAATATCTCTCTTTTGCAAAGAGCTGCGCATTGGAAAATTCAGGGCTATGTCGTGTAGATGATGGCATAGCAGGAGGCTTTAAAATTTTAATTCTAGTGTCCTTCGTTTGGGAGAAAAATGCAAAGGTACAAGACAGCTTTTCCTTGCCAATATCTCTCTTTTGCAAAGAGCTGCGCATTGGAAAATTCAGGGCTATGTCGTGTAGATGATGGCATAACAGGAGGCTTTAAAATTTTAATTCTAGTGTCCTTCGTTTGGGAGAAAAATGCAAAGGTACAAGACAGCTTTTTACTTGCCAATATCTCTCTTTTGCAAAGAGCTGCGCATTGGAAAATTCAGGGCTATGTCGTGTAGATGATGGCCTAACAGGAGGCTTTAAAATTTTAATTCTAGTGTCCTTCGTTTGGAGAAAAATGCAAAGGTACAAGACAGCTTTTCCTTGCCAATATCTCTCTTTTGCAAAGAGCTGCGCATTGGAAAATTCAGGGCTATGTCGTGTAGATGATGGCCTAACAGGAGGCTTTAAAATTTTCTTTCTAGTGTCCTTCGTTTGGGAGAAAAATGCAATGGTACAAGACAGCTTTTCCTTGCCAATATCTCTCTTTTGCAAAGAGCTGCGCATTGGAAAAATCAGGGCTATGTCGTGTAGATGATGGCCTAACAGGAGGCTTTAAAATTTTCTTTCTAGTGTCCTTCGTTTGGGAGAAAAATGCAAAGGTACAAGACAGCTTTTCCTTGCCAATATCTCTCTTTTGCAAAGAGCTACGCATTGGAAAATTCAGGGCTATGTCGTGTAGATGATGGCCTAACAGGAGGCTTTAAAATTTTCTTTCTAGTGTCCTTCGTTTGTGAGAAAAATGCAAAGGTACAAGACAGCTTTTCCTTGCCAATATCTCTCTTTTGCAAAGAGCTGCGCATTGGAAAATTCAGGGCTATGTCGTGTAGATGATGGCCTAACAGGAGGCTTTAAAATTTTAATTCTAGTGTCCTTCGTTTGGGAGAAAAATGCAAAGGTACAAGATAGCTTTTCCTTGCCAATATCTCTCTTTTGCAAAGAGCTACGCATTGGAAAATTCAGGGCTATGTCGTGTAGATGATGGCCTAACAGGAGGCTTTAAAATTTTCTTTCTAGTGACCTTCGTTTGGGAGAAAAATGCAAAGGTACAAGGCAGCTTTTCCTTGCCAATATCTCTCTTTTGCAAAGAGCTGCGCATTGGAAAATTCAGGGCTATGTCGTGTAGATGATGGCCTAACAGGAGGCTTTAAAATTTTAATTCTAGTGTCCTTCGTTTGGGAGAAAAATGCAAAGGTACCTGACAGCTTTTCCTTGCCAATATCTCTCTTTTGCAAAGAGCTGCGCATTGGAAAATTCAGGGCTATGTCGTGTAGATGATGGCATAACAGGAGGCTTTAAAATTTTAATTCTAGTGTCCTTCGTTTGGGAGAAAAATGCAAAGGTACAAGACAGCTTTTCCTTGCCAATATCTCTCTTTTGCAAAGAGCTGCGCATTGGAAAATTCAGGGCTATGTCGTGTAGATGATGGCCTAACAGGAGGCTTTAAAATTTTAATTCTAGTGTCCTTCGTTTGGGAGAAAAATGCAAAGGTACAAGACAGCTTTTCCTTGCCAATATCTCTCTTTTGCAAAGAGCTGCGCATTGGAAAATTCAGGGCTATGTCGTGTAGATGATGGCCTAACAGGAGGCTTTAAAATTTTCTTTCTAGTGTCCTTCGTTTGGGAAAAAAATGAAATGGTTCAAGACAGCTTTTCCTTGCCAATATCTCTCTTTTGCAAAGAGCTGCGCATTGGAAAAATCAGGGCTATGTCGTGTAGATGATGGCCTAACAGGAGGCTTTAAAATTTTCTTTCTAGTGTCCTTCGTTTGGGAGAAAAATGCAAAGGTACAAGACAGCTTTTCCTTGCCAATATCTCTCTTTTGCAAAGAGCTGCGCATTGGAAAATTCAGGGCTATGTCGTGTAGATGATGGCCTAACAGGAGGCTTTAAAATTTTAATTCTAGTGTCCTTTGTTTGGGAGAAAAATGCAAAGGTACAAGATAGCTTTTCCTTGCCAATATCTCTCTTTTGCAAAGAGCTGCGCATTGGAAAATTCATGGCTATGCCGTGTAGATGATGGTCTAACAGGAGGCTTTAAAATTTTCTTTCTAGTGTCCTTCGTTTGGGAGAAAAATGCAATGGTACAAGACAGCTTTTCCTTGCCAATATCTCTCTTTTGCAAAGAGCTGCGCATTGGAAAATTCAGGGCTATGTCGTGTAGATGATGGCCTAACAGGAGGCTTTAAAATTTTCTTTCTAGTGTCCTTCGTTTGGGAGAAAAATGCAAAGGTACAAGACAGCTTTTCCTTGCCAATATCTCTCTTTTGCAAAGAGCTGCGCTTTGGAAAATTCAGGGCTATGTCGTGTAGATGATGGCCTAACAGGAGGCTTTAAAATTTTCTTTCTAGTGTCCTTCGTTTGGGAGAAAAATGCAATGGTACAAGACAGCTTTTCCTTGCCAATATCTCTCTTTTGCAAAGAGCTGCGCATTGGAAAATTCAGGGCTATGTCGTGTAGATGATGGCCTAATTAAAATTTTCTTTCTAGTGTCCTTCGTTTGGGAGAAAAATGCAAAGGTACAAGACAGCTTTTCCTTGCCAATATCTCTCTTTTGCAAAGAGCTGCGCATTGGAAAATTCAGGGCTATGTCGTGTAGATGATGGCCTAACAGGAGGCTTTAAAATTTTCTTTCTAGTGTCCTTCGTTTGGGAGAAAAATGCAAAGGTACAAGACAGCTTTTCCTTGCCAATATCTCTCTTTTGCAAAGAGCTACGCATTGGAAAATTCAGGGCTATGTCGTGTAGATGATGGCTTAACAGGAGGCTTTAAAATTTTCTTTCTAGTGACCTTCGTTTGGGAGAAAAATGCAAAGGTACAAGACAGCTTTTCCTTGCCAATATCTCTCTTTTGCAAAGAGCTGCGCATTGGAAAATTCAGGGCTATGTCGTGTAGATGATGGCCTAACAGGAGGCTTTAAAATTTTCTTTCTAGTGTCCTTCGTTTGGGAGAAAAATGCAATGGTACAAGACAGCTTTTCCTTGCCAATATCTCTCTTTTGCAAAGAGCTGCGCATTGGAAAATTCAGGGCTATGTCGTGTAGATGATGGCCTAACAGGAGGCTTTAAAATTTTCTTTCTAGTGTCCTTCGTTTGGGAGAAAAATGCAATGGTACAAGACAGCTTTTCCTTGCCAATATCTCTCTTTTGCAAAGAGCTACGCATTGGAAAATTCAGGGCTATGTCGTGTAGATGATGGCTTAACGAGGCTTTAAAATTTTCTTTCTAGTGTCCTTCGTTTGGGAGAAAAATGCAATGGTACAAGACAGCTTTTCCTTGCCAATATCTCTCTTTTGCAAAGAGCTGCGCATTGGAAAATTCAGGGCTATGTCGTGTAGATGATGGCCTAACAGGAGGCTTTAAAATTTTCATTCTAGTGTCCTTCGTTTGGGAGAAAAATGCAAAGGTACAAGACAGCTTTTCCTTGCCAATATCTCTCTTTTGCAAAGAGCTGCGCATTGGAAAATTTAGGGCTATGCCGTGTAGATGATGGCCTAACAGGAGGCTTTAAAATTTTCATTCTAGTGTCCTTCGTTTGGGAGAAAAATGCAAAGGTACAAGACAGCTTTTCCTTGCCAATATCTCTCTTTTGCAAAGAGCTACGCATTGGAAAATTCAGGGCTATACCGTGTAGATGAAGCACTAACAGGAGGCTTTAAAATTTTCATTCTAGTGTCCTTCGTTTGGGAGAAAAATGCAAAGGTACAAGACAGCTTTTCCTTGCCAATATCTCTCTTTTGCAAAGAGCTAAGCTTTGGAAAAGTAAGGGCTATGTCGTGTAGATGATGCACTAACAGGAGGCTTTAAAATTTTCTTTCTAGTGTCCTTCGTTTGGGAGAAAAATGCAAAGGTACAAGACAGCTTTTCCTTGCCAATATCTCTCTTTTGCAAAGAGCTACGCATTGGAAAATTCAGGGCTATGTCGTGTAGATGATGGCCTAACAGGAGGCTTTAAAATTTTCTTTCTAGTGTCCTTCGTTTGGGAGAAAAATGCAAAGGTACAAGACAGCTTTTCCTTGCCAATATCTCTCTTTTGCAAAGAGCTACGCATTGGAAAATTCAGGGCTATGTCGTGTAGATGATGGCCTAACAGGAGGCTTTAAAATTTTCTTTCTAGTGTCCTTCGTTTGGGAGAAAAATGCAATGGTACAAGACAGCTTTTCCTTGCCAATATCTCTCTTTTGCAAAGAGCTGCGCATTGGAAAATTCAGGGCTATGTCGTGTAGATGATGGCCTAACAGGAGGCTTTAAAATTTTCTTTCTAGTGTCCTTCGTTTGGGAGAAAAATGCAAAGGTACAAGACAGCTTTTCCTTGCCAATATCTCTCTTTTGCAAAGAGCTACGCATTGGAAAATTCAGGGCTATGTCGTGTAGATGATGGCTTAACAGGAGGCTTTAAAATTTTCTTTCTAGTGACCTTCGTTTGGGAGAAAAATGCAAAGGTACAAGACAGCTTTTCCTTGCCAATATCTCTCTTTTGCAAAGAGCTGCGCATTGGAAAATTCAGGGCTATGTCGTGTAGATGATGGCCTAACAGGAGGCTTTAAAATTTTCTTTCTAGTGTCCTTCGTTTGGGAGAAAAATGCAATGGTACAAGACAGCTTTTCCTTGCCAATATCTCTCTTTTGCAAAGAGCTGCGCATTGGAAAATTCAGGGCTATGTCGTGTAGATGATGGCCTAACAGGAGGCTTTAAAATTTTCTTTCTAGTGACCTTCGTTTGGGAGAAAAATGCAATGGTACAAGACAGCTTTTCCTTGAGAATATCTCTGTTTTGCAAAGAGCTGCGCATTGGAAAATTCAGGGCTATGTCGTGTAGATGATGGCCTAACAGGAGGCTTTAAAATTTTATTTCTAGTGTCCTTCGTTTGGGAGAAAAATGCAAAGGTACAAGACAGCTTTTCCTTGCCAATATCTCTCTTTTGCAAAGAGCTGCGCATTGGAAAATTCAGGGCTATGTCGTGTAGATGATGGCCTAACAGGAGGCTTTAAAATTTTCTTTCTAGTGTCCTTCGTTTGGGAGAAAAATGCAAAGGTACAAGACAGCATTTCCTTGCCAATATCTCTCTTTTGCAAAGAGCTGCGCATTGGAAAATTCAGGGCTATGTCGTGTAGATGATGGCCTAACAGGAGGCTTTAAAATTTTCTTTCTAGTGTCCTTCGTTTGGGAGAAAAATGCAAAGGTACAAGACAGCTTTTCCTTGCCAATATCTCTCTTTTGCAAAGAGCTGCGCATTGGAAAATTCAGGGCTATGTCGTGTAGATGATGGCTTAACAGGAGGCTTTAAAATTTTCTTTCTAGTGACCTTCGTTTGGGAGAAAAATGCAAAGGTACAAGACAGCTTTTCCTTGCCAATATCTCTCTTTTGCAAAGAGCTGCGCATTGGAAAATTCAGGGCTATGTCGTGTAGATGATGGCCTAACAGGAGGCTTTAAAATTTTCTTTATAGTGTCCTTCGTTTGGGAGAAAAATGCAATGGTACAAGACAGATTTTCCTTGCCAATATCTCTCTTTTGCAAAGAGCTGCGCATTGGAAAATTCAGGGCTATGTCGTGTAGATGATGGCCTAACAGGAGGCTTTAAAACAATTTTTCTAGTGTCCTTCGTTTGGGAGAAAAATGCAATGGTACAAGACAGCTTTTCCTTGCCAATATCTCTCTTTTGCAAAGAGCTGCGCATTGGAAAATTCAGGGCTATGTCGTGTAGATGATGGCCTAACAGGAGGCTTTAAAATTTTCTTTCTAGTGTCCTTCGTTTGGGAGAAAAATGCAAAGGTACAAGACAGCTTTTCCTTGCCAATATCTCTCTTTTGCAAAGAGCTGCGCATTGGAAAATTCAGGGCTATGTCGTGTAGATGATGGCCTTACAGGAGGCTTTAAAATTTTCTTTCTAGTGTCCTTCGTTTGGGAGAAAAATGCAAAGGTACAAGACAGCTTTTCCTTGCCAATATCTCTCTTTTGCAAAGAGCTGCGCATTGGAAAATTCAGGGCTATGTCGTGTAGATGATGGCCTAACAGGAGGCTTTAAAATTTTCTTTCTAGTGTCCTTCGTTTGGGAGAAAAATGCAAAGGTACAAGACAGCTTTTCCTTGCCAATATCTCTCTTTTGCAAAGAGCTGCGCATTGGAAAATTCAGGGCTATGTCGTGTAGATGATGGCCTAACAGGAGGCTTTAAAATTTTCTTTCTAGTGTCCTTCGTTTGGGAGAAAAATGCAAAGGTACAAGACAGCTTTTCCTTGCCAATATCTCTCTTTTGCAAAGAGCTACGCATTGGAAAATTCAGGGCTATGTCGTGTAGATGATGGCTTAACAGGAGGCTTTAAAATTTTCTTTCTAGTGACCTTCGTTTGGGAGAAAAATGCAAAGGTACAAGACAGCTTTTCCTTGCCAATATCTCTCTTTTGCAAAGAGCTACGCATTGGAAAATTCAGGGCTCTGTCGTGTAGATGATGGCCTAACAGGAGGCTTTAAAATTTTCTTTCTAGTGTCCTTCGTTTGGGAGAAAAATGCAAAGGTACAAGACAGCTTTTCCTTGCCAATATCTCTCTTTTGCAAAGAGCTACGCATTGGAAAATTCAGGGCTATGTCGTGTAGATGATGGCCTAACAGGAGGCTTTAAAATTTTCTTTCTAGTGACCTTCGTTTGGGAGAAAAATGCAAAGGTACAAGACAGCTTTTCCTTGCCAATATCTCTCTTTTGCAAAGAGCTGCGCATTGGAAAATTCAGGGCTATGTCGTGTAGATGATGGCCTAACAGGAGGCTTTAAAATTTTCTTTCTAGTGTCCTTCGTTTGGGAGAAAAATGCAAAGGTACAAGACAGCTTTTCCTTGCCAATATCTCTCTTTTGCAAAGAGCTGCGCATTGGAAAATTCAGGGCTATGTCGTGTAGATGATGGCTTAACAGGAGGCTTTAAAATTTTCTTTCTAGTGACCTTCGTTTGGGAGAAAAATGCAAAGGTACAAGACAACTTTTCCTTGCCAATATCTCTCTTTTGCAAAGAGCTGCGCATTGGAAAATTCAGGGCTATGTCGTGTAGATGATGGCCTAACAGGAGGCTTTAAAATTTTCTTTCTAGTGTCCTTCGTTTGGGAGAAAAATGCAAAGGTACAAGACAGCTTTTCCTTGCCAATATCTCTCTTTTGCAAAGAGCTGCGCATTGGAAAATTCAGGGCTATGTCGTGTACATGATGGCCTAACAGGAGGCTTTAAAATTTTCTTTCTAGTGTCCTTCGTTTGGGAGAAAAATGCAAAGGTACAAGACAGCTTTTCCTTGCCAATATCTCTCTTTTGCAAAGAGCTGCGCATTGGAAAATTCAGGGCTATGTCGTGTAGATGATGGCCTAACAGGAGGCTTTAAAATTTTCTTTCTAGTGTCCTTCGTTTGGGAGAAAAATGCAAAAATACAAGACAGCTTTTCCTTGCCAATATCTCTCTTTTGCAAAGAGCTGCGCATTGGAAAATTCAGGGCTATGTCGTGTAGATGATGGCCTAACAGGAGGCTTTAAAATTTTCTTTCTAGTGTCCTTCGTTTGGGAGAAAAATGCGAAGGTACAAGACAGCTTTTCCTTGCCAATATCTCTCTTTTGCAAAGAGCTACGCATTGGAAAATTCAGGGCTATGTCGTGTAGATGATGGCTTAACAGGAGGCTTTAAAATTTTCTTTCTAGTGACCTTCGTTTGGGAGAAAAATGCAAAGGTACAAGACAGCTTTTCCTTGCCAATATCTCTCTTTTGCAAAGAGCTACGCATTGGAAAATTCAGGGCTCTGTCGTGTAGATGATGGCCTAACAGGAGGCTTTAAAATTTTCTTTCTAGTGTCCTTCGTTTGGGAGAAAAATGCAAAGGTACAAGACAGCTTTTCCTTGCCAATATCTCTCTTTTGCAAAGAGCTACGCATTGGAAAATTCAGGGCTATGTCGTGTAGATGATGGCTTAACAGGAGGCTTTAAAATTTTCTTTCTAGTGACCTTCGTTTGGGAGAAAAATGCAAAGGTACAAGACAACTTTTCCTTGCCAATATCTCTCTTTTGCAAAGAGCTGCGCATTGGAAAATTCAGGGCTATGTCGTGTAGATGATGGCCTAACAGGAGGCTTTAAAATTTTCTTTCTAGTGTCCTTCGTTTGGGAGAAAAATGCAAAGGTACAAGACAGCTTTTCCTTGCCGATATCTCTCTTTTGCAAAGAGCTGCGCATTGGAAAATTCAGGGCTATGTCGTGTAGATGATGGCCTAACAGGAGGCTTTAAAATTTTCTTTCTAGTGTCCTTCGTTTGGGAGAAAAATGCAAAGGTACAAGACAGCTTTTCCTTGCCAATATCTCTCTTTTGCAAAGAGCTACGCATTGGAAAATTCAGGGCTATGTCGTGTAGATGATGGCTTAACAGGAGGCTTTAAAATTTTCTTTCTAGTGACCTTCGTTTGGGAGAAAAATGCAAAGGTACAAGACAACTTTTCCTTGCCAATATCTCTCTTTTGCAAAGAGCTGCGCATTGGAAAATTCAGTGCTATGTCGTGTAGATGATGGCCTAACAGGAGGCTTTAAAATTTTCTTTCTAGTGTCCTTCGTTTGGGAGAAAAATGCAAAGGTACAAGACAGCTTTTCCTTGCCAATATCTCTCTTTTGCAAAGAGCTGCACATTTGAAAATTCAGGGCTATGTCGTGTAGATGATGGCCTAACAGGAGGCTTTAAAATTATCTTTCTAGTGTCCTTCGGTTGGGAGAAAAATGCAATGGTATAAGACAGCTTTTCCTTGCCAATATCTCTCTTTTGCTAAGAGCTGCGCATTGGAAAATTCAGGGCTATGTCGTGTAGATGATGGCCTAACAGGAGGCTTTAAAATTTTCTTTCTAGTGTCCTTCGTTTGGGAGAAAAATGCAAAGGTACAAGACAGCTTTTCCTTGCCAATATCTCTCTTTTGCAAAGAGCTGCACATTGGAAAATTCAGGGATATGTCGTGTAGATGATGGCCTAACAGGAGGCTTTAAAATTATATTTCTAGTGTCCTTCGTTTGGGAGAAAAATGCAAAGGTACAAGACAGCTTTTCCTTGCCAATATCTCTCTTTTGCAAAGAGCTGCGCATTGGAAAATTCAGGGCTATACCGTGTAGATGAAGCACTAACAGGAGGCTTTAAAATTTTCATTCTAGTGTCCTTCGTTTGGGAGAAAAATGCAAAGGTACAAGACAGCTTTTCCTTGCCAATATCTCTCTTTTTGCAAAGAGCTACGCATTGGAAAATTCAGGGCTATGTCGTGTAGATGATGGCCTAACAGGAGGGTTTAAAATTTTCTTTCTAGTGACCTTCGTTTGGGAGAAAAATGCAAAGGTACAAGACAGCTTTTCCTTGCCAATATCTCTCTTTTGCAAAGAGCTGCGCATTGGAAAATTCAGGGCTATGTCGTGTAGATGATGGCCTAACAGGAGGCTTTAAAATTTTCTTTCTAGTGTCCTTCGTTTGGGAGAAAAATGCAAAGGTACAAGACAGCTTTTCCTTGCTAATATCTCTCTTTTGCAAAGAGCTGCACATTGGAAAATTCAGGGCTATGTCGTGTAGATGATGGCCTAACAGGAGGCTTTAAAATTTTCTTTCTAGTGTCCTTCGTTTGGGAGAAAATGCAAAGGTACAAGACAGCTTTTCCTTGCCAATATCTCTCTTTTGCAAAGAGCTACGCATTGGAAAATTCAGGGCTCTGTCGTGTAGATGATGGCCTAACAGGAGGCTTTAAAATTTTCTTTCTAGTGTCCTTCGTTTGGGAGAAAAATGCAAAGGTACAAGACAGCTTTTCCTTGCCAATATCTCTCTTTTGCAAAGAGCTACGCATTGGAAAATTCAGGGCTATGTCGTGTAGATGATGGCCTAACAGGAGGCTTTAAAATTTTCTTTCTAGTGACCTTCGTTTGGGAGAAAAATGCAAAGGTACAAGACAGCTTTTCCTTGCCAATATCTCTCTTTTGCAAAGAGCTGCGCATTGGAAAATTCAGGGCTATGTCGTGTAGATGATGGCCTAACAGGAGGCTTTAAAATTTTCTTTCTAGTGTCCTTCGTTTGGGAGAAAAATGCAATGGTACAAGACAGCTTTTCCTTGCCAATATCTCTCTTTTGCAAAGAGCTGCGCATTGGAAAATTCAGGGCTATGTCGTGTAGATGATGGCCTAACAGGAGGCTTTAAAATTTTATTTCTAGTGTCCTTCGTTTGGGAGAAAAATGCAATGGTACAAGACAGCTTTTCCTTGCCAATATCTCTCTTTTGCAAAGAGCTGCGCATTGGAAAATTCAGGGCTATGTCGTGTAGATGATGGCCTAACAGGAGGCTTTAAAATTTTCTTTCTAGTGTCCTTCGTTTGGGAGAAAAATGCAAAGGTACAAGACAGCTTTTCCTTGCCAATATCTCTCTTTTGCAAAGAG
This sequence comes from Pseudophryne corroboree, assembly GCF_028390025.1. Classification (NCBI taxonomy): domain Eukaryota; kingdom Metazoa; phylum Chordata; class Amphibia; order Anura; family Myobatrachidae; genus Pseudophryne; species Pseudophryne corroboree. The sequence goes on along the minus strand of NW_026970348.1, from coordinate 203,548 downwards.
CTGCGCATTGGAAAATTCAGGGCTATGTCGTGTACATGATGGCCTAACAGGAGGCTTTAAAATTTTCTTTCTAGTGTCCTTCGTTTGGGAGAAAAATGCAAAGGTACAAGACAGCTTTTCCTTGCCAATATCTCTCTTTTGCAAAGAGCTGCGCATTGGAAAATTCAGGGCTATGTCGTGTAGATGATGGCCTAACAGGAGGCTTTAAAATTTTCTTTCTAGTGTCCTTCGTTTGGGAGAAAAATGCAAAGGTACAAGACAGCTTTTCCTTGCCAATATCTCTCTTTTGCAAAGAGCTGCGCATTGGAAAATTCAGGGCTATGTCGTGTAGATGATGGCCTAACAGGAGGCTTTAAAATTTTCTTTCTAGTGTCCTTCGTTTGGGAGAAAAATGCAAAGGTACAAGACAGCTTTTCCTTGCCAATATCTCTCTTTTGCAAAGAGCTACGCATTGGAAAATTCAGGGCTATGTCGTGTAGATGATGGCTTAACAGGAGGCTTTAAAATTTTCTTTCTAGTGACCTTCGTTTGGGAGAAAAATGCAAAGGTACAAGACAGCTTTTCCTTGCCAATATCTCTCTTTTGCAAAGAGCTACGCATTGGAAAATTCAGGGCTCTGTCGTGTAGATGATGGCCTAACAGGAGGCTTTAAAATTTTCTTTCTAGTGTCCTTCGTTTGGGAGAAAAATGCAAAGGTACAAGACAGCTTTTCCTTGCCAATATCTCTCTTTTGCAAAGAGCTACGCATTGGAAAATTCAGGGCTATGTCGTGTAGATGATGGCCTAACAGGAGGCTTTAAAATTATCTTTCTAGTGTCCTTCGGTTGGGAGAAAAATGCAATGGTATAAGACAGCTTTTCCTTGCCAATATCTCTCTTTTGCAAAGAGCTGCACATTGGAAAATTCAGGGATATGTCGTGGAGATGATGGCCTAACAGGAGGCTTTAAAATTTTCTTTCTAGTGTCCTTCGTTTGGGAGAAAAATGCAAAGGTACAAGACAGCTTTTCCTTGCCAATATCTCTCTTTTGCAAAGAGCTGCGCATTGGAAAATGCAGGGCTATACCGTGTAGATGAAGCACTAACAGGAGGCTTTAAAATTTTCATTCTAGTGTCCTTCGTTTGGGAGAAAAATGCAAAGGTACAAGACAGCTTTTCCTTGCCAATATCTCTCTTTTTGCAAAGAGCTGCGCATTGGAAAATTCAGGGCTATACCGTGTAGATGAAGCACTAACAGGAGGCTTTAAAATTTTCATTCTAGTGTCCTTTGTTTGGGAGAAAAATGCAAAGGTACAAGACAGCTTTTCCTTGCCAATATCTCTCTTTTTGCAAAGAGCTACGCATTGGAAAATTCAGGGCTATGTCGTGTAGATGATGGCCTAACAGGAGGGTTTAAAATTTTCTTTCTAGTGACCTTCGTTTGGGAGAAAAATGCAAAGGTACAAGACAGCTTTTCCTTGCCAATATCTCTCTTTTGCAAAGAGCTGCGCATTGGAAAATTCAGGGCTATGTCGTGTAGATGATGGCCTAACAGGAGGCTTTAAAATTTTCTTTCTAGTGTCCTTCGTTTGGGAGAAAAATGCAAAGGTACAAGACAGCTTTTCCTTGCCAATATCTCTCTTTTGCAAAGAGCTGCACATTGGAAAATTCAGGGCTATGTCGTGTAGATGATGGCCTAACAGGAGGCTTTAAAATTTTCTTTCTAGTGTCCTTCGTTTGGGAGAAAAATGCAAAGGTACAAGACAGCTTTTCCTTGCCAATATCTCTCTTTTGCAAAGAGCTACGCATTGGAAAATTCAGGGCTATGTCGTGTAGATGATGGCTTAACAGGAGGCTTTAAAATTTTCTTTCTAGTGACCTTCGTTTGGGAGAAAAATGCAAAGGTACAAGACAGCTTTTCCTTGCCAATATCTCTCTTTTGCAAAGAGCTACGCATTGGAAAATTCAGGGCTCTGTCGTGTAGATGATGGCCTAACAGGAGGCTTTAAAATTTTCTTTCTAGTGTCCTTCGTTTGGGAGAAAAATGCAAAGGTACAAGACAGCTTTTCCTTGCCAATATCTCTCTTTTGCAAAGAGCTACGCATTGGAAAATTCAGGGCTATGTCGTGTAGATGATGGCCTAACAGGAGGCTTTAAAATTATCTTTCTAGTGTCCTTCGGTTGGGAGAAAAATGCAATGGTATAAGACAGCTTTTCCTTGCCAATATCTCTCTTTTGCAAAGAGCTGCACATTGGAAAATTCAGGGATATGTCGTGGAGATGATGGCCTAACAGGAGGCTTTAAAATTATCTTTCTAGTGTCCTTCGTTTGGGAGAAAAATGCAAAGGTACAAGACAGCTTTTCCTTGCCAATATCTCTCTTTTGCAAAGAGCTGCGCATTGGAAAATTCAGGGCTATACCGTGTAGATGAAGCACTAACAGGAGGCTTTAAAATTTTCATTCTAGTGTCCTTCGTTTGGGAGAAAAATGCAAAGGTACAAGACAGCTTTTCCTTGCCAATATCTCTCTTTTTGCAAAGAGCTGCGCATTGGAAAATTCAGGGCTATACCGTGTAGATGAAGCACTAACAGGAGGCTTTAAAATTTTCATTCTAGTGTCCTTTGTTTGGGAGAAAAATGCAAAGGTACAAGACAGCTTTTCCTTGCCAATATCTCTCTTTTTGCAAAGAGCTACGCATTGGAAAATTCAGGGCTATGTCGTGTAGATGATGGCCTAACAGGAGGGTTTAAAATTTTCTTTCTAGTGACCTTCGTTTGGGAGAAAAATGCAAAGGTACAAGACAGCTTTTCCTTGCCAATATCTCTCTTTTGCAAAGAGCTGCACATTGGAAAATTCAGGGCTATGTCGTGTAGATGATGGCCTAACAGGAGGCTTTAAAATTTTCTTTCTAGTGTCCTTCGTTTGGGAGAAAATGCAAAGGTACAAGACAGCTTTTCCTTGCCAATATCTCTCTTTTGCAAAGAGCTACGCATTGGAAAATTCAGGGCTATGTCGTGTAGATGATGGCCTAACAGGAGGCTTTAAAATTTTCTTTCTAGTGACCTTCGTTTGGGAGAAAAATGCAAAGGTACAAGACAGCTTTTCCTTGCCAATATCTCTCTTTTGCAAAGAGCTGCGCATTGGAAAATTCAGGGCTATGTCGTGTAGATGATGGCCTAACAGGAGGCTTTAAAATTTTCTTTCTAGTGTCCTTCGTTTGGGAGAAAAATGCAAAGGTACAAGACAGCTTTTCCTTGCCAATATCTCTCTTTTGCAAAGAGATGCGCATTGGAAAATTCAGGGCTATGTCGTGTAGATGATGGCCTAACAGGAGGCTTTAAAATTTTCATTCTAGTGTCCTTCGTTTGGGAGAAAAATGCAAAGGAACAAGACAGCTTTTCCTTGCCAATATCTCTCTTTTGCAAAGAGCTGCGCATTGGAAAATTCAGGGCTATGCCGTGTAGATGATGGCCTAACAGGAGGCTTTAAAATTTTCATTCTAGTGTCCTTCGTTTGGGAGAAAAATGCAAAGGTACAAGACAACTTTTCCTTGCCAATATCTCTCTTTTGCAAAGAGCTACGCATTGGAAAATTCAGGGCTATACCGTGTAGATGAAGCACTAACAGGAGGCTTTAAAATTTTCATTCTAGTGTCCTTCGTTTGGGAGAAAAATGCAAAGGTACAAGACAGCTTTTCCTTGCCAATATCTCTCTTTTGCAAAGAGCTAAGCATTGGAAAAGTCAGGGCTATGTCGTGTAGATGATGCACTAACAGGAGGCTTTAAAATTTTCTTTCTAGTGTCCTTCGTTTGGGAGAAAAATGCAAAGGTACAAGACAGCTTTTCCTTGCCAATATCTCTCTTTTGCAAAGAGCTACGCATTGGAAAATTCAGGGCTATGTCGTGTAGATGATGGCCTAACAGGAGGCTTTAAAATTTTCTTTCTAGTGTCCTTCGTTTGGGAGAAAAATGCAAAGGTACAAGACAGCTTTTCCTTGCCAATATCTCTCTTTTGCAAAGAGCTACGCATTGGAAAATTCAGGGCTATGTCGTGTAGATGATGGCCTAACAGGAGGCTTTAAAATTTTCTTTCTAGTGTCCTTCGTTTGGGAGAAAAATGCAATGGTACAAGACAGCTTTTCCTTGCCAATATCTCTCTTTTGCAAAGAGCTGCGCATTGGAAAATTCAGGGCTATGTCGTGTAGATGATGGCCTAACAGGAGGCTTTAAAATTTTCTTTCTAGTGTCCTTCGCTTGGGAGAAAAATGCAAAGGTACAAGACAGCTTTTCCTTGCCAATATCTCTCTTTTGCAAAGAGCTGCGCATTGGAAAATTCAGGGCTATGTCGTGTAGATGATGGCCTAACAGGAGGCTTTAAAATTTTCTTTCTAGTGTCCTTCGTTTGGGAGAAAAATGCAAAGGTACAAGACAGCTTTTCCTTGCCAATATCTCTCTTTTGCAAAGAGCTACGCATTGGAAAATTCAGGGCTATGTCGTGTAGATGATGGCCTAACAGGAGGCTTTAAAATTTTCTTTCTAGTGTCCTTCGTTTGGGAGAAAAATGCAATGGTACAAGACAGCTTTTCCTTGCCAATATCTCTCTTTTGCAAAGAGCTGCGCATTGGAAAATTCAGGGCTATGTCGTGTAGATGATGGCCTAACAGGAGGCTTTAAAATTTTCTTTCTAGTGTCCTTCGCTTGGGAGAAAAATGCAAAGGTACAAGACAGCTTTTCCTTGCCAATATCTCTCTTTTGCAAAGAGCTGCGCATTGGAAAATTCAGGGCTATGTCGTGTAGATGATGGCCTAACAGGAGGCTTTAAAATTTTCTTTCTAGTGTCCTTCGTTTGGGAGAAAAATGCAAAGGTACAAGACAGCTTTTCCTTGCCAATATCTCTCTTTTGCAAAGAGCTACGCATTGGAAAATTCAGGGCTATGTCGTGTAGATGATGGCTTAACAGGAGGCTTTAAAATTTTCTTTCTAGTGACCTTCGTTTGGGAGAAAAATGCAAAGGTACAAGACAGCTTTTCCTTGCCAATATCTCTCTTTTGCAAAGAGCTGCGCATTGGAAAATTCAGGGCTATGTCGTGTAGATGATGGCCTAACAGGAGGCTTTAAAATTTTCTTTCTAGTGTCCTTCGTTTGGGAGAAAAATGCAATGGTACAAGACAGCTTTTCCTTGCCAATATCTCTCTTTTGCAAAGAGCTGCGCATTGGAAAATTCAGGGCTATGTCGTGTAGATGATGGCCTAACAGGAGGCTTTAAAATTTTCTTTCTGGTGACCTTCGTTTGGGAGAAAAATGCAATGGTACAAGACAGCTTTTCCTTGCCAATATCTCTCTTTTGCAAAGAGCTGCGCATTGGAAAATTCAGGGCTATGTCGTGTAGATGATGGCCTAACATGAGGCTTTAAAATTTTCTTTCTAGTGTCCTTCGTTTGGGAGAAAAATGCAAAGGTACAAGACAGCTTTTCCTTGCCAATATCTCTCTTTTGCAAAGAGCTGCGCATTGGAAAATTCAGGGCTATGTCGTGTAGATGATGGCCTAAGAGGAGGCTTTAAAAATTTCTTTCTAGTGTCCTTCGTTTGGGAGAAAAATGCAAAGGTACAAGACAGCTTTTCCTTGCCAATATCTCTCTTTTGCAAAGAGCTGCGCATTGGAAAATTCAGGGCTATGTCGTGTAGATGATGGCCTAACAGGAGGCTTTAAAATTTTCTTTCTAGTGTCCTTCGTTTGGGAGAAAAATGCAAAGGTGCAAGACAGCTTTTCCTTGCCAATATCTCTCTTTTGCAAAGAGCTGCGCATTGGAAAATTCAGGGCTATGTCGTGTAGATGATAGCCTAACAGGCGGCTTTAAAATTTTCTTTCTAGTGTCCTTCGTTTGGGAGAAAAATGCAAAGGTACAAGACAGCTTTTCCTTGCCAATATCTCTCTTTTGCAAAGAGCTACGCATTGGAAAATTCAGGGCTATGTCGTGTAGATGATGGCTTAACAGGAGGCTTTAAAATTTTCTTTCTAGTGACCTTCGTTTGGGAGAAAAATGCAAAGGTACAAGACAGCTTTTCCTTGCCAATATCTCTCTTTTGCAAAGAGCTGCGCATTGGAAAATTCAGGGCTATGTCGTGTAGATGATGGCCTAACAGGAGGCTTTAAAATTTTCTTTCTAGTGTCCTTCGTTTGGGAGAAAAATGCAATGGTACAAGACAGCTTTTCCTTGCCAATATCTCTCTTTTTGCAAAGAGCTACGCATTGGAAAATTCAGGGCTATGTCGTGTAGATGATGGCCTAACAGGAGGGTTTAAAATTTTCTTTCTAGTGACCTTCGTTTGGGAGAAAAATGCAAAGGTACAAGACAGCTTTTCCTTGCCAATATCTCTCTTTTGCAAAGAGCTGCACATTGGAAAATTCAGGGCTATGTCGTGTAGATGATGGCCTAACAGGAGGCTTTAAAATTTTCTTTCTAGTGTCCTTCGTTTGGGAGAAAATGCAAAGGTACAAGACAGCTTTTCCTTGCCAATATCTCTCTTTTGCAAAGAGCTACGCATTTGAAAATTCAGGGCTATGTCGTGTAGATGATGGCCTAACAGGAGGCTTTAAAATTTTCTTTCTAGTGACCTTCGTTTGGGAGAAAAATGCAAAGGTACAAGACAGCTTTTCCTTGCCAATATCTCTCTTTTGCAAAGAGCTGCGCATTGGAAAATTCAGGGCTATGTCGTGTAGATGATGGCCTAACAGGAGGCTTTAAAATTTTCTTTCTAGTGTCCTTCGTTTGGGAGAAAAATGCAAAGGTACAAGACAGCTTTTCCTTGCCAATATCTCTCTTTTGCAAAGAGATGCGCATTGGAAAATTCAGGGCTATGTCGTGTAGATGATGGCCTAACAGGAGGCTTTAAAATTTTCATTCTAGTGTCCTTCGTTTGGGAGAAAAATGCAAAGGAACAAGACAGCTTTTCCTTGCCAATATCTCTCTTTTGCAAAGAGCTGCGCATTGGAAAATTCAGGGCTATGCCGTGTAGATGATGGCCTAACAGGAGGCTTTAAAATTTTCATTCTAGTGTCCTTCGTTTGGGAGAAAAATGCAAAGGTACAAGACAACTTTTCCTTGCCAATATCTCTCTTTTGCAAAGAGCTACGCATTGGAAAATTCAGGGCTATACCGTGTAGATGAAGCACTAACAGGAGGCTTTAAAATTTTCATTCTAGTGTCCTTCGTTTGGGAGAAAAATGCAAAGGTACAAGACAGCTTTTCCTTGCCAATATCTCTCTTTTGCAAAGAGCTAAGCATTGGAAAAGTCAGGGCTATGTCGTGTAGATGATGCACTAACAGGAGGCTTTAAAATTTTCTTTCTAGTGTCCTTCGTTTGGGAGAAAAATGCAAAGGTACAAGACAGCTTTTCCTTGCCAATATCTCTCTTTTGCAAAGAGCTACGCATTGGAAAATTCAGGGCTATGTCGTGTAGATGATGGCCTAACAGGAGGCTTTAAAATTTTCTTTCTAGTGTCCTTCGTTTGGGAGAAAAATGCAAAGGTACAAGACAGCTTTTCCTTGCCAATATCTCTCTTTTGCAAAGAGCTACGCATTGGAAAATTCAGGGCTATGTCGTGTAGATGATGGCCTAACAGGAGGCTTTAAAATTTTCTTTCTAGTGTCCTTCGTTTGGGAGAAAAATGCAATGGTACAAGACAGCTTTTCCTTGCCAATATCTCTCTTTTGCAAAGAGCTGCGCATTGGAAAATTCAGGGCTATGTCGTGTAGATGATGGCCTAACAGGAGGCTTTAAAATTTTCTTTCTAGTGTCCTTCGCTTGGGAGAAAAATGCAAAGGTACAAGACAGCTTTTCCTTGCCAATATCTCTCTTTTGCAAAGAGCTGCGCATTGGAAAATTCAGGGCTATGTCGTGTAGATGATGGCCTAACAGGAGGCTTTAAAATTTTCTTTCTAGTGTCCTTCGTTTGGGAGAAAAATGCAAAGGTACAAGACAGCTTTTCCTTGCCAATATCTCTCTTTTGCAAAGAGCTACGCATTGGAAAATTCAGGGCTATGTCGTGTAGATGATGGCCTAACAGGAGGCTTTAAAATTTTCTTTCTAGTGTCCTTCGTTTGGGAGAAAAATGCAATGGTACAAGACAGCTTTTCCTTGCCAATATCTCTCTTTTGCAAAGAGCTGCGCATTGGAAAATTCAGGGCTATGTCGTGTAGATGATGGCCTAACAGGAGGCTTTAAAATTTTCTTTCTAGTGTCCTTCGCTTGGGAGAAAAATGCAAAGGTACAAGACAGCTTTTCCTTGCCAATATCTCTCTTTTGCAAAGAGCTGCGCATTGGAAAATTCAGGGCTATGTCGTGTAGATGATGGCCTAACAGGAGGCTTTAAAATTTTCTTTCTAGTGTCCTTCGTTTGGGAGAAAAATGCAAAGGTACAAGACAGCTTTTCCTTGCCAATATCTCTCTTTTGCAAAGAGCTACGCATTGGAAAATTCAGGGCTATGTCGTGTAGATGATGGCTTAACAGGAGGCTTTAAAATTTTCTTTCTAGTGACCTTCGTTTGGGAGAAAAATGCAAAGGTACAAGACAGCTTTTCCTTGCCAATATCTCTCTTTTGCAAAGAGCTGCGCATTGGAAAATTCAGGGCTATGTCGTGTAGATGATGGCCTAACAGGAGGCTTTAAAATTTTCTTTCTAGTGTCCTTCGTTTGGGAGAAAAATGCAATGGTACAAGACAGCTTTTCCTTGCCAATATCTCTCTTTTGCAAAGAGCTGCGCATTGGAAAATTCAGGGCTATGTCGTGTAGATGATGGCCTAACAGGAGGCTTTAAAATTTTCTTTCTGGTGACCTTCGTTTGGGAGAAAAATGCAATGGTACAAGACAGCTTTTCCTTGCCAATATCTCTCTTTTGCAAAGAGCTGCGCATTGGAAAATTCAGGGCTATGTCGTGTAGATGATGGCCTAACATGAGGCTTTAAAATTTTCTTTCTAGTGTCCTTCGTTTGGGAGAAAAATGCAAAGGTACAAGACAGCTTTTCCTTGCCAATATCTCTCTTTTGCAAAGAGCTGCGCATTGGAAAATTCAGGGCTATGTCGTGTAGATGATGGCCTAAGAGGAGGCTTTAAAAATTTCTTTCTAGTGTCCTTCGTTTGGGAGAAAAATGCAAAGGTACAAGACAGCTTTTCCTTGCCAATATCTCTCTTTTGCAAAGAGCTGCGCATTGGAAAATTCAGGGCTATGTCGTGTAGATGATGGCCTAACAGGAGGCTTTAAAATTTTCTTTCTAGTGTCCTTCGTTTGGGAGAAAAATGCAAAGGTGCAAGACAGCTTTTCCTTGCCAATATCTCTCTTTTGCAAAGAGCTGCGCATTGGAAAATTCAGGGCTATGTCGTGTAGATGATAGCCTAACAGGCGGCTTTAAAATTTTCTTTCTAGTGTCCTTCGTTTGGGAGAAAAATGCAAAGGTACAAGACAGCTTTTCCTTGCCAATATCTCTCTTTTGCAAAGAGCTACGCATTGGAAAATTCAGGGCTATGTCGTGTAGATGATGGCTTAACAGGAGGCTTTAAAATTTTCTTTCTAGTGACCTTCGTTTGGGAGAAAAATGCAAAGGTACAAGACAGCTTTTCCTTGCCAATATTTCTCTTTTGCAAAGAGCTGCGCATTGGAAAATTCAGGGCTATGTCGTGTAGATGATGGCCTAACAGGAGGCTTTAAAATTTTCTTTCTAGTGTCCTTCGTTTGGGAGAAAAATGCAATGGTACAAGACAGCTTTTCCTTGCCAATATCTCTCTTTTGCAAAGAGCTGCGCATTGGAAAATTCAGGGCTATGTCGTGTAGATGATGGCCTAACAGGAGGCTTTAAAATTTTCTTTCTAGTGTCCTTCGTTTGGGAGAAAAATGCAAAGGTACAAGACAGCTTTTCCTTGCCAATATCTCTCTTTTGCAAAGAGATGCGCATTGGAAAATTCAGGGCTATGTCGTGTAGATGATGGCCTAACAGGAGGCTTTAAAATTTTCATTCTAGTGTCCTTCGTTTGGGAGAAAAATGCAAAGGAACAAGACAGCTTTTCCTTGCCAATATCTCTCTTTTGCAAAGAGCTGCGCATTGGAAAATTCAGGGCTATGCCGTGTAGATGATGGCCTAACAGGAGGCTTTAAAATTTTCATTCTAGTGTCCTTCGTTTGGGAGAAAAATGCAAAGGTACAAGACAACTTTTCCTTGCCAATATCTCTCTTTTGCAAAGAGCTACGCATTGGAAAATTCAGGGCTATACCGTGTAGATGAAGCACTAACAGGAGGCTTTAAAATTTTCATTCTAGTGTCCTTCGTTTGGGAGAAAAATGCAAAGGTACAAGACAGCTTTTCCTTGCCAATATCTCTCTTTTGCAAAGAGCTAAGCATTGGAAAAGTCAGGGCTATGTCGTGTAGATGATGCACTAACAGGAGGCTTTAAAATTTTCTTTCTAGTGTCCTTCGTTTGGGAGAAAAATGCAAAGGTACAAGACAGCTTTTCCTTGCCAATATCTCTCTTTTGCAAAGAGCTACGCATTGGAAAATTCAGGGCTATGTCGTGTAGATGATGGCCTAACAGGAGGCTTTAAAATTTTCTTTCTAGTGTCCTTCGTTTGGGAGAAAAATGCAAAGGTACAAGACAGCTTTTCCTTGCCAATATCTCTCTTTTGCAAAGAGCTACGCATTGGAAAATTCAGGGCTATGTCGTGTAGATGATGGCCTAACAGGAGGCTTTAAAATTTTCTTTCTAGTGTCCTTCGTTTGGGAGAAAAATGCAATGGTACAAGACAGCTTTTCCTTGCCAATATCTCTCTTTTGCAAAGAGCTGCGCATTGGAAAATTCAGGGCTATGTCGTGTAGATGATGGCCTAACAGGAGGCTTTAAAATTTTCTTTCTAGTGTCCTTCGCTTGGGAGAAAAATGCAAAGGTACAAGACAGCTTTTCCTTGCCAATATCTCTCTTTTGCAAAGAGCTGCGCATTGGAAAATTCAGGGCTATGTCGTGTAGATGATGGCCTAACAGGAGGCTTTAAAATTTTCTTTCTAGTGTCCTTCGTTTGGGAGAAAAATGCAAAGGTACAAGACAGCTTTTCCTTGCCAATATCTCTCTTTTGCAAAGAGCTACGCATTGGAAAATTCAGGGCTATGTCGTGTAGATGATGGCCTAACAGGAGGCTTTAAAATTTTCTTTCTAGTGTCCTTCGTTTGGGAGAAAAATGCAATGGTACAAGACAGCTTTTCCTTGCCAATATCTCTCTTTTGCAAAGAGCTGCGCATTGGAAAATTCAGGGCTATGTCGTGTAGATGATGGCCTAACAGGAGGCTTTAAAATTTTCTTTCTAGTGTCCTTCGCTTGGGAGAAAAATGCAAAGGTACAAGACAGCTTTTCCTTGCCAATATCTCTCTTTTGCAAAGAGCTGCGCATTGGAAAATTCAGGGCTATGTCGTGTAGATGATGGCCTAACAGGAGGCTTTAAAATTTTCTTTCTAGTGTCCTTCGTTTGGGAGAAAAATGCAAAGGTACAAGACAGCTTTTCCTTGCCAATATCTCTCTTTTGCAAAGAGCTACGCATTGGAAAATTCAGGGCTATGTCGTGTAGATGATGGCTTAACAGGAGGCTTTAAAATTTTCTTTCTAGTGACCTTCGTTTGGGAGAAAAATGCAAAGGTACAAGACAGCTTTTCCTTGCCAATATCTCTCTTTTGCAAAGAGCTGCGCATTGGAAAATTCAGGGCTATGTCGTGTAGATGATGGCCTAACAGGAGGCTTTAAAATTTTCTTTCTAGTGTCCTTCGTTTGGGAGAAAAATGCAATGGTACAAGACAGCTTTTCCTTGCCAATATCTCTCTTTTGCAAAGAGCTGCGCATTGGAAAATTCAGGGCTATGTCGTGTAGATGATGGCCTAACAGGAGGCTTTAAAATTTTCTTTCTGGTGACCTTCGTTTGGGAGAAAAATGCAATGGTACAAGACAGCTTTTCCTTGCCAATATCTCTCTTTTGCAAAGAGCTGCGCATTGGAAAATTCAGGGCTATGTCGTGTAGATGATGGCCTAACATGAGGCTTTAAAATTTTCTTTCTAGTGTCCTTCGTTTGGGAGAAAAATGCAAAGGTACAAGACAGCTTTTCCTTGCCAATATCTCTCTTTTGCAAAGAGCTGCGCATTGGAAAATTCAGGGCTATGTCGTGTAGATGATGGCCTAAGAGGAGGCTTTAAAAATTTCTTTCTAGTGTCCTTCGTTTGGGAGAAAAATGCAAAGGTACAAGACAGCTTTTCCTTGCCAATATCTCTCTTTTGCAAAGAGCTGCGCATTGGAAAATTCAGGGCTATGTCGTGTAGATGATGGCCTAACAGGAGGCTTTAAAATTTTCTTTCTAGTGTCCTTCGTTTGGGAGAAAAATGCAAAGGTGCAAGACAGCTTTTCCTTGCCAATATCTCTCTTTTGCAAAGAGCTGCGCATTGGAAAATTCAGGGCTATGTCGTGTAGATGATAGCCTAACAGGCGGCTTTAAAATTTTCTTTCTAGTGTCCTTCGTTTGGGAGAAAAATGCAAAGGTACAAGACAGCTTTTCCTTGCCAATATCTCTCTTTTGCAAAGAGCTACGCATTGGAAAATTCAGGGCTATGTCGTGTAGATGATGGCTTAACAGGAGGCTTTAAAATTTTCTTTCTAGTGACCTTCGTTTGGGAGAAAAATGCAAAGGTACAAGACAGCTTTTCCTTGCCAATATTTCTCTTTTGCAAAGAGCTGCGCATTGGAAAATTCAGGGCTATGTCGTGTAGATGATGGCCTAACAGGAGGCTTTAAAATTTTCTTTCTAGTGTCCTTCGTTTGGGAGAAAAATGCAATGGTACAAGACAGCTTTTCCTTGCCAATATCTCTCTTTTGCAAAGAGCTGCGCATTGGAAAATTCAGGGCTATGTCGTGTAGATGATGGCCTAACAGGAGGCTTTAAAAAAAATTTTCTAGTGTCCTTCGTTTGGGAGAAAAATGCAATGGTACAAGACAGCTTTTCCTTGCCAATATCTCTCTTTTGCAAAGAGCTGCGCATTGGAAAATTCAGGGCTATGTCGTGTAGATGATGGCCTAACAGGAGGCTTTAAAATTTTCTTTCTAGTGTCCTTCGTTTGGGAGAAAAATGCAAAGGTACAAGACAGCTTTTCCTTGCCAATATCTCTCTTTTGCAAAGAGCTGCGCATTGGAAAATTCAGGGCTATGTCGTGTAGATGATGGCCTAACAGGAGGCTTTAAAATTTTCTTTCTAGTGTCCTTCGTTTGGGAGAAAAATGCAAAGGTACAAGACAGCTTTTCCTTGCCAATATCTCTCTTTTGCAAAGAGCTGCGCATTGGAAAATTCAGGGCTATGTCGTGTAGATGATGGCCTAACAGGAGGCTTTAAAATTTTCTTTCTAGTGTCCTTCGTTTGGGAGAAAAATGCAAAGGTACAAGACAGCTTTTCCTTGCCAATATCTCTCTTTTGCAAAGAGCTGCGCATTGGAAAATTCAGGGCTATGTCGTGTAGATGATGGCCTAATAGGAGGCTTTAAAATTTTCTTTCTAGTGTCCTTCGTTTGGTAGAAAAATGCAAAGGTACAAGACAGATTTTCCTTGCCAATATCTCTCTTTTGCAAAGAGCTACGCATTGGAAAATTCAGGGCTATGTCGTGTAGATGATGGCTTAACAGGAGGCTTTAAAATTTTCTTTCTAGTGACCTTCGTTTGGGAGAAAAATGCAAAGGTACAAGACAGCTTTTCCTTGCCAATATCTCTCTTTTGCAAAGAGCTGCGCATTGGAAAATTCAGGGCTATGTCGTGTAGATGATGGCCTAACAGGAGGCTTTAACATTTTCTTTCTAGTGTCCTTCGTTTGGGAGAAAAATGCAAAGGTACAAGACAGGTTTTCCTTGCCAATATCTCTCTTTTGCAAAGAGCTGCACATTGGAAAATTCAGGGCTATGTCGTGTAGATGATGGCCTAACAGGAGGCTTTAAAATTTTCTTTCTAGTGTCCTTCGTTTGGGAGAAAAATGCAAAGGTACAAGACAGCTTTTCCTTGCCAATATCTCTCTTTTGCAAAGAGCTGCGCATTGGAAAATTCAGGGCTATGTCGTGTAGATGATGGCCTAACAGGAGGCTTTAAAATTTTCTTTCTAGTGTCCTTCGTTTGGGAGAAAAATGCAAAGGTACAAGACAGCTTTTCCTTGCCAATATCTCTCTTTTGCAAAGAGCTACGCATTGGAAAATTCAGGGCTATGTCGTGTAGATGATGCACTAACAGCAGGCTTTAAAATTTTCATTCTAGTGTCCTTCATTTGGGAGAAAAATGCAAAGGTACAAGACAGCTTTTCCTTGCCAATATCTCTCTTTTGCAAAGAGCTACGCATTGGAAAACTGACTCGCTGTTTATCCTCTACGCACCAAACAAGATGGGTGCTCCTGCTTCAAAGCAGACTATTGCTCGCTGGATATGTAGCACAATTCAGCTTGCACATTCTGCGGCGGGACTGCCGCATTGTAGATCAGTAAAAGCCCATTCCACGAGGAAGGTGGGCTCTTCTTGGGCGGCTGCCCGAGGGGTCTCTGCTTTACAACTTTGCCGAGATGCTACTTGGTCGGGGTCAAACACATTTGCAAGATTTTACAAGTTTGACACCCTGGCTGAGGAGGACCTGGAGTTCGCTCATTCGGTGCTGCAGAGTCATCCGCACTCTCCCTCCCGTTTGGGAGCTTTGATATAATCCCCATGGTCCTTACGGAGTCCCAGCATCCACTTAGGACGTCAGAGAAAATAAGATTTTACTCACCGGTAAATCTATTTCTCGTAGTCCGTAGTGGATGCTGGGCGCCCATCCCATGTACTTGTACATAGTTATTGTTAACAAAAGGGTTATTGTTGAGAGCCATCTGTGCAGAGGCTCCGTTGTTGTCATACTGTTAACTGGGTATAATATCACGAGTTGTACGGTGTGATTGGTGTGGCTGGTATGAGTCTTACCCGGGATTCAAAATCCTTCCTTAGTGTCAGCTCTTCCGGGCACAGTATCCTAACTGAGGTCTGGAGGAGGGTCATAGGGGGAGGAGCCAGTGCACACCAGGTAGTCCTAAAGCTCTCTTTAGTTGTGCCAAGTCTCCTGCGGAGCCGCTATTCCCCATGGTCCTTACGGAGTCCCAGCATCCACTACGGACTACGAGAAATAGATTTACCGGTGAGTAAAATCTTATTATATATATATATATATATATATATATATATATATGACTTGGGGTTTGTTTTATTAGATAGAGCATGTCCCTGTGAAGTGCCTTTTGGGGTTGTGGTTTTTCAGAAAGTTACAGGTTTTTTTTAATTAAGAGAAATATGCCCCATTATAGAGATCGGGCATTTCAATTTGTTGCGCCTGCGCAGTGGCCGCCAGCAGGGGGTGTACTAGAGTGCCTTCTCTTGAGAGCCGCAATATGGCCGCCTTCTCCCCGGTTATTCTGTAAATAGGAAAATAACCTCACAGGTTCACATAGGGCAGAGTTGCCACTACTAGTGCAGGGCTGTAACTTACAGTACTAAGGAAAAGCCATATACTAAAGCGGCACGGTGACCTCACCCCTCTCAGAGACACCAGGGCGCAGCACACTGGTACACACACCTGTTAGCTCAGGGCAGCACTATAGGACCCTCCTGTAATGCTGTGCTGGCGGCGTGTAGTGATCAGGGCACTGGGAGACTGGCTGGCTGGTCTCCGTCTCTGCTGCCTATAGAACTTCCACCTCTGTTATATATCAGGGCTGCTGTCCTGTTGTTATGATTCCAATACTCTGGTCTGGGGATATCTTATAGCAAGGACCTGAGTACTGGAACGTAATGCTTGGAAAGGGAGTGGGAACGGGAATAGCCCCTGGCGCCCTATCTCCGTTGTCTCGCCCGTGCTGTCAGAAATCTCTTGCGAGACTATGGTTGCTTGGGCCCATGGCAGCCGCGTTTGAAGGGCGGATTACGTCTGCCCAACTCCGATGCCCCCTCAGGTCTTAATGGGAGACAAAGAGAAATCCGAGACAGGGTGATAACAAGGGGCCCTCTACTAAACAACAAAGCCAGGGGCTCAAAACTAACTTTAAACTAGAGTATGTGCGGAAAACCGCCAGGGAAAAGGACAACCAAAATACCCACTTGTCCACTCTTCTACCCATCACCGGCGAGTTCCGGAGAGGAGTGTGGGAGAGTAAACCTCCGCAAATGCACCAACACAGAATACAAAATAAAGCGGCCTAGGCCGCAGCACGCGGCAGAGCCGCCACTCACGAAAACCACACGAGATCCTCTAGCGACTGTTGCGGGTAAATGAGGACTGGAAGACTCCTTTGGAAGAGATGACAACACTAAGATTCAGGAACTCTGAGGACAGGAATGACCGGACACAGCAGAACTGGAACAGACGTCAGCAAACCAAAGCAGCATGCAGGAAGCTATTACCGGCGTCTGTGTGAAGCACTGAGAAGGTATTTAGCAGGGAGTCCTTCAATCAGAAGTTCAGAGCCTGATTAGCACAATGCCGTGCAGCTGCCTTGCTGCACGACCAGAAGACAAGTGTGTGTGTGTAGTTCACTTGATTGACCCTGCAAGGGGAGCGCAGTCCGTCCGTGGCGTCCCCGTTGCTAGGGTCCAGGCGGCTCAGCGCGCCCGGCGTCCTAGCGTTGCTAGGGAGCCGGCGGCTAGCACGCTCGGCGTCCCTAGTTGCTAGGCGCCGGGCCGCGAGGACATCGCGGACCACGGCGCCTAACACCTGTGTGTTCTCTTCCTCTCCTACCTCACACTGGAACTGGCCGCCCAGAGAACGAGAGGGCAGCGGCTGACATCAGAGAGGGTGCAGCAATCTGTGTGGGCAGAGCCCCTCACAGCAAGGTGTCCTTATGCTGTGCCCCGTGTAATCACTGTGATCCATACAGACTCTCACCCTGGTATGCTCTCTATTATTTATTTTTTTACACTGCGGCATGCTCGAGGGAAGGGAGCAGGCACCACCCCACCGCCACTACTCCTCCGCCAGCATCACTGCCGAGCCGGTCAGTGTTTCGGCGGCAATGAGCAGTAGGCAGCCACCAGCAACAACAGTCAGGAAGCTGTTACTCCCGGCAGCAGTAGCGTCAAGCTGCAATTCAGCCAGCGGCACGATGATCCGGGAGACAGTGGCAGCACAGGGAAGCAGTACCCCCTCCAATCGCAGCACCAACTAGGAGACTGAGGCAGCAACCTGCCCCCAGCAGCAGCACCACCCTGATGATAGGTAAGATGCATTTTGGTGTCACAAGAAGGTGGCCGGAGTAGTGGCTGGCTGTGGTCACACCCCGGGGAAAAGTGATAGTGATTTCAGTGTTCCCTTGCGCGGGGATTGGATGTGTAGATGTATGGAGGCTATGTATGTATAGATGTGAGCGGCAGTGTGCGGATGTATGAGAGCGGCAGTGTGCGGATGTATGAGAGCGGCAATGTACGGCTGTATAACTGCGTCGGTGTGCGGCTGTATGAGTGCGATGGTGTGCGGCTGTATGCGTGCGGCGGTGTGCTGCTGTAAGAGTGCGGCAGTGTGCGGCTGTAAGAGTACGGCTGTAAGAGTACGGCTGTAAGAGTGCGGCTGTAAGAGTGCGGGGTTGTACGGATGTATGAGAGCGGGGTTGTACGGATGTATGAGAGAGGGGTTGTACGGATGTATAAGAGCGGCAGTGTATGGATGTATGTGAGAGCAACAGTGTACAGTTGTGTGAGAGCGGCAGTGTGCGGATGTATATGAGTGGCGGTGTACGGATGTATGAGAGCGGCAGTGTATGGATGGCAGCGTCATAGGGAGGGATGTCGGAATGCTGTTATAGGGTTCCTAATACAAAATGCCACGTTGGGCTTGATGGGCAGGTAGTGCGGCAAGCACACCCAAATTGGCATCTGACGTCGCCTGCAGTCCACACTGTTGTGAGGAGTCAGAGTTAATTTTGACTGTGTAGTGTACTCACAGAGGACCTACCGCCTGTCCCCTCCTCGCATCTGAGCAGCAGGTCAGGCTCTTATTTTCTTTTTAATCAGGAGAGGCCGAGTGAACTGTGAGCAGGGGGGCAGAGCTACATGGGACCCAGAGGGGCTGCTGTGCTGTCAGAGAGGGAGAGGAAGAGAGAGATGAAGCTACTGCAGATCCCCAGCTGATTGTGAGGTGCCGGGTTGAAGGGTGATGTGATCACCCTTCTCCCTCGCTGCCGCTGGGGACCGCATCTAGGCTTCCTCCATCGAGGGCATGCGGCGCAGCAGTGGGCAGCGTGTAATGAGTTTGTCTGACTCATTATACTGCTGCCTGTTGTGGACACCTCCGTCCGTACGGACTGGTGTACATGCCCAGCACAGAGGTGACAGTGTTGGTGGAAGTGCTGCCCAGTTCTGACCCTGCAGGCTTCCCTCAACTGACTGCGGCCGCTGCTACTGCTGCGGCCCGAAACCCCTGCCGGTCCCCTCCATAGACTTCTGCCTGTCCAGCGCTGAGGTACTAGGGGTATCCCAGCTGCGGGAAGGGTATGTCTCTGGCTTTCTCTCCGGCAGGGGAAGGTGACAGCGGCGGAGGAAGTGTTGCCCACCTCAGACACTGCAGGCCTCCCCGATCCAGCTGCGGCCACAGCTGATGCTGCCAGAACCCCCTGCTGGTCTCCTTTGTTGACTGCCGCATGGCCAGTGCTGAAGTACTGGGGGTAGGCCAGCTACGGGAAGAGTGTCTCTGCCTCGGGCTCTCTCTCTCTGTCAGGGGAAGGAAGGGCTGATTCTCTGGCACAACAGGGAGGGCTAGGCTGCAGGAACACAGCACTGGAAGAAACAGGAGGCCGAACTCATGACCAAAAAGTGAGCAGTGCAGTGATCAGCCCCCTAGTCTTTCCCTCTCTCTGGGTGCAGAGCTGTATTCTACAGAGAGAGCTGGGATGGGAAGAAGGGGAACGGCACCTGACACACACATACACGCGCGGCACCTGACACACACATACACGCGCAACACCTGACACACACACATACACGTGCGGCACCTGACACACACACACGTAGCATCAGACACAATAAAATAAACATGCAGCACCTGACCCACACATACACGCGCAACACCTGACACACACACATACACGTGCGGCACCTGACACACACACACGTAGCATCAGACACAATAAAATAAACATGCAGCACCTGACCCACACATACACGCGCAACACCTGACACACACACATATACACGTGCGGCACCTGACACACACATGTACCATCAGACACAATAAAATAAACATGCAGCACCTGACACATGCATATACACGCAGCACCTGACACATGCATATACACGCAGCACCTGACACATGCATATACACGCAGCACCTGACACATGCATATACACGCAGCACCTGACACATGCATATACACGCAGCACCTGACACATGCATATACACGCAGCACCTGACACATGCATATACACGCAGCACCTGACACATACATATACACGCACACCATCAGACACACACATACACACGCAGTGCCTTACTCACACACACATAGACACGTGCAGCACCTGAGGCACACACATGTACACGCGCAGCACCTGACGCACACACATGTACACGCGCAGCACCTGACGCACACTCATGTACACACGCAGCACCTGACGCACACTCATGTACACGCGCAGCACCTAATGCACACTCATGTACACGTGCAGCACCTGACGCACACTCATGTACACGCGCATCACCTGACACAGACATACGTATTCATGCACAGCACCAGACATACACTTGTACACACGCGGAGCACCTGATACTCACACACATATACACCCGCAACACCTGACACACACACACACACACGTGCGGCAGCTGACGCATACACACGCACCATCAGACACACTCATATATACACGCAGCACCTGACACACACATACACACAGGAGCTGACACACACATACACAGGCAGCACCTGACACACACACACATATACACGCGCAGCACCTGACACCACGCACTCACACGTACAAGCAATGCATTTCACGCCTACCTCCAGCCTCAGTTACAGGCTGCTGCCGCCTACCCCCCTCCCTGCATCAGCTGCAAAGGCAGCAAAATATTTTGACCAAAGTCTAAAGGCCCGTACACATTAAACGATGTCGCTCTGTGAGCTACATCGTCTAATGTTTCCCCTCCCGGGCCGGCCGGCGGCCGACTGTACACACTGAGCGATATGACCGCTCATATCGCTCAGTGACGTCACGCCCCCGCCAGCCCTGCATGAAGGTCGTGGACGACAGTCCACATCCTTCCTGCATGCCCTACCGACAGCGAAGATTGTTGCCGACCCGCGGGGCCGCGCATCGTTTGTCGCTGGCTGCATACACACTTAACGATAAAATGAGCGACGTCGCTCATTAAATCGTTAAGTGTGTACGGACCTTAAACAATTTGGTTTGGTTAATAAAATAATTTTGCACAGAACAGTGATGTTATACGAACATTTTCATTAAACATTTAAAAAATCAAATGTTTATTCTTACAGTGAAATTTTACATTTCTGAATAAAATTTTTTTTTTTTTTAAAAAGCGATGAAATTCCATAGACAAAAAACCTTACGGTTTCACATGTCCCATTAAGGCTTCTTAGACATGATCGAAATTTCAGAAACCTGTTGTAACTCTTCCACTCAAACTCCAAAAAGCAATGAAATTCCGATCATT
Organism: Pseudophryne corroboree; assembly: GCF_028390025.1. Taxonomy (NCBI): domain Eukaryota; kingdom Metazoa; phylum Chordata; class Amphibia; order Anura; family Myobatrachidae; genus Pseudophryne; species Pseudophryne corroboree. The sequence continues at coordinate 182,839 of NW_026970348.1, read as the reverse complement.
AAGGCTGACGCCTTAATGGACGTGTTCCTTGCGTAATACAGATATGGTATGCCTTCACAGCCTGTGGGTAAGTGCAGATTCAGCACTCTCACAGAGTGAGATTGCTGTCACTCACACAATGGTGGAGCTGCTAATTCACAGATTTGTGTGCTCATTGGAATACACACATGCAGTCTATGCAACTGAAGGTCTGAGCGGAAGACAAAGCTGCTCAGATGAGGTAAGAGTGTTGTTGATTGGAGGGAGGAGAGCGGTGTGGATGGGGGAACAGAAGTGTGTGGATAGAGGGAACACTAAGCAGCACTAATGGGGGGGACAGAGAAACACAGGGGGTAATTCAGACCGCAGCAGCAGCAGCGATTGCAGTCTGAATTAGTTTGTGAGGTGCGCACGTGCAATGGCCGCACTGCGCGTGCGTACCCCAGGAGCCCAGTGAGATGCTATCACCCTGCCTGATTGATAGGCAGAGGTGGTTGCGGGGAAGGAGGGGGGCGTGCAAACAGCGTTAGAATGCCATTGGCAGGGCATGGTCTGCACAACGGAGGCGTTTCCGGACCACTGGGGGGTGGGCTGTGGCGGTTATCCCCCTGCCAAGAGCGCAGGATCCACTAAATTTACCTTCAGGATGTCAGCTACATGAATAGGGTAAGAGTGGTGTGGATAGGGGGTAGATTAAGCAGCAAGTATGGGAAGGGAGACAGAGCGGTGCAGATGGGGGAAATGGTGCAGATGGGTTGAAAACACTGGCATGGATGGGTAGAAAACTGGTGCAGATGGGAGAGAAGACAGTGTGCCATGTACTGGAGGAGGCAGAGTGACGTTGAAGAAGGAAACACTGAGCAGCACAGAGAGAAGGAAACGGTGGTACAGACAATGCACAGGTGGGGAAAGACAGATGGTACAGATAAGTTAGTACAGACTAGCACAGATGGGAGAACACAGCAGTAGGGATTGGGGAAGACCGGGCAGCATGGGGGTGTATAGGGGACGTAAGTGTAGATGCATAGACCGTAGATGGGGTATTATAGTTTAGCAATTAACCAAGATGTTTGAGGGAGCTAAATGTGTATACTAAGTGAGATGGATGTATGGAGTTAGAAGGATGTTGTAACAAGGTGGCTTTGTTGTGTTGACTGAATGGGATGGTTGTGGGCACTGTGTGGGATGGGAGCACCACAAAACTGCTCAGACCTTCAGTTGCATAGACTGCATGTGTGTATTCCAATGAGCACACAAATCTGTGAATTAGCAGCTCCACCATTGTGTGAGTGACAGCAATCTCACTCTGTGAGAGTGCTGAATCTGCACTTACCCACAGGCTGTGATGGCATACCATATCTGTATTGCGCAAGGAACACGTCCATTAAGGCGTCAGCCTTAATGATCGGAATTTCATTGCTTTTTGGAGTTTGAGTGGAAGAGTTACAACAGGTTTCTGAAATTTCGATCATGTCTAAGAAGCCTTAATGGGACATGTGAAACCGTAAGGTTTTTTGTCTATGGAATATATATATGTATCACAAACATATATGATTCATACATATATCACACACACATACATGATACATACATGAGAAAGACCTGGGATGGTGATGAGGCCAGGGCCCCCTGCTGATGTTGCGTTGAGGAAGGCAGTGTTCCAGGGCGGATGCCAGTCGGGGAGAGCGCCGCGCAGCCCGGGAAAAATACTGCTGAGGAGCTACATCTGGAAGAGCCCCTGGGAGGGAGAGTGCCACATGCCCCATCCTGCGCGGCAGACTCTGCAAGCCTGCACATGGGAAGGGAGGTCTCTGGCCACACATACTCACCCTTCTGCTGAAGCCCCGCTGCTGTCCCCATCAGCGATCTCCAGCGGGGAGCGTGGCCAGGATGAACCTCAACCTGAGAGAACTATCTTCATGATCAAGAGATCTCATATGCAAGATAAGTATGTTTTGGGATAGGGCTGGGGAGGGCGGCTGCTCGGGCACAGCCCCGTCAAGTTAAGGAGATTTAACTGAGGAAGCACAAGGGAACTCTCGTCTGGGGACAACAACTGCAGGGAGACCACATCTTTTCAGATGAACATGGGAGGGCGGAAGGCTGCCTAATACTGAAGCACCCTCAGACATTAAACCATATGCAACAACTATTGCAAGCATTCCTGGGGGAAGGTCTGCAGCAGACGGATTTGCATACGGTGATGTCATCCAAGCAGTGGGCCAAAGTTGGCTGGAACCCTCATCTGTATATGAAAAGAGAAAAGGGGCATGCAGGGCATGGCGGCCTTTTGCGGCGATTGGATAACCCCAAGTTTGCATTAAACACCCCCACCCTCCTTCGGTGTGGGGCTCATGTTAGCCATGCCCAAGCCCCTGAAGCATTCAAGCTGATTTCTTGCAGCAGCTGGGCACTGTAACAGCTTCAGAGCTGCTCTACAAGACAAGTAAAAGGGTGTGGGCCCTGCAGCACCACCTGTAGTTTGCATACACACATATATAGGACAGCATCTCTTATATGCCCCAGGGTCAATAAAATAGTATCCTTGTCTAGGCTATCCATCCCCTCAGATAAGGTATTTGTCCATGCCGCTACAGCACTACACACCCAGGCCGACGCAATTGCCGGTCTGAGTAAGGTACCTGAATGTGTATAAATGGACTTCAGGGTAATCTCCTGTTTGCGGTCAGCACACTCTTTGAGGGTAGCCGTATCCTGGGACGGGAGGGCTACCTTCTTGGATAAGCGTGTTAATGCTTTGTCCACCCTAGGGGAGGATTCCCATCGTAACCTATCCGTTGATGGGAAAGGATACGCCATAAGAATCCTTTTGGAAATCTGCAGTCTTTTATCTGGAGATTCCCAAGCTTTTTCACATAACTCGTTCAGCTCGTGTGAGGGGGGAAAGGTTACCTCAGGCTTCTTACCCTTGTACATATGTACCCTCTTGTCAGCGACAGGGGGTTCCTCTGTGATGTGCAAAACATCTTTTATTGCCATAATCATAAATCGAATGGATTTTGCCAATTTTGGCTGTAACTTTGCATCATCGTAATCGACACTGGAGTCAGAATCCGTGTCGGTATCTGTGTCAACAATCTGGGATAGTGGGCGCTTATGAGACCCTGACAGTCCCTGCAACATAGGATCAGGCATGGGTTTAAACCCTGACTGTCCCAAAGCTTCTGCCTTGTCTAATCTTTTGTGCAATGAGTTTACACTAGCATTTAAAACATTCCACATATCCATCCAATCAGCTGTCGGCGGAGACACCACATTCATTTGCTCCCGCTCCTCTCTAATATAGCCTTCTTCCTCAGACATGTCGACACACGTGTACCGACACACTACACACACAGGGAATGCTTTTTCTGAAGACAGTTTCCCCACAAGGCCCTTTGGAGAGACAGAGAGAGAGTATGCCAGCACACCCCCCAGCGCTATATAACCCAGGAATAAAACAGTAACTTAATGTTTGCCCAGTAGTGCTGCTGTATGTAATTTGCGAATTATGTGCCCCCCCCCTCTTTTCAACCCTCTTGTCTAACGTGGTATAAGCAGGGTAGAGTCCGGGGAGCTTCCTCTCAGCGGTGCTGTGGAGAAAAAATGGCGCTGGTGAGTGCTGAGGGAGAAGCCCCGCCCCCTCGGAGGCGGGCTTCTGTCCCGCTTAAACTGTAAAATTGGTGGGGGCTTATACATATATAAAGTGCCCAGGTGTATATATGTTATATTTTTGCGAAAGAGGTTTATATTGCTGCCCAGGGCGCCCCCCCTGCGCCCTGCACCCTTACAGTGACCGGAGTATGTGAGGTGTATGGGAGCAAAGGCGCACAGCTGCAGTGCTGTGCGTTACCTCAGTGAAGATCATGAAGTCTTCTGCCGCCTCTGAAGTCTTCTTTTCTTCTCATACTCACCCGGCTTCTATCTTCCGGCTCTGCGAGGGGGACGGCGGCGTGGCTCTGGGACGGACGGCGAGGGTGAGATCCTGCGTACCAATCCCACTGGAGCTAATGGTGTCCAGTAGCCTAAGAAGCAGGACCTTGCAACTCAGAGAGTAGGGCTGCTTCTCTCCCCTCAGTCCCTCGATGAGGGAGTCTGTTGCCAGCAGTGCTCCCTGAAAATTAAAAACCTAACAAAATACTTTCTGTCAGAAAGCTCAGGCGAGCTCCTGAAAAGCACCCAGTCTCCACTGGGTACAGTATCAAACTGAGGTCTGGAGGAGGGGCATAGAGGGAGGAGCCAGTGCACACCCAGAACTAAAGTCTTTCTTAAAGTGCCCATGTCTCCTGCGGAGCCCGTCTATCCCCATGGTCCTTACGGAGTCCCCAGCATCCTCTAGGACGTTAGAGAAAATAGGATTTTAATACCTACCGGTAAATCCTTTTCTCTTAGTCTGTAGAGGATGCTGGGCACCCGTCCCAGTGCGCACTGTGTCTGCAGTTATTAAATGGCCCTTAACTCCAGAACATTTATGTGGAGATGAAAACATCCAAGGAAGACTTGACCATCTTCCTTGGATGTTTTCCCCCTGTGTGACTGCTCTCCAGCCTCGGAGGGTTGCATCCGTGGTCCCTAGGATCCCGTCCTGGATCCCGAACCATCGCCCCTCTAGGTGGTGAGAACTGTGCAGCCACCAATGGAGTGAGATTCTGGTCTTGGAAGACAGGATTATCCTCCGGTGCATGTGTAGGTGGGATCCGGACCACTTGTCCAACAGGTCCCACTGGAACACTCTGGCATGGAACCTGCCAAACTGAATGGCCTCGTTGGCCGCAACCATCTTCCCCAGCAACTGAATGCATTGATGGATTAACACTCTTGCTGGTTTCAGAATTTGTTTGACCAGACTCTGGATCTCCAGAGCCTTTCCACTAGAAGAAAACCTCTTCTGTGTCCAGTATCACTCCCAAAAACAACAACCGCGTCATTGGGACCAACTGCGATTTTGGCAAGTTTAGGAGCCAACCATGTTGTTGAAGAACTGTCAGGGAGAGTAGATGTTTTGCACCAACTGGTCCCTGGATCTCGCCTTTATCAGGAGATCATCCAAGTACGGGATAATTGTGACTCCTTGCTTGCGAAGGAGGACCATCATTTCCGCCATCACCCTGGTGAAAATCCTCGGAGCCGTGGACAGACCAAACGGCAACGTCTGAAATTGGTAATGACAATCCTGAATTGCAAACCTCAGGTAGCTTGATGCAGTGGCTAAATGGGAACATATAAGTAGGCATCCTTTATGTCTACCAAAACCATGAAATCTCCTTTATCCCCCGGACTGGAGATCACTACCCTGAGAGATTCCATCTTGAAATTGAATTTCTTTAGGTAGAAATTAAGGGATTTCAGATTTAAGATTGGTCTGACTGAGCCGTCCGGCTTCGGGACCACGAAGAGGCTTGAATAAAAACCTTCTCCCTGCTGACTAAGGCTGATTTGAACAATCGGTAAGGGGGAACGTCTTGAAACCCCAGTTTGTACCCTTGGGACACTATTTGTAAAACCCACGAGTCCAGGTCCGAATGAATCTAGAACTGACAGAAGAGTTTTAGACGTGCCCCCCACTGGTGCGGGCTCCTGCAAGAGAGCCCCAGCGTCATGCAGTGGATTTGGCAGAAGCAGAGGACGATCTCTGCTCCTGCGATCTTGAAGAGGCTACAGACCTCTTCCCTCTTTTCCTTCCTCTACCTGCAAAGAAAGGGGAATCTTAACTTCTTGCATATCTATTGGGCCGAAATGACTGCGTCAGATAATGATGCGTCTTCATCCGTTGAGAGGGAACATAGGGCAAGAAGGATGACTTACCTGCGGGAGCTGCCGAGATCAAATTAACTAGGCCGTCGCCAAACAAGGCTTCACCTTCATAGGGAAGAGACTCCCTTTCTTCTTGGAGTCAGCATCAGCATTCCCTTGGTGAATCCACAATGCCCTCCTATCCGAGACTGCCATGAAATTGGCCCGTGAGCACTTGTGCCCGGTGTAGGATTTTTAAATATGTGTAGTTTACTGTATGCAAGGGTTTAAAACCTTTTAGGAACTGAGCTCTAAGGTGTATTACATGTAGTTTAAAAAAAACAAAAAAGGTTTATTTTATTGCAGTAGTTTCCAAACTGGGGTTCTTGCACTGGTAGCATAGTTTGGTGGTCCAGGACCAATTAAAATTATTTATACTTTATTAAATTGGCAAAACCATTCCCTCACAACATAACTGAACCTGAGGATGACATGCTATAAACACAATTTACTTAATTTTATATTTTTTTCTGAATTTCTCAATAAAAAAAACTTTGGCCTAGGGGTGCCGTGAAACAAATTTTGATACTCTAGGGCAGGGGTGTCAAACCCATGGGCCGCATGCCGCCCCCAATGCATCCTTTTGTGGCCCACAGGCCGGGGTCCGGCAGGGGTCCGACAGGGGTCCTTTTGTGGCCCGATCACCTTGCTTAGAGCGAGGGCAGGAGAGTGCAGCCAGAGTCTTTGCTTTCTATGTGCGGCACCATCTTCCCGAAGAGATCACCGGGAAGATAGTGCCCCTTCCACTGGCTACAGCACAGGTATACTGGGGTGGTGTAGCAAACTGGGGGCCCCAATGGGCCCCTCCAGCAGTCCCTCTACCAAAACACGTCTTTTGGTGGTTTTGCGGTGTTGTTATAACTACATGGTGACGATACTGTAGCACAGAGATTTTCAACCATTTACAACTCACGTCACACAGAACAAGATTTAAATATTGACAAGGCACACTGAAATATAATGGTGATGCATGGTGCAGTATCGTGTCCTAGGATGTCATGTCGCAGCTTCTCCATAGGTAACGCCTGAACAGGCCCGGTGACAGGGGGGACCAAGGGGACACTTGTTCAGGGCTCCAAGTATTAAGAACTGAAATAATGGGGCCACAGTGCCAATATTGCTTTTTAAAGTGTATCCACCAACTGCTCAATTTAAGCAGGAAAACAATTAACAGGCCAACTAAACCCTCCCCCCTCCTTTTACCCCATCACTTTGTCCAGTCCCTGTGGTCCATACTGTATTGCCATTATTATGCATGTTGCTGTGCTGGCCCTTTTCTGAATGTCCCTGCCACCGCCACCGAAGAGCTGGATAGCCCAGTATGAAAACCACCTGCCGGCCTCACTGACGGTCCGAGTCAAAGGCTCCATTTTTTTTTTAAAGATCCCTCTGCCAAGTTAAGGGGGGGTTGAGGGGGCCCCAGAGATATCAGTGTACTGGGCCCCGAGATTTCTGTTTCTGGCCCTGACCCTCAGGGGCGTATCTACCCCTTGGCCAGGATGGCACTTGCCAGGGGCACCATCCAGCTGTGCCAACCGTGGCTAAGGGATAGAGTTCTGCAGTCTCGAAAGGGCGCTATGGCAATCAGCGTGGGACTGACCAATTAGACGGTGAGGGAAGGATACTGAAATTGTCCCAACCCTGTTACAGTTTGAAACGCCCCTCAACTGCTGTCCACTGCTTCACTCCTAGCTCTGCCCCTTTGAAATTATTAATCCCTACCCCCCGGTAGGCGGAGTTCTCCAGGCCCATACTCAGGAGTCACCACTGCTGTACATTATGTGCCGGTTGTAGAGGCAGAGCGGGGAACATCAGAGAACGCCACAAATTACACAGTGGGCAAGGAGATGGCTGGAGACAGCTGCACAGCCATGCCTTGCAAGTTCGAGAGAGCTGTTGAATTTCAGCACTTCAAGTCAGAGCCTGCCCCCTGCTGCCCAAGCAGTCCGTGACAGTTAGTGTCGAGGAGGGGGGGATTTGTGCATGTGTGCTTTCAGTGTGTGTGTGGGGGGGGGGGGGGTGGGGGGGTGGAGGATGTGTGTGACTGTGAGGGAGCTGTCAGTGTCAGTGGGGAGAGGAGCAGGAGGGAGTTGTCAGTGTGTGGAAGTGATGAGAGTTGTCAGTACTGGGGAAATGTGTGTGTGTGTGTGTGTGTGTGTGTGTGTGTGTGTGTGTGTGTGTGTGTGTGCTAGATTTAGGAGTGTGTGTTTGTGAGAGGTTTCAGTTGGGGAATTAGAGTTCATACAGTAATTAAATGTTTTCATATTGAGAACTACATCTCCCAGCATATACAGTGTGCTGGGGATGCTAACAAGCTTTATTTAAAAGTTTAAAAAACATTGCTTTTATGACTGCAATGGTTAAAAAGGGAGAGCTATAAATCAATTTATCAGTGAATGATCGCAGTTTGAGCTGTTACATTTTACTGAACCACCTATCCCTCCACACTCACTACCTGTCCTCAGGATACATTTACCATCCCGGCAGACGGTATACCGGCGGTCATTTGACCGATGTTGGAATCCTGACACCACTTGGGAGACTGGTGCCGGCACACAGACAGCCAACATCCCGAAGGCGAGTATTGGAGGGAGGGTTAGGACCGGGGGAGGGGGTGTTAGGGAAGGCACTAGGAGGGGGGGGGGGTTAGTCCTAGCTGCCACCCCCTGAGGGTTAGCCCTATCCGCCACCCCCCCAGAGGGTTAGGATTAGGATTAGGTATCATGTGACTGCTGGAATCCCGAGCGCCGGATGCCATACCCAACCCCCTTTACTTTTTCAGGCATTTCTATCTCTCCTCTCTCTATGGTGTTCCGATTGCCCACTTTCCCTTGTGCTTTTCTCTCTCTCTCCTTTGTTTAGAGCATCAGTTTCTGTAGTCCACTTTATCCTTATTTTTTCCAGTGTTTCACTATCTCTCTGATGTAATGAGGATGTATGGTCTAGAGGGATCAGTAATGCATTGTACTGTATAGAGGCGTCAGGGATGTAGCGTAGGGTATAGAGGCGTCAGGGTTGTAGCGTAGGTTATAGAGGCATCAGGAATGTAGCGTAGGGAATAGAGGCATCAGGGATGTAGCGTAGGGTATAGAGGCGTCAGGGATGTAGCATAGGGAATAGAGGCATCAGGGATGTAGCGTAGGGAATAGAGGCGTCAGGGATTTAGCTTAGGGAATATAGGCATCAGGGATGTACTAGCAGGTATATAGAGGTCAGTGTACTGTATAGAGGGGTCAGTAATGCAGTGATGGTTATAGAAAGGTCAGTGATGTAGTGTAGGGTATAGAGGGGTCAGTTATGTAGTGTGGGGTAAAGAGGGGTCAGTAAAGATACTAAGCTGAAGTACTTAGAACACTTCTTGAATTAAGACACAACCTGCAAGAAAAAGTATGCAATATGGGTGAAAAGGCAAATGTCAGAGGTCTGATACAAGTGACCAGCTCCACACCTTGCACCACATAGCGTTATGTTAAACTGGGATATGTTCTTTTTGTGGTGTGTGTGTGTGTGTGTGTGTGTGTGTATGTGTGTGTGTGGGGGGGGGGTGCCAAAGGAAATTTTTGCCATTGGCTCCTTTGGTCTAGAACCAGCCCTGATCACAAAATATTTTTGTCTGAGCAGACTGGACACTGATCAGCGTTGGCTCATTCTCAGCCCCCCGCCCAGCCTCTGCTGCCAACAGACTGCTATTAGCTAGTTAACCTTCTGCCTTCCCTATCTATGACACAGACTGCTGCTAATGCTACCAGAATGTTCCCAGTGGCTTCACACCAACAGTGAATCCCAGCCGATGATGTAGGGCAGCGTGTGGGGGAGGGGGTCAGTTGCTGTGGCTCCAACATGGTAACCGCCAATGGACTGCAATGCTTTATCGAAAGGGGGGGCGCCAGTCCCTTACTTTGCCAGGGGCGCTTGGACCCCTAGCTACACCTCTGTTGACCCTAACCGATACCCCTAAACTAACCATAATTCCTGCAGTAAAAATCCATGTTTCTATGTATATAGGGGGTCATTCCGAGTTGATCGCTTGCTGCCGTTGTTCGCTGCGTAGCAATCAGTTGAAAAAAAATGGCTAATCTGTGCATGCGCATGCTCCGTAATGTGCATGCGCATCGTACGGGTACAAAGTCCATTGTGGTTTTGCACTAGTTCTAGCGATTATTCCAATCACAGAACAGGCCACAAGGAGATTGACAGAAAGAGGGCGTTTCTGGGTGTCAACTGACCGTTTTCAGGGAGTGCTTGGAAAAATGCAGGCGTGGCAGAAGAAATGCAGACGTGGCTGGGCATTCGCTGGATGGGTGTGTGACATCAAAAGCCGTCCCTCGGTTGTTAGAATCAACGCACACGAAGTGTAACTACAGTGCTGGTCTTATTTTGAAACGATTTTGCAGGCGCTCTGCTGCTCAAGTGTTCGCACTTCTCCAAAGTGAATATACACTCTCCAGTGGGCAGCGACAATGCGTTTGCATGGCTGCTAAAAACTGCTAGCGAGCAATCAACTCAGAATGACCCCCATAGTGTATTGCAAGAAAATATCTGTAAATCCAATGGTACCGTAAGTGCGGTATATACTCGCACTTCTTTGCGGGGTGAGAACATCTCCCCTAAGTGAAGTCAGCCCTATGAATAGAGTTTGTGTGATCCCTGTGCAGCAGTCACAGAAAGGGTTCATCTCTGCAGTTTGTCACTCAAATTACATTGCTGCATTTTTTCTAGAAGTGGATCTGAGAGCTGTTACCCGCAGACCAGCTACAATAATTATCCTGGGTACTCACTAGACCAGTGGTTCTCAAACTGCACCCTGGGGTGCCTCAGGACACTTGCAGGGGTGCCTTGGATTGGTGGTCCAGGACCAATTCAAAATATTTATAGTTAGTGTTATAGGCAAAACCAGTGCTGTTGGCTGGCAATCATAACATATGTGCACAAGCAGAAGCAAATCCTGTCCCCTACCAAAGGGCCAGTGCTAGGGTGTTTGGCGCCTCCCTGCAAACTATTAATTTGGGCCCTCTCTCCAATACTTAATAAAGGGACAGTGCGCTCCTTAAAAAAAGAAGGTGTGGTATCACAAGGAAGGGGCATGGCCACACAATAGCACCCCAAATCAAAATACGCCACACAGTAGCACTATCTTATTGTCATTACACCGCATGTAATAATAATAATAATAATAATAATAATAATACCCACAGTCGCAGTGCCCTTTATACACATAACCACCATATCAGTGCAGCTTACACACATAATGCCAACAGTAGCAGTGCCCCTTCTACACATGCCCACGGTGGCAATCCTTTACATGGCAAATATCAACCTGGTTTTGCCATGTAAAGGATTGCCACTTTAAAAAACAAACAATAAAAAAAAAAAAAAACAGGAAAAAACACAAAATCTCTCACTTTCTGATTCTCACACCCTATTACATTCCTCCCTATATATTTAAATGTTTCTATTACTGTATGTTCCCTCTTCCCTTCTCCAAACTATACACATCAACATTTTTTTGTATTTCCAGGTAAGTTTTGTGATGTAGGCCATGCACAATTTTAGTTGCCCTAATGTATTTACAGCCTTCTGGAGATATGGCTTCTGGAACTGAACACAGGATTCTAAATGTGGCTGTACCAAGGACCTATACAGTGGCATTACAGGTTGAGTATCCCTTATCCAAAATGCTTGGGACCAGAGGAATTTTGGATATCGGATTTTTCTGTATTTTGGAATAATTGCATACCATAACGAGATATTATGGTGATGGGACCTAAATCTAAGCACAGAATGCATTTATGTTTCATATACACCTTATACACACAGCCTGAAGGTCATTTTAGCCAATATTTTTTATAACTTTGTGCATTAAACAAAGTGTGTGTACATTCACAGAATTCATTCATGTGTCATATACACCTTATACACACAGTCTGAAGTTCATTTAATACAATATTTTTAATAACTTTGAGTATTAAACAAAGTTTGTGTACACTGAGCCATCAAAAAACAAAGGTTTCACTATCTCAGTCTCACTCAAAAAAGTCCGTATTTCGGAATATTCCGTATTTCGGAATATTTGGATATGGGATACTCAACCTGTATTACTTTTTTCTGCTACTGGTTCTTTAACCTATGCAAACAAGCATCTGACTTGCCTTTCCTATTGCTTTGTTACATTGCTCACCTGAAATAGTAATACTTAGATAGCTTTCCTCTTGCCATTATAATGCCCTTAATATTATAGTTAGCCTTTGCATTTTTGAGACGTGTATGATTTTGCATTTTTTGGCATTAAATGTTGCCATGTTCTTGACCATTCCTCTAGTCCAGGGGCAGAACTGCCAGAGACAACGGAGTCAGTTGCCGCCGGGCTCCAGCCCTGAAGGGGCTCCAGCCCTAAAGGGGCTTCCTCCATTGCCCCCCGGCTGTTACGTGCCCTTCCTACTAAATAGACAAAGGCGCTACCAGCAGGGTCTCGCAGTTTGTACATTCCATGCCGTAACACCCTTCTTTCCACCTTTTTCAAGACCCAGCCCAGCAGCCTCGCCGCTGCCACCACCGCTAGCTGCAGCACTGCCAGCGGTGGGGTGCCCCTGCTTCTTCTCACACCACAGATAGCTGGGCAGCACTGCAACTGCCTGCCTGATTGCTCCGCCCCCTTCCGGCTCCCAAGCACCTCTGCTGCCCAGTGATCCAGGAGCCTGCTGCTAGGAAGAAGTGGCCGAGCTTCAGCAAGCGAGTCTGGACACTGGCGGAGGAAGCCATGATAACCAGATAATGGGGAGTGGAGAGCCAGTTCCAAGGTAATACTTTATACAGCTGGTTGAGATCCTGGTCGGTGGATATGGATTCCAAGAAAACCCTGGAGGTGCTTCCTTTCAAGGGAGACACTCTCTTTGGAGAAGACCTCAATAAGATTGTAGCTGATCTGGCTACTGCTAAAACAGCTTGCCTACCTCGTATGACTCCTACCACGCAGAAGGCTAAAAGTACTTTCCCTTGGCCCTTTCATCCCTCAGGTAAAGCGTACCCAAGGTCAGGCATACCCAAAGCAAGCTCATGCTTCCAGACCTGCCAAGCCCAGACTGAAGCAAGCCTGGGCTGCCCATCAGCCTGCTTCCAAAACGGACAAGCCTGCCGCATGACGGTGCAGGCCTCCCTCTGGGGGATCCCAGGGTGGGGGGCCCGACTTCTAGGTTTGGCATAGAAAGGTATAATTCTAAGCTAGAGAATTCTGTTTGGAGCTCACCTTGTACTTTGTGAAGAAATAATCAGCATTGTGGCTGAGCAGATACATGTAGTGTGTGGCTGCAAACTGCATGGATCTGCTGCGTTGTAATGCTGATACTTTTTTTTTGCAAAGTACCAATAGCTTCATATAATGTTCACAATTTTTATGCAGGATCAAATAGCTCAATAGGTAGGGTGTTTGATTAGAATTCAACAGGTTATAGGTTTGAATCCTGGGTATGGTAGTTTGAGATGTGTTATTTAATAAAGTATGTTGTTCTGACTGCTGGGATATCATACTAAATAAATGGAGTTGATCAATTTTTTTTTTATTTTTTTTTTAAACTAGGGACAATTTCCAGATACTTTTCTTTATAACTGAGATTGCCCCCTGGAACTTCACATCAGTTGACAACTATGCATGAGTGGGCAGTGCTTGCTCTGGATCTGCCCACCCATTTATGTGCCGTCATAAAAGAAAGCACAACTGACAGTTATCCTGGGCGTACACTACACAATTATCTGTCAGGCTATCTATCCAGTCTGGATGGATGGAATGAAAATCTGGTAATGTATAGTAGCAAATGTCAATTAACCATTTGCTCCCAAACACTAGAAAAGTGGTCAAAAATGGTCATTACACAAATTGGTTAAACCCAAAATTTAACCAATTTGTTTAGGGGACCATGTTTGTCCATTTTCTAGTGTTTGAGAGTAAATCGTTGATGGTCATTTGCTCACATAGATAACCGGATTTCTATTCCAACCAGCCAGTGTTGGAGATATGGTCTGCCAGATTACATAATGCATACCAGAGCCATAACTAGACTTTTTGGTGCCCTGTGACAGAGAATTATATGCCCCCCCCCTCCCCTCCCCATTTTTGCAATATGGACAAAAGGCGCATGCCTTGTGGGGAAGGGGCATAACAAGATTGGTCTCAGAGAAAGCACATGAGATATGAAGATATATCTAGTATACTTGACACTCAATGGTTTGTGGTATTGCCGGGGTGCCCTCCTTAAATGCATATACAGTCACACATGGCGTGTTTGTGCAAATGGCATATCAGCAGTCAGCACTAACTGGTGACATGCCATTTGTACAAGTAAGCCATGTGTGACTAATATATAAACATACTTTATTAAATAACACCTCAAACTATCATACCCAGGATTCAAATCTATAACCTGTTGAATTCTAATCAAACACCCTACCCATTGAGCTACTTGATCCTGCATCTATTCTAACCTCCAAAAACAGATTCGGTTGCATTTTCCAGCGTGTTTTGTTTGCGCCTTTGCAAATGTCTTACATCGACAAACTTATTTAGTACTATTTTGCAAATAGGGTTACATTGTCGCAACATTGTGTTCCCTAATTGCTTGATTTTTTAAATGCAACAATTGATAAAGACACCTGATAATTGCTCTGTGGAGTGTTATTTTGTGTCTACTTCTTATCTACATTTAATTCCCTACCTCTAATCAAGGCATTTTTAAATGCTGGGGGCTGCCAGGACGTGAGGCCTACCTAGACTTTAGATCGGAATTTGAATGTACTTGTGAACTAACTTAATTTCCTACTTCTAAATTCATTCCTAAATTCACTACTTACATTAATCCTGTAGTTGGGCATTTTGAGCCTTCAATTGTGGGTATTGTTTTGTGTCCAGACCAGCAGCTGGTGGTGTGCATTTGCTGGAAAGGCATCGAAGACCTCCGATATGCTGCATCTCCTGATGTGTGTCTCCCTCAAGTGGCTGTCAGCAAATGCATGCTAGACACCCCATTCCAAGCTGATTGTGACATCACGGAACATGCATCATAGAACAGGCATGCTAGAATATGGGTCTTCAACCTGCGACCCTCCAGCTGCTGTGGAACTACATATACCAGCATGCCCTGCCTCAGTTTTAGCATACCTTAATAGCAAAACTGTGGCAGGGCATGCTGGGATGTGTAGTTTCACAGCAGCTGGAGGGCCACAGGATGAAGACCCATGTGCTAGAGCCAAGCCGCAGGTACATTGAATGCTAGCAAGCTGAATGTTTAAATCCTTTTTGTTCCGCAGCATTCCAATGCGGAAGATTCCATGGAACCAGAGATTATTCCATTGAGAAGGACATGCTGCCTGGATGACTGCACTGTGCAAATTAAATCACGGAGCCAGTTGGCTTGTGGGTGGCTCTGGTGACTGGGTGGTTGGGTGGGCGGTGTGTCAGAGGTGGAGCACATGCAAATGAATGTGTATCATCCTGCTAGTGAGAGTGAAAACTCATGCAGGAGTGTGCCTGCTTGTCAGTGGGTTATGCACCTTGCCAGGCGTCAAATCTACATGGAGCAGCTGGAGGGGACAAGAGCAGGTTTGCAAAATATAGATAGAAGAGCATATATGCTGGCGCATTCTCCATGATTGTGTCAGCTTATGTTTTGGTGCACTGCACTTTCCTCCACTAAGTTTTAGCCATTTTGGTTAAACGCAAGTGTAGTTGCTTCTCGCCCTTTTGGCTGTGATCTTGTATCGTGGTTGAAGAGTCTGCTGGAGGGATTGTTTTCTTCATTGACGAGAGACTGAAGATATTACAGGATGGAAGGCTTGGGAACACTATCTGTTTTTCAGTTGTGGAAGAGTTGAAAGACAGCTTTTCCTTGCCAATATCTCTCTTTTGCAAAGAGCTACGCATTGGAAAATTCAGGGCTATACTGTGTAGATGAAGCACTAACAGGAGGCTTTAAAAATTTCATTCTAGTTTCCTTCGTTTGGGAGAAAAATGCAAAGGTACAAGACAGCTTTTCCTTGCCAATATCTCTCTTTTGCAAAGAGCTGCACATTGGAAAATTCAGGGCTATGCCGTGTAGATGATGGCCTAACAGGAGGCTTTAAAATTTTCTTTCTAGTGTCCTTCGTTTGGGAGAAAAATGCAAAGGTACAAGACAGCTTTTCCTTGCCAATATCTCTCTTTTGCAAAGAGCTACGCATTGGAAAATTCAGGGCTATGCCGTGTAGATGATGGCCTAACAGGAGGCTTTAAAATTTTCTTTCTAGTGTCCTTCGTTTGGGAGAAAAATGCAAAGGTACAAGACAGCTTTTCCTTGCCAATATCTCTCTTTTGCAAAGAGCTACGCATTGGAAAATTCAGGGCTATACCGTGTAGATGAAGCACTAACAGGAGGCTTTAAAATTTTCATTCTAGTGTCCTTCGTTTGGGAGAAAAATGCAAAGGTAGCTTGTGCCATCGCCACTCTGCTCCTTGTGCCACCTTGGCGGTTTACATGAGCCACTGCGGTGACGTTGTCTGACTGGATCAGAACCGGTTGGTCGCAAAGTAAGGTCTCCGCTTGACGTAGGGCATTGTATATGGCCCCTAGTTTCAGGATGTTGATGTGAAGACAAGTCTCTTGACTTGACCAAAGACCTTGGAAATTTCTTCCCTGTGTGACTGCTCCCCAACCTTGGAGGCTTGCATCTGTGGTCACCAGGATCCAGTCCTGAATGCCGAATCTGCGTCACTCGAGAAGGTGAGCACTCTGCAGCCACCACAGGAGTGATACCCTGACCCTGGGGGACAGGGTGATCAACCAATGCATCTGTAAATGTGACCCAGACCACTTGTCCAGTAGGTCCCATTGGAAAGTCCTCGCATGGAACCTGCCGAATGGAATGGCTTTGTATGATGCCACCATCTTTCCCAGGACTCGAGTGCAGTGATGCACTGACACAAGTTTTGGTTTCAATAGGTTCCTGACAAGAGTCATGAGTTCCTGGGCCTTTTCTATCGGGAGATAAACCCTCTTCTGGTCTGTGTCCAGAATCATGCCCAAGAAAGACAGACGAGTCGTAGGAACCAACTGCGACTTTGGGATATTGAAAATCCAGCCGTGTTGCTGTAACACTTTCAGTGAAAGTGATACGCTGTTCAGCAACGGCTCTCTTGATCTCGCTTTTATGAGATCGCTCAAGTACGGGATAATTGTGACACATTGCTTGCGCAGGAGAACCATCATTTCCACCATTACCTTGGTGAAAATTCTCTGGGCCGTGGAGAGACCAAACAGCAACGTCTGAAATTGGCAATGACAGTCCTGTACCGCAAATCTGAGGTACGACTGATGAGATGGATAAATTTGGACATGAAGGTTTGCATCCTGTACACAAATGCGGACAACAGGTGTCAAGCCGTGTGTTGCCTTTGTCAAGCTGTAATAAGTAGGGGTAAGGACGTTAACCACCTCAGAACATCCTCCCTTATATGTCACCTGCAGCGCATTAATCATAAGTCAGTGACAAGTTCAAAAACTTTGGATGACAGCGGAAGCAGTCCACTGACCACTAAATCCCTTCCTCTTGTAACCAAGCTCCTGCAAACCACACCACCAACTCCCTCAGTGTCAATTTCCTCCTTAGACAGGAGAGCCAATAGTCCTGCAGGCCATGTCACTGGCAAGTCTGACGAGTCCTCTCCTGCCTGGGATTCCTCCGATGCATCCTTGAGTGTAACGCCTACTGCTGCTGGCGCTGCTGTTGTTGCTGCTGGGAGTCGATCGTCATCCCAGAGGGGAAGTCGGAAGACCACTTGTACTACTTCCAGTAGGCAATTGACTGTCCAGCAGTCCTTTGCGAGGAAGATGAAATATCACAGCAGTCATCCTGCTGCAAAGCGGATAACTCAGGTCTTGTCAGCCTGGGTGGTGAGAAACGTGGTTCCGGTATCCATCGTTAATTCAGAGGCAACTAGAGACTTGATTGAGGTACTGTGTCCCCGGTACCAAATGCCATCTAGGTTCCATTTCTCTAGGCAGGCGATACCGAAAATGTACACGCTTCTCCCAGGGCAAGGCTCACCCATTGCACTCTGGGTGTGCTGCTCCTGCGATTTCCCCAAATGTGGGACACTTGACTGCATAATTTGTGTTTCCTCTGGTCGGCTCTCGTATAATTCAGATCTCTTTGTCTCAGGTCTCTCTCCAGCCTAGTTTGCTGTCTGTTTCCACTTCTCTTTTCTTCAGCCGCTCCCTTCTATGCCCTTGCGCACTATCCTGACTTCTCCCGTCTGCTTACTTTGTGCCTTCCAACGCACAATGCGAACTACAGGTAGTGCTGCAGGGCCCACACCCTTTTAGTTGCCTTACAGAGCAGCTCTGGAGCTGTTACAGTGCCCAGCTGCTGCAAGAAATCAGCTGGAATGCTTCAGGTGCTGGGGCATAGCCAACATGAGCCCCACACCGAAGGAGGGTGGAGGTGTTTAATGCGAATTAGGGGTCATCCAAGGGCCGCAAAAGGCCGCCATGCCCTGCACATCCCTTTTTTCTTTTCATATGCAGACGAGGGTTGAAGCCAACTTTGACCCACTGCTTGGATGGCATCACCATATGCAAATCCATCTGCTGCAGGCCTTCCCCCAGGAATGCTAGCACTAGTTGTTGCATTTGGTTTGTTGTTTGGGGGTGCTTCAGTATTAGGCAGCCTTCTGCCCTCCCATGTTCATCTGAAAATATGTGTTCTCCCTGCAGTTGTTGTCCCCAGATGAGAGTTCCCTTGTGCTGCCTCAGTTGAATCGCCTTTACTTGACAGAGATGTGCCTGAGCAGCGGCCCTCCCCAGCCCTATCCCAAATCATACTTATTTTGCATAGGAGATATCATGGTCATGAAGATTGTTCTCCCAGGGTGAGGTTCATTCATTGCATTCTGGGTATGATGACCCCTGTGATTTCCCCAAATGTGGGAAACTCGACTGCATTATTTGTGGTAGTGGGGGACTGTGTTGTGCTTTCCTCTGGTCAGCTCTGGTAAAAGTCAGATTTCTTTGTCTCAGATCTTCCTCTAGCCTTGTTCTTCTTTCGAGAGTTCCCTTGTGCTGCCTCAGTTGGATCTCCTTCACTTGACAGGGGGGTGCCCGAGCAGCGACCCTCCCCAGCTCTAGCCCAACTCCTACTTACCTGCCAGGTGAGATACTATGATCATGTAGGTGCTTCTCCCAGGGCAAGCCTCACCCATTGCACTCTGGGTGTGCTGCCCCTTTGATTTCCCCAAATGTGGGAAACTTGACTGCATAATTTGTGTTTCCCCTGGTCGGCTCTCATATAATTCAGATCTCTTTGTCTCAGGTCTCTCTTCAGCCTAGTTTGCTGTCTGTTTCCACTTCTCTTTTCTTGAGCCGCTCCCTTCTATGCCCTTGCGCACTATCCTGACTTCTCCCATCTGCTTACTTTGTGCCTTCCAACGCACAATGCAAACTACAGGTAGTGCTGCAGGGCCCACACCCTTTTACTTGCCTTACAGAGCAGCTCTGGAGCTGTTACAGTGCCCAGCTGCTGCAAGAAATCAGCTTGAATGCTTCAGGGGCTGGGGCATAGCCAACATGAGCCCCACACCGAAGGAGGGTGGAGGTGTTTAATGCGAACTAGGGGTCATCCAAGCGCCGCAAAAGGCCGCCATGCCCTGCACGCCCCTTTTCTCTTTTCATATGCAGATGAGGGTTGAAGCCAACTTTGACCCACTGCTTGGATGACATCACCATATGCAAATCCATCTGCTGCAGGCCTTCCCCCAGGAATGCTTGTACTAGTAGTTGCATTTGGTTTGTTGTTTGGGGGTGCTTCAGTATTAGGCAGCCTTCTGCCCTCCCATGTTCATCTGAAAATATGTGTTCTCCCTGCAGTTGTTGTCCCCAGATGAGAGTTCCCTTGTGCTGCCTCAGTTGAATCTCCTTTACTTGACAGAGATGTGCCTGAGCAGCGGCCCTCCCCAGCCCTATCCCAAATCATACTTATTTTGCATAGGAGATACCATGGTCATGAAGATTGTTCTCCCAGGGTGAGGTTCATTCATTGCATTCTGGGTATGCTGACCCCTGTGATTTCCCCAAATGTGGGAAACTCTACTGCATTATTTGTGGTAGAGGGGGACTGTGTTTGTGCTTTCCTCTGGTCAGCTCTGGTAAAAGTCAGATTTCTTTGTCTCAGATCTTCCTCTAGCCTTGTTCCTCTTTCGAGAGTTCCCTTGTGCTGCCTCAGTTGGATCTCCTTCACTTGACAGGGGGGTGCCCGAGCAGCGACCCTCCCCAGCTCTAGCCCAACTCCTACTTACCTGCCAGGTGAGATACTATGATCATGAAGGTGCTTCTCCCAGGGCAAGGCTCACCCATTGCACTCTGGGTGTGCTGCTCCTGCAATTTCCCCAAATGTGGGACACTTGACTGCATAATTTGTGTTTCCCCTTGTCGGCTCTCGTATAATTCAGATCTCTTTGTCTCAGGTCTCTCTCCAGCCTAGTTTGCTGTCTGTTTCCACTTCTCTTTTCTTGAGCCGCTCCCTTCTATGCCCTTGCGCACTATCCTGACTTCTCCCGTCTGCTTACTTTGTGCCTTCCAATGCACAATGCAAACTACAGGTAGTGCTGCAGGGCCCACACCCTTTTACTTGCCTTACAGAGCAGCTCTGGAGCTGTTACAGTGCCCAGCTGCTGCAAGAAATCAGCTTGAATGCTTCAGGGGCTGGGGCATAGCCAACATGAGCCCCACACCGAAGGAGGGTGGAGGTGTTTAATGCGAACTAGGGGTCATCCAAGCGCCGCAAAAGGCCGCCATGCCCTGCACGCCCCTTTTCTCTTTTCATATGCAGACGAGGGTTGAAGCCAACTTTGACCCACTGCTTGACTGGCATTACCATATGCAAATCAATCTGCTGCAGGCCTTCCCCCAGGAATGCTTGCACTAGTTGTTGCATTTGGTTTGTTGTTTGGGGGTGCTTCAGTATTAGGCAGCCTTCTGCCCTCCCATGTTCATCTGAAAATATGTGTTCTCCCTGCAGTTGTTGTCCCCAGATGAGAGTTCCCTTGTGCTGCCTCAGTTGAATCTCCTTTACTTGACAGAGATGTGCCTGAGCAGCGGCCCTCCCCAGCCCTATCCCAAATCATACTTATTTTGCATAGGAGATACCATGGTCATGAAGATTGTTCTCCCAGGGTGAGGTTCATTCATTGCATTCTGGGTATGCTGACCCCTGTGATTTCCCCAAATGTGGGAAACTCGACTGCATTATTTGTGGTAGTGGGGGACTGTGTTTGTGCTTTCCTCTGGTCAGCTCTGGTAAAAGTCAGATTTCTTTGTCTCAGATCTTCCTCTAGCCTTGTTCTTCTTTCGAGAGTTCCCTTGTGCTGCCTCAGTTGGATCTCCTTCACTTGACAGGGGGGTGCACGAGCAGCGACCCTCCCCAGCTCTAGCCCAACTCCTATTTACCTGCCAGGTGAGATACTATGATCAGGAAGGTGCTTCTCCCAGGGCAAAGCTCACCCATTGCACTCTGGGTGTGCTGCTCCTGCGATTTCCCCAAATGTGGGACACTTGACTGCATAATTTGTGTTTCCTCTGGTCGGCTCTCATATAATTTAGATCTCTTTGTCTCAGGTCTTTCTCCAGCCTAGTTTGCTGTCTGTTTCCACTTCTCTTTTCTTGAGCCGCTCCCTTCTATGCCCTTGCGCACTATCCTGACCTCTCCTGTCTGCTTACTTTGTGCCTTCCAACGCACAATGCATACTACAGGTAGTGCTGCAGGGCCCACACCCTTTTACATGCTTTACAGAGCAACTCTGGAGCTGTTACAGTGCCCAGCTGCTGCAAGAAATCATCTTGAATGCTTCAGGGGCTGGGGCATAGCCAACATGAGCCCCACACCGAAGGAGGGTTCATCCAAGCGCCACAAAAGGACGCCATGCCCTGCACATCCCTTTTTTCTTTTCATATGCAGACGAGGGTTGAAGCCAACTTTGACCCACTGCTTGGATGACATCACCATATGCAAATCCATCTGCTGCAGGCCTTCCCCCAGGAATGCTTGCACTAGTTGTTGCATTTGGTTTGTTGTTTGGGGGTGCTTCAGTATTAGGCAGCCTTCTGCCCTCCCATGTTCATCTGAAAATATGTGTTCTCCCTGCAGTTGTTGTCCCCAGATGAGAGTTCCCTTGTGCTGCCTCAGTTGAATCTCCTTTACTTGACAGAGATGTGCCTGAGCAGCGGCCCTCCCCAGCCCTATCCCAAATCATACTTATTTTGCATAGGAGATACCATGGTCATGAAGATTGTTCTCCCAGGGTGAGGTTCATTCATTGCATTCTGGGTATGCTGACCCCTGTGATTTCCCCAAATGTGGGAAACTCGACTGCATTATTTGTGGTAGTGGGGGACTGTGTTTGTGCTTTCTTCTGGTCAACTCTGGTAAAAGTTAGATTTCTTTGTCTCAGATCTTCCTCTAGCCTTGTTCTTCTTTCGAGAGTTCCCTTGTGCTGCCTCAGTTGGATCTCCTTCACTTGACAGGGGGGTGCCCGAGCAGCGACCCTCCCCAGCTCTAGCCCAACTCCTACTTACCTGCCAGGTGAGATACTATGATCAGGAAGGTGCTTCTCCCAGGGCAAAGCTCACCCATTGCACTCTGGGTGTGCTGCTCCTGCGATTTCCCCAAATGTGGGACACTTGACTGCATAATTTGTGTTTCCTCTGGTCGGCTCTCGTATAATTCAGATCTCTTTGTCTCAGGTCTCTCTCCAGCCTAGTTTGCTGTCTGTTTCCACTTCTCTTTTCTTGAGCCGCTCCCTTCTATGCCCTTGCGCACTATCCTGACTTCTCCCGTCTGCTTACTTTGTGCCTTCCAACGCACAATGCGAACTACAGGTAGTGCTGCAGGGCCCACATCCTTTTACTTGCCTTACAGAGCAGCTCTGGAGCTGTTACAGTGCCCAGCTGCTGCAAGAAATCAGCTTGAATGCTTCAGGTGCTGGGGCATAGCCAACATGAGCCCCACACCTAAGGAGGGTGGAGGTGTTTAATGCGAATTAGGGGTCATGCAAGCGCCGCAAAAGGCCGCCATGCCCTGCACATCCCTTTTTTCTTTTCATATGCAGACGAGGGTTGAAGCCAACTTTGACCCACTGCTTGGATGACATCACCATATGCAAATCCATCTGCTGCAGGCCTTCCCCCAGGAATGCTAGCACTAGTTATTGCATTTGGTTTGTTGTTTGGGGGTGCTTCAGTATTAGGCAGCCTTCTGCCCTCCCATGTTCATCTGAAAATATGTGTTCTCCCTGCAGTTGTTGTCCCCAGATGAGAGTTCCCTTGTGCTGCCTCAGTTGAATCTCCTTTACTTGACAGAGATGTGCCTGAGCAGCGGCCCTCCCCAGCCCTATCCCAAATCATACTTATTTTGCATAGGAGATACCATGGTCATGAAGATTGTTCTCCCAGGGTGAGGTTCATTCATTGCATTCTGGGTATGCTGACCCCTGTGATTTCCCCAAATGTGGGAAACTCAACTGCATTATTTGTGGTAGTGGGGAACTGTGTTTGTGCTTTCTTCTGGTCAACTCTGGTAAAAATCAGATTTCTTTGTCTCAGATCTTCCTCTAGCCTTGTTCCTCTTTCGAGAGTTCCCTTGTGCTGCCTCAGTTGGATCTCCTTCACTTGACATGGGGGTACCCGAGCAGCGACCTGATAAAGCTAAATATTTATCGTATATAAAACACTTTAAGAGGTCTAAGAACACTATACGCTATCTACGTAAGAAGTACCGTAAGGGTACGCAAGTTGTGTAGCGATCGCTCAACCGTAGTCGAGACGCTCAAGCGTCACGTTCGCTTACGGCCCAGTGATCACAGGCAGGCACGCTATTGGCTGCCGACTAACGTAATGATTCGCTATAGCGTAGCGTACGCTCGGGACCACGAGGAGATCACCAGCGGTGCAGACGCTTACAACGTTTAAACCTTTATCTCTATACCTTTAACGATGAGATACACAGTATACCTTAGTGTAGAGACAGAGTGTAAGTGCAACCTGGTGTAACCTGATTAACTACAAAGCTGCTTGAGCGTCACCGGCGCTCAGAGAATACTTAACACTATAAAGAATACACAGATACCTGGGCTTAGGGTCCGAAACCTATTATATGTATTATGACTATTATACTTGCAAAAAGAATCACAGTACAAAGCATACACTACAATATAACATAAACCAACTAACCAGATAAACTACACAGGAAATACAATACAATACAATTAAAGGAAAATACGAGAGAAAGAGAAGAGAGAGAGAGATAGAGAGAGAGAGAGATGGCTCACAGTAAGACAATATGATTACGGAGAAAACTTACGCACAAGGGGAACGATCGCATGCGCCTCGATATCCAGCTCCCGATTATCAGCAATGAGAACCGTTGAAGAGAGAGAGAACTGGATACGGTCGGCCTGCCTATTTATGCCCCACACACAATACAATTCAATGGTCCCTACAATCTCATTGTTCATTGGACACAGGAATTCGGCTTCGCATTATAACAAAAGGTCATAGGTTGATTCATACAGGTGGGCTGTGACTATTTCCAACTGCTCAGGTGGGAGGGAAACTGGGTATCCCGCCGCATGGGTAATAAAGTGCAAATAAAGTAAATGTTCATAAACTTCTTATGTCCATAACTATTCGCACGAGCGATTGATCTGCTTCAAACCAACACCGGAATATTTCTAATTAAATATTCTTCCGATGGATACTAAACACCACTGTATTACTCCTGTCTGACCCTTCGTATCAAACAAAGAGGGATTCCTCTGTTCATAAACATTCTATATTAACCAAACTTTCAGAATCTATCAAAGGGACCATGATCTACAAAATACATTATTAGTGAAAATATGTTACGATTGAGTCGCACGCTACAACCACATAAACTCTACCGTAAATACGCATACCATGCGCCTGCGGGTGCCCGCGACTGTGAGTATGCGCACGTACGGGAGAGCGTACGCATGCGCAGCACGGACCTGGGTGAGGTGCAAATATGGTAGTGTGCATAGAGATATTTTTCTGACTTTGACAGTCCACCCTTTGGCAGTCAATAATAACTGCCACTTCCTGAAAACATTTCAAAAGGAGAAAAATATATGTTAGGGGTTAATTCATTTCCATGGTTGGGTAAGGGAGGAGAGAGGAGTAGGTGTGAAGAGGGTATGACCTAGTGAGATAGCAGAAGCATGTGTGTATGAATCCGTGTTTGGGGGGTCATGTATCATCGTGCCGTACGTGTTGTAAATCAAGCTTCGAGGTATTGCGAAGTATACATTTGAATTCCTTCTTATCCCGTGGTACGGGTCTGTGGATGGGCTGTCAAACTTTACCGAGCTCTTTTCGGATTTTGAACAAAATGGGGAGCACATTTTAGTTGATGATACATGAATGGGGGAATATGTGATTGCTGATATCTGTGCCTGTATTCCCTATACTATGTGTGTCATTACCTGAGGGTTGTAGAAATGAAGAAAAGACATAATTACGGTAAATGCGGTGGTATTCTATGTCAGGTTAATGTATATCTGTCGGTTGAAGTTTTGTTCGGTATCAGTTGAAAGTCGTCTTCTTTGCGCTGTGTTGCCCATTAGGGGTGAGCAAAAAGCTTTGTCAATGCCATTAGATTTACAAAAAATGTTGGGCTAGCGTAAGTTTAAGAATTCTAGGGAAACTGGGGATCCCTGGCAAAGTTCATCAAATGTCCATATCTCAAGTGGTCAAAACTTCTTCTTTGGTCTATCCGTTGTCTGTATAGCGTCTCGTCAACTTCCTCGTCCAAGTGGGTCTTTTTATCTTGGAGAAAAACCAGAAAAACAGGTGAAAGAAACGGACCGTAGAAATCGCATTTTCATCACATCATTGTTTCTATCATTGGGTCATAAATCAAATCCAGGTTAATTACAGTTTCCTCACTCCTCAAACTCATTACCTTAGTACGACGATTGCACCTCATTAAAGCCTGACCGCATCTAAATATCAAGCCAATGGTTATGATAACACCTAAGATACATAGGAGAAACTTCTTAACATCCATTATGACTCCTTGAGCCCAGTCTCCCAAACCGGAGAACCAATTTCGCGGGTTCAACCATGACACCCAACCAGTCAGCTCATTACCTACAGCAGCAAGAGTGAGATTGTGTTTTCGGCGAAATTCCCACTTCAATTGGAGAATATCGTCCATCTTTTGGTCTATGACCTCGACCGGATCCTCGGTGCTATTCGTGATATACGTGCAACACTTCACGCCGTACTGTGTTGCCAATGTAACACAATATCCGCCTGTCACTGCTGTGAGGTAATTAAGAACCATTCTATGCTGCACCAGTTCTGTTTTATAAGCTTGAAGTTCCCTTCCCGTATATCTAAATGTGTCATCATACATTTCAGTGATATTGTCTAACAAATTTGCGAGCGCCAATATGTATTTATAATTTAGCACTCCTCTAGCGGTGCGGGTGAAATCTAACGCGATTAAGAATTGAATCCCGGTGGATTCACTTATCAGATCAGAGGCCGGATGCTCTGTCTTCTCTATCAGGTGTCTTTTAACAACGTGCTCGTAGTGGGTGTGAGTATAAGGAGCTTGGGCACCACGATGTATGTCCTTCATTTTGTCATGTGTTACAGTCATTACTTCAGGCAATACTTTTCCAATATAACACAATCCTTCAGAGTTTGGGGCAAGCCACTTGTACGCCTTTCTCCCGCATATGAAATATGCATCATCGGGGAGAACATATGGGACGGAGAAGGACATAACCATATTACACACCTTCCAGGTGAAATCTCCTAACCCTAATTCTTCCATCTGCTTAATACACGTATCAGGTTGTACGATATGTGCACAGTATCCTGGTGATACTTCTCCAACTCTCGTAATCCTATTTCCTAAGGTGTACCTATACCGGAAAGATTTTCCTCTACTGGCTATGTGGCGTACAAGCTCTGTATCTGTAGGCATTCTATCTGCTCTATGCGAAAAGGTCATGGTGTGGTTACTCCATGACACTTCCCAATTTCCCGGCTTTCTGGGATTGGAGATGTTGAAACATAATAGGGACCTATCCACATGGTATTGGTGGAGCTTCAAACTAGGAGGGCTGGAGATATTAAACCTCCTGTCCACCGGTCTCCCACCATTTAACTCAAGTACCTCCCCTATCGTTAAAGGAAATGGTACTAGCCCTGATTTGCTATGACCTTGAGGTACTTGAGAGCATACCCAACAATCTGTTTTGTTTAACACATTACCCACTAAGGAGTGATAGTCACTCAATGGATGCCGGTCCATATGGATATTAAAACTGGATTGGCATTTCTTAATGCACCCATCTTCAATGACATTGTTACAGAGCCTACAGATACAGTTTTCTTCAGCTAACAATCCGTCACAATTTCTTCTATGGTCAATGCTATCGGATCGTTTTCTGATACTCGCCTTTGCTTGTTGGTTAGGTTGATCCTGGAAAACTACGCCTCCATCTTTATCATCAGAACCCATTCCAGAACCTCTATCGACCTCCATGGTACTCTCGCCGGAACAGACTGCTCTGGTCAACATCATGGTCAACAGGAAAATCCGGATCACAGTCTCTTGGGGCAAGTCCATCTTATAGGAGGAAATGGAGAAGAATGAGAAGGAGGAAAAAGAAATTTGAGGGAGAGGGGATGGGAAGTGGAGGAAAATAATAAAAGGGAGTGGGGAGTCGACAACAGCTCTCGGTCTTCAAGGCTCAGGTGCCGCCTCAGTCCTCCTGGAACAGACACTCCAGTGATACAACCTCTACCGTCTGTTTCTTATCACGGGACTTCTCTGGATCAGCAACCTTCTTGCAGTGGGATGAATGGACCCAAGTCTCTCTCTCAGCAACCTTCAATGCCGTAGTGCTAGTCAATAAGACCTGGTATGGTCCTTCCCATCTGTCAATAAGGCAACCTGAGCGTAGAAAATTCCGTATCATTACATAATCCCCAGGTTCAATGTCATGACAATTACTATCTGGTAAATCAGGAATCACTAACTTCAGATTATCATTTTGATTCCTCAACTGTTTACTCATGTTAATCAAGTACTTTACAGTTACTTCATTGTTACATTTCAAATCATCCTGAGGGTTAATCATGGCATGCGGTTGTCGACCAAACAAGATTTCAAAGGGAGACAGATTAAGAGGGGACCTGGGAGTGGTTCTGATACTGTACAATACAATGGGTAAAGCTTCTGGCCATGTCAATCCTGTCTCTGCCATCACTTTACTCAATTTATTTTTAATAGTGCTGTTCACTCTTTCGACCTTCGCACTCGCCTGTGGACGGTACGGAGTGTGCAGCTTGCTATCAATTCCCATCAACTTACACATTCCTTGAAAGACATCACCTGTAAAATGGGTACCCCTATCACTTTCGATTATTCTAGGGATACCATATCTACATACAAATTCCTGCACAATTTTCTTAGCAGTAAACATAGCGGTATTTGTTGTCGCTGGAAATGCTTCGACCCAATTTGAGAAAACATCTATACAAACAAGTACATATTTCAAATTCCGACAAGGGGGTAATTGTATAAAGTCAATTTGTATTACCTGGAAAGGGCCGCCGGCAGGTGGGATATGGGATGGTTCTGTAGGTATTGCCTTTCCAATATTCTTTCTCAAACAGGTAAGGCATGACATTGCTCTTTTACTCGCATGAGAGGAGAATCCTGGGGCGCACCAGTATGCTCTTACCAATTTGCACATTCCTTCCTTGCCTAGATGAGTCAGCCCGTGAGCTGCTTCAGCCAGACATGGAAGATATGCTCTGGGGGCCACTGGTTTACCATGTCCATCCGTCCAGAGTCCTGAGGACTCCTGGCCACATCCCTTTGCCTTCCAGACTGCCCTTTCCTGTGTGGAACACAAATTTTGCATTTCACACAACTTCTGTGTGTTAATGGTATTAAATACCATTAATTGTGTGGTGTCTGTCTGTATGGGGGTAGCAGCTGCTAACTTAGCAGCTTTGTCTGCTCGGCTGTTACCAAGTGATACCGGGTCTTGGCTATATGTGTGTGCTTTACATTTGATAACAGCCACTCTGTCGGGTTCCTGTATCGCTGTTAGAAGCCTTTTTATGTGAGCTGCATGCGCTACCGGTGTACCAGCGGCCGTCATGAAATTTCTGAGGCGCCATAGGGCTCCGAAATCATGGACTACCCCGAATGCGTATCTAGAATCGGTGTAGATATTGGCTGACTTACCCTTAGCCAATTCACATGCTCTGGTTAGGGCGACCAGTTCAGCAACCTGGGCTGAGTGAGGTGGGCCTAGCGGTTCCGCTTCTATGGTGTCTTGGTCATCTACGACTGCGTATCCAGTACACAAGTCTCCCGAGTCTGACTGTCTATGACAACTACCGTCCGTGTAGAACGTGAGTTCTGCATCTTCCAGTGGGTTGTCACTGATGTCAGGCCTTGCGGTAAAATTTTGGGTCAAATATTCCATACAATCATGTGTATCTTCCTTTGTATTAAATCCTCCTTCCCCATCACTCTCACCTTCCACCCTTTGTGCCTGACCAGGCACACCTGGGAGATACGTTGCAGGATTTAATGCACTGCATCTCCTTATGGTGATGTTTACGGGGGCCATTAGTGCCAATTCCCATCTTGTAAATCTCGCTGATGAGACGTGTCTGGTTTGGGCAGAATTCAATAAGGCTGATACTGCATGTGGCGTATGGATTGTGAGGTTGTGGCCTAGCACGACGTCTTCGCTTTTTGTCACTAGCAATGCTATTGCAGCAACGCTTCGCAAGCATGTGGGGAGGGATCGCGCTACCGTGTCTAGCTGAGCGCTGTAGTATGCAACTGGCCTACTGGCATCACCGTGTTTTTGGGTTAGTACACCTGCCGCGCAACCAGCACTTTCTGTTCCGTATAGTTCAAAGGGTTTCCCATAGTCTGGCATACCTAGTGCTGGTGCCTGCGTTAGGCACTGTTTGAGTCTCTCAAATGCTGTTTCGGACTCGTCTGTATGCGAAATCCTATCAGGTTTGTTTGAGGAGACCATTTCCTGCAAAGGTAACGCCAAAATGGAAAACCCTGGGATCCAATTACGGCAATACCCACACATTCCTAAAAACGTTCTGATCTGTTGCTGGGTTTGTGGCAGAGTCATGTCTCTAATTGCTTGGATTCTATCAGCGGTCAGGTGTCTCAGTCCTTGTGTTAGACAGTGTCCCAAATATTTTACCTTAGTTTGGCATAATTGTAACTTGTCTTTGGACACCTTGTGTCCGGTGTCTGAAAGATGAAACAGGAGCTGTTTCGTATCCTTCAGAGATGCTTCCAGTGAATCTGAACACAGTAATAAATCGTCCACATACTGTATCAATACTGATCCCCTGTCTGGTTGCAAAGACTGTAAACAATCATGCAAAGCCTGAGAAAATATACTTGGACTATCTATGAAACCTTGGGGTAATCGAGTCCACGTGTATTGGACTCCTCTGTATGTGAATGCAAACAAATATTGGCTGTCAGGGTGCAGAGGTACCGAAAAGAAAGCGGAGCAGAGGTCAATAACAGTGAAAAATTTGGCAGTGGGAGGGATTTGCATTAGGATGACAGCTGGATTTGGCACTACGGGGAACTGACTCTCAACTATTTTGTTAATCCCCCTTAGATCCTGCACTAGTCTGTAACCCCTCCCCCCACTCTTTTTCACAGGGAAGATGGGACTATTAGCAGTGCTGGACGTTCTTACCAGAATGCCCTGTTGTAGCAAGCGCTCTATTACTGGGTAAACTCCTAACTCCACCTCTGGCTTCAGAGGGTACTGTGGGATTTTTGGAGCTATCCTACCATCTTTTACTTGTACAACTACTGGAGCTACGTTTGCCATTAATCCAGTGTCTTGTCCGTCTTTTGTCCAAAGTGACTCTGGTATCTGAGATGTCATCTCTTCTATTTGGGATGGATTCCTATTTGTCATAATGGTATGTGACATTAATTTTGATGGGGAGTCTAACATGTCTCGCACTTCCTGAGCGTGTTTCTCAGGTATGTCCAAGAATACACCTTCAGGAGTACAATAAATGACGCACCCCATTTTACACAGTAAGTCTCTTCCCAGGAGATTGGTTGGTGCCGATGCAGCCAGCAAAAAGGAATGCTTGGTATGCAAAGGCCCTATTGTAATCTCGGCTGGTTTGCTAACAGGGTAGTGCTGGACTACTCCTGTTACTCCCATGGCTGGAATTGTCCTACCAGTGGTTCTCATGCCCACTGTCGAATTTATCACTGACCTGTGTCTACAAGAAAGTTTAAAGTTTTACCAGCTACATTAATTGCGATCTCGGGTTCACTTCCAAGATTGGCAATTAATTTTACTGGCTGCAGATTACAGGTATGGCCACACCCCTATTGGGTATGGTGACCTCCCTGAATCCCGCTGGCAGCAACTACTTGTGAGGGAGATAGTTGGGAACTACCAGAGGCATGCCAGTCTCTGTTTGGGGGATATCTTTTTGTTTCCCCTGTATGTGGCTCATAACTCCGTTTCTGCGGACCTTGCTCCCAATGTCGTGTGTCGTGTCGTTGTCTAGGGGTTTGGTATGAGTTTCGTGGATTCTTTACTCTACAATCTCGTGCCATGTGTCCCTGTTTGTGACAAGAATAACAAGTAACCATACTTGACTTACCCACAGGATTTGGTGATACAAACAAAGGCTGCCTTGTGGTCAGAGCCTGTATACTTACTGACATTAATTTGTCACCTTGTTGTTCCCTGTGTCTGGTGATGTTTCTGTCGTGATCAATAGCAGCCTCTCTCAAAGTAGCCACAGACAGACCTCGCCAACATGGTTGCGTGGTCTGTACCCTAGTCTTCAATGACTCTTTTAAACCATCCATCAGTACCGATACTGCTACTTCCCGATGGTTTGTGTCTGTTTTAATGTCCTCTATGCCTGTGTATTTGGCATTTCTAATAATGCTCTGTGAAAATACTCTGCAGCTGTCTCTGACTCCTTCTGTTTAATGGAGAATATCTTATTCCATTTAGCTACTGCTGGGAAATACTCTTTTAACTGCAAGTTTATTCTTTTCACATTATCTTGGTTGTACACATCTGTAAGAGGTACATCATGACCTAGTCCGCAATCAGCTAAAAATTGAGTTGCGTCGACATTTGAGGGTAAACATGCTCTCAGCAATATCTGCCAGTCTTTATTGTTGGGCTCTACAGTGTTACCTAAGTCTCTGATGTATTTTTGACTGGCAACTAAGTCTTTTCTAGGGTCAGGAAATTCAGACACTATGGTCCTTAATTCCATTCGGGAAAATGGAGTGTACATGGCAATGTTCCTAATGGGAGTGGCTCCTGATGCGTCTGTTTTCCCATTTGGCACTGCTATTACTCTAACAGGTGTAATTCTAACTACCTCATTCTGTGTAGATTCTACAGGCTGTGGTGAAATAGTTTCAGCATAATGCATGGTGCCGTACTTACCAGTTGATACGACCTCACCTATCCCTCCGCTAGGGGCCTTTACTAATCTCGTGGGTGGAGCTGTGCCTACTGTGGTCTCTGCTATGGTGGCTGCTAGAGAGAGCGCTGAAATCGTTGCCGATTCGTCCTCTTGATCACACTCCTGAGGAAAGTTCAAAACAGGGTACAACTTGCACGGGTTAATACTTGCATGGGTTAATGGGTTAACATTATCATTAACATTTACACAGTTACTAAGTGATTTTGTGTTACACCTTAGTGCGTCTTTCTCCGCAATCAACTTCTCTCCTGATATGTATGGTGGCGGCGGGGCCGTGGCAATCAGTTTTCTGTTAGAGCCAGATCCCGCCGCCTGAGCCAAACCTCTCTGTATCTCACCTTCCTGTTGCCACAACTGTAAATAATCATAATGCTGGATTCGTCTCTTTGTTGATTTTATGAGACATATCCTCCTCCTTAAATTTTGTAACACTTCTGAGCTGAAGCTCCCTACTCTTGGGAATTTCTCCCCGTCATGTACAGTCATTCTCTCCCATTCATCACATAAAGTTTCTGTGTGACTTCCATATTTCTCACACATTATATACCTGGCCGACCCAATTGGCCGGACCACTGAATCAACCCGAACCGAGGTTGATCGCCCCCTACCTGAACAAGTGGCCCCCATAGTTCGAAAGTGTTGCTTTATTTAGCCAACCCTTTACGCAAAACCAAATGCCAACAATAGGCTGACGGTGGCGGTTTACCGAGTACCCCACTCACTCGCCCACGCCGACCAATACGACCTGATCACACCGATATGGTGCTGGCGTACTCGACCTAGGGCCCCTGCGACCTGAACCTCTATTTACTGGAACCTGCGAGGGTTATCCGAAGAACACTTACTCTTTCCAGTAACTATTGGTTGCTGGATAGTTCCTGAGTGAGCAGCGAACTTCCCTTAAAATAAAAAAATTACACAAATCACGTTAGAGTGTACAGATAGCGTTTGTGACCCCTTTACTCTAATGGTATTAGGTCAGATTACTAACTACTGCACACACTTACGTGCGGTCCAGTCGTTCAGTACACAAACAACTAAGCTTATGTACGGAAAGACCAATGGAATCGAAACTTACGACTGCGAATTCCTTCAGCCAGAGCTTATATGGCCTATATGGGTGTTGCACCAACCCTTTTCGGTGTTGTGCCTGTGAACTGTATAGCAGACTTCCTTGTCAGCTGTACCTGGACCTCCTGGTCTGTTATGACCTCCTGGTCTTGTTACAGTATGACCTCCTGGTCTGCTATACTCTAATGCTCAAAATTGTATATTTAACCAGAGATGCCTCCCTAGCCACCGTGCACGTCACTTACACGCATGTACCTCACGAGTACTCGACTTTTCTTGTGGTTCAACCTTTAAAAATTGTAAAAACACTCACTCATCACATGTACACTTTTGTTTCTATTTCTATTTCTGCGCAGAAATTTTTCTTCAGATCAGGTGTGTTACCAATTAGGAGCAGGATCTGTTAACTAAATTTCGGACACCCAAAAATAGACTTGCGTTATTTCTCGCCTCGCGTTATTTATCGCTTTGCGTTAAAAATCAACTTATCGTGACTTGAGCTACGTGGGCGTAACCGGACGCTCCGTTGCGTAACGTACGCTGCGTGCGTTGGCCTTTGGATTGCGTACGCAAGTCTTTGTTAGAGACACGTATACGCAAAGCAAAGATCCACCGTAACACAATTTATACTTTTATCAATGTAGATGATCCTTGATCATCTACCACACAAACACACTTACTTCGCCTTATCTCCCAGGCGAAACTGTGTGTTTGTCTATCTTTTAACTATATTACCTTTACTCTTAAACTATGAAATAACGGCAACTCTCTTTTTAGCACTTCTATCAACTATAAAAACTGGCAGACAGGAGAGTGATATACGAAAATGAAAAAGAAAAAGAAATGCAGATATATATATGTGTGCGTGCGTGTGTACGCAAGACAGAAAAATAAACAGTTTTAAAAGACACTAGCGTTTTGTTCTTACCTCCGGTTCCCGGATTCCTTCAGCACTCTTTACCTAAGTGAAGCAGACGCTTATCCTGTCAGCACTACGAGGGATACAACCTCCCGCCCTTTGCTGAGGGATAATGTCTGCTGATCTACCTAGTGCAGATATGTGAAGGACGGGCGAGCCGCCAATTGATAAAGCTGAATATTTATCGTATATAAAACACTTTAAGAGGTCTAAGAACACTATACGCTATCTACGTAAGAAGTACCGTAAGGGTACGCAAGTTGTGTAGCGATCGCTCAACCGTAGTCGAGACGCTCAAGCGTCACGTTCGCTTACGGCCCAGTGATCACAGGCAGGCACGCTATTGGCTGCCGACTAACGTAATGATTCGCTATAGCGTAGCGTACGCTCGGGACCACGAGGAGATCACCAGCGGTGCAGACGCTTACAACGTTTAAACCTTTATCTCTATACCTTTAACGATGAGATACACAGTATACCTTAGTGTAGAGACAGAGTGTAAGTGCAACCTGGTGTAACCTGATTAACTACAAAGCTGCTTGAGCGTCACCGGCGCTCAGAGAATACTTAACACTATAAAGAATACACAGATACCTGGGCTTAGGGTCCGAAACCTATTATATGTATTATGACTATTATACTTGCAAAAAGAATCACAGTACAAAGCATACACTACAATATAACATAAACCAACTAACCAGATAAACTACACAGGAAATACAATACAATACAATTAAAGGAAAATACGAGAGAAAGAGTAGAGAGAGAGAGATAGAGAGAGAGAGAGATGGCTCACAGTAAGACAATATGATTACGGAGAAAACTTACGCACTAGGGGAACGATCGCATGCGCCTCGATATCCAGCTCCCGATTATCAGCAATGAGAACCGTTGAAGAGAGAGAGAACTGGATACGGTCGGCCTGCCTATTTATGCCCCACACACAATACAATTCAATGGTCCCTACAATCTCATTGTTCATTGGACACAGGAATTCGGCTTCGCATTATAACAAAAGGTCATAGGTTGATTCATACAGGTGGGCTGTGACTATTTCCAACTGCTCAGGTGGGAGGGAAACTGGGTTTCCCGCCGTATGGGTAATAAAGTGCAAATAAAGTAAATGTTCATAAACTTCTTATGTCCATAACTATTCGCACGAGCGATTGATCTGCTTCAAACCAACACCGGAATATTTCTAATTAAATATTCTTCCGATGGATACTAAACACCACTGTATTACTCCTGTCTGACCCTTCGTATCAAACAAAGAGGGATTCCTCTGTTCATAAACATTCTATATTAACCAAACTTTCAGAATCTATCAAAGGGACCATGATCTACAAAATACATTATTAGTGAAAATATGTTACGATTGAGTCGCACGCTACAACCACATAAACTCTACCGTAAATACGCATACCATGCGCCTGCGGGTGCCCGCGACTGTGAGTATGCGCACGTACGGGAGAGCGTACGCATGCGCAGCACGGACCTGGGTGAGGTGCAAATATGGTAGTGTGCATAGAGATATTTTTCTGACTTTGACAGACCCTTCGCAGCTCTAGCCCAACTCCTACTTACCTGCCAGGTGAGATACTATGATCATGTAGGTGCTTCTCCCAGGGCAAGGCTCACCCATTGCACTCTGGGTGTGCTGCCCCTGTGATTTCCCCAAATGTGGGAAACTTGACTGCATAATTTGTGTTTCCCCTGGTCAGCTCTCGTCAGATCTCTTTGTCTCAGGTCTCTCTCCAGCCTAGTTTGCTGTCTGTTTCAACTTCTCTTTTCTTGAGCCGCTCCCTTCTATGCCCTTGCGCACTATCTTGACTTCTCCCATCTGCTTACTTTGTGCCTTCCAACGCACAATGCGAACTACAGGTAGTGCTGCAGGGCCCACACCCTTTTACTTGCCTTACAGAGCAGCTCTGGAGCTATTACAGTGCCCAGCTGCTGCAAGTAATCAGCTTGAATGCTTCAGGGGCTGGGGCATAGCCAACATGAGCCCCACACCGAAGTAGGGTGGAGGTGTTTAATGCGAACTAGGGGTCATCCAAGCGCCGCAAAAGGCCGCCATGCCCTGCACGCCCCTTTTCTCTTTTCATATGCAGACAAGGGTTGAAGCCAACTTTGACCCACTGCTTGGATGACATCACCATATGCAAATCCATCTGCTGCAGGCCTTCCCCCAGGAATGCTTGTACTAGTTGTTGCATTTGGTTTGTTGTTTGGGGGTGCTTCAGTATTAGGCAGCCTTCTGCCCTCCCATGTTCATCTGAAAATATGTGTTCTCCCTGCAGTTGTTGTCCCCAGATGAGAGTTCCCTTGTGCTGCCTCAGTTGAATCTCCTTTACTTGACAGAGATGTGCCTGAGCAGCGGCCCTCCCCAGCCCTATCCCAAATCATACTTATTTTGCATAGGAGATATCATGGTCATGAAGATTGTTCTCCCAGGGTGAGGTTCATTCATTGCATTCTGGGTATGATGACCCCTGTGATTTCCCCAAATGTGGGAAACTCGACTGCATTATTTGTGGTAGTGGGGGAC
The DNA here is from genome assembly GCF_028390025.1 of Pseudophryne corroboree. Taxonomy (NCBI): domain Eukaryota; kingdom Metazoa; phylum Chordata; class Amphibia; order Anura; family Myobatrachidae; genus Pseudophryne; species Pseudophryne corroboree. The sequence continues at coordinate 145,929 of NW_026970348.1, read as the reverse complement.
TGTGTTTGTGCTTTCCTCTGGTCAGCTCTGGTAAAAGTCAGATTTCTTTGTCTCAGATCTTCCTCTAGCCTTGTTCTTCTTTCGAGAGTTCCCTTGTGCTGCCTCAGTTGGATCTCCTTCACTTGACAGGGGGGTGCCCGAGCAGCGACCCTCCCCAGCTCTAGCCCAACTCCTACTTACCTGCCAGGTGAGATACGATGATCATGTAGGTGCTTCTCCCAGGGCAAGCCTCACCCATTGCACTCTGGGTGTGCTGCCCCTTTGATTTCCCCAAATGTGGGAAACTTGACTGCATAATTTGTGTTTCCCCTGGTCGGCTCTCATATAATTCAGATCTCTTTGTCTCAGGTCTCTCTTCAGCCTAGTTTGCTGTCTGTTTCCACTTCTCTTTTCTTGAGCCGCTCCCTTCTATGCCCTTGCGCACTATCCTGACTTCTCCCATCTGCTTACTTTGTGCCTTCCAACGCACAATGCGAACTACAGGTAGTGCTGCAGGGCCCACACCCTTTTACTTGCCTTACAGAGCAGCTCTGGAGCTGTTACAGTGCCCAGCTGCTGCAAGAAATCAGCTTGAATGCTTCAGGGGCTGGGGCATAGCCAACATGAGCCCCACACCGAAGGAGGGTGGAGGTGTTTAATGCGAACTAGGGGTCATCCAAGCGCCGCAAAAGGCCGCCATGCCCTGCACGCCCCTTTTCTCTTTTCATATGCAGACGAGGGTTGAAGCCAACTTTGACCCACTGCTTGGATGGCATTACCATATGCAAATCAATCTGCTGCAGGCCTTACCCCAGGAATGCTTGCACTAGTTGTTGCATTTGGTTTGTTGTTTGGGGGTGCTTCAGTATTAGGCAGCCTTCTGCCCTCCCATGTTCATCTGAAAATATGTGTTCTCCCTGCAGTTGTTGTCCCCAGATGAGAGTTCCCTTGTGCTGCCTCAGTTGAATCTCCTTTACTTGACAGAGATGTGCCTGAGCAGCGGCCCTCCCCAGCCCTATCCCAAATCATACTTATTTTGCATAGGAGATACCATGGTCATGAAGATTGTTCTCCCAGGGTGAGGTTCATTCATTGCATTCTGGGTATGCTGACCCCTGTGATTTCCCCAAATGTGGGAAACTCGACTGCATTATTTGTGGTAGTGGGGGACTGTGTTTGTGCTTTCCTCTGGTCAGCTCTGGTAAAAGTCAGATTTCTTTGTCTCAGATCTTCCTCTAGCCTTGTTCTTCTTTCGAGAGTTCCCTTGTGCTGCCTCAGTTGGATTTCCTTCACTTGACAGGGGGGTGCACGAGCAGCGACCCTCCCCAGCTCTAGCCCAACTCCTATTTACCTGCCAGGTGAGATACTATGATCAGGAAGGTGCTTCTCCCAGGGCAAGGCTCACCCATTGCACTCTGGGTGTGCTGCTCCTGCGATTTCCCCAAATGTGGGACACTTGACTGCATAATTTGTGTTTCCTCTGGTCGGCTCTCATATAATTCAGATCTCTTTGCCTCAGGTCTTTCTCCAGCCTAGTTTGCTGTCTGTTTCCACTTCTCTTTTCTTGAGCCGCTCCCTTCTATGCCCTTGCGCACTATCCTGACCTCTCCCGTCTGCTTACTTTGTGCCTTCCAACGCACAATGCATACTACAGGTAGTGCTGCAGGGCCCACACCCTTTTACATGCTTTACAGAGCAACTCTGGAGCTGTTACAGTGCCCAGCTGCTGCAAGAAATCATCTTGAATGCTTCAGGGGCTGGGGCATAGCCAACATGAGCCCCACACCGAAGGAGGGTTCATCCAAGCGCCGCAAAAGGACGCCATGCCCTGCACATCCCTTTTTTCTTTTCATATGCAGACGAGGGTTGAAGCCAACTTTGACCCACTGCTTGGATGACATCATATGCAAATCCATCTGCTGCAGGCCTTCCCCCAGGAATGCTTGCACTAGTTGTTGCATTTGGTTTGTTGTTTGGGGGTGCTTCAGTATTAGGCAGCCTTCTGCCCTCCCATGTTCATCTGAAAATATGTGTTCTCCCTGCAGTTGTTGTCCCCAGATGAGAGTTCCCTTGTGCTGCCTCAGTTGAATCTCCTTTACTTGACAGAGATGTGCCTGAGCAGCGGCCCTCCCCAGCCCTATCCCAAATCATACTTATTTTGCATAGGAGATACCATGGTCATGAAGATTGTTCTCCCAGGGTGAGGTTCATTCATTGCATTCTGGGTATGCTGACCCCTGTGATTTCCCCAAATGTGGGAAACTCGACTGCATTATTTGTGGTAGAGGGGGACTGTGTTTGTGCTTTCCTCTGGTCAGCTCTGGTAAAAGTCAGATTTCTTTGTCTCAGATCTTCCTCTTGCCTTGTTCCTCTTTCGAGAGTTCCCTTGTGCTGCCTCAGTTGGATCTCCTTCACTTGACTTTTTAAAGTTTTTCTAGGAAACGTTCTAGATGAATGCTTATTAGCCTTTGTCAGTATGTACTTTTTGCAAAGTGTCTCTGTGGCGCAATTGGTTAGTGTGTACGGCTATTAACCAAAAGGTTGGTGGTTAAATCCTACCCAGGGACGTAATTGACCTTGTGATCAGATTTTGGTGATATTTAAGTAGACAAGTCAAAATTTCAAACCCCCTCTTATTGTGTAGGGTACCTAGCCTTCTCTGATGTAATCAGAGTTAGATTTGATTCAGTGATTTTATAAAAACAGCTAGGAAGCACAATTTAGCAGTGGGTTGCAGAGAAAAAGAAATATGCTGGCAAAAAAATCCAATTGAGTGATTAAACAGCTCTTCATTTCTGGCTTTATTTTTATGCTAACAAATTTGTTCTCTGAAAAGTGTCCACAAAGCCAAGTCTCTGATTAACACCTTTGTAGGGATGGTTTTTCACATATTACTAAATTAAACTTGCTTCATTGTAAAGGCAGCAAGATGCATCCTCATTTCAATGTCTACTGAAATAATACAAGTTGACACCAGGAAACATTAACGCCACTGCATCCTTGCTGCTTTCTCATGTGGAAGTCTGTTTAATGTGAAAACAAGGTGATATCTAATTAGCACACAAGTAAGGAATTAAGAAAATCTTTATTTAAGGGTGAAGATGTTTCTCACAAAATCGTTGCCCCAATGCATCATTGAAATTCAAGCTGGAAAGATGATTTTAATATATCACTTGTACATTTTGTATTGCTCTTCTGGTGACAATGTAGTTTGTTTTTGTCAATTACCATTTTAATAATAGGGTAAAGAAAATTAAGTGGATTTTTGAAAGAAAACAATACTGTCAATATACTATTAAAACAAATTAAAATGGTAAAAGAAATTGTACTTTAAGTAAAAATAAAAGAGGCAAAATATCAATCCCAGTTTTGGATTACTTTAATTAACAAAAAAAAAAATGCATATAGCAGAGGATAGTTTCAATCTGCCTACCTCTGGGTTATGGGCCCAGCATGCTTCCATTGCTGTACTCTGCTGCACATGTAAGTGCAAGAGATCCTGAAGCACTCACTCATCATGGGAAAGTACCAATGTGTTTCTTCGTTGGTTGATGGAAGAAACATCTTACAAAAACTCTCCAGATTATTGACTTTTTAAAGTTTTTCTAGGAAACGTTTTAGATGAATGCTTATTAGCCTTTGTCAGTATTTACTTCTGCAAAGTGTCTCTGTGGCGCAATCAGTTAGTGTGTACGGCTACTAACCAAAAGGTTGGTGGTTCAATCACACCCAGGGACGTAATTGACTTTGTGATCAGATTTTGGTGATCTTTAAGTAGACAAGTCAAAATTTCAAACCCCCTGTTATGGTGTAGGGTACCTGGCCTTCTCTGATGTAATCAGAGTTAGATTTGATTCAGTGATTTTATAAAAACAGCTAGGAAGCACAATTTAGCAGTGGGTTGCAGAGAAAAAGAAATATGCTGGCAAAAAAATCCAATTGAGTGATTAAACAGCTCTTCATTTTCTGGCTTTATTTTAATGCTAACAAATTTGTTCTCTGAAAAGTGTCCACAAAGCCAAGTCTCTGATTAACACCTTTGTAGGGATGGTTTTTCACCTATTACTAAATTAAACTTGCTTCATTGGAAAGGTAGCAAGATGCATCCTCATTTCAATGTCTACTGAAATAATACAGGTTGACACCAGGAAACATTAACGCCACTGCATCCTTGCTGCTTTCTCATGTGGAAGTCTGTTTAATGTGAAAACAAGGTGATATCTAATTAGCACACAGGTAAGGAATTAAGAAAATCTTTATTTAAGGGTGAAGATGTTTCTCACAAAATCGTTGCCCCAATGCATCATTGAAATTCAAGCTGGAAAGATGATTTTAATATATCACTTGTACATTTTGTATTGCTCTTCTGGTGACAATGTAGTTTGTTTTTGTCAATTACCATTTTAATAATAGGGTAAAGAAAATTAAGTGGATTTTTGAAAGAAAACAATACTGTCAATATACTATTAAAACAAATTAAAATGGTAAAAGTTATTGTACTTTAAGTAAAAATAAAAGAGCAAAAATATCAATCCCAGTTTTGGATTACTTTAATTAACAAAAAAAAATGCATATAGCAAAGGATAGTTTCAATCTGCCTACCTCTGGGTTATGGGCCCAGCATGCTTCCATTGCAGTACTCTGCTGCACATGTAAGTGCAAGAGATCCTGAAGCACTCACTCATCATGGGAAAGTACCAATGTGTTTATTCGTTGGTTGATGGAAGAAACATCTTACAAAAACTCTCCAGATTATTGACTTTTTAAAGTTTTTCTAGGAAACGTTTTAGATGAATGCTTATTAGCCTTTGTCAGTATTTACTTCTGCAAAGTGTCTCTGTGGCGCAATCAGTTAGTGTGTACAGCTACTAACCAAAAGGTTGGTGGTTCAATCACACCAAGGGACGTAATTGACCTTGTGATCAGATTTTGGTGATCTTTAAGTAGACAAGTCAAAATTTCAAACCCCCTCTTATTGTGTAGGGTACCTGGCCTTCTCTGATGTAATCAGAGTTAGATTTGATTCAGTGATTTTATAAAAAACAGCTAGGAAGCACAATTTAGCAGTGGGTTGCAGAGAAAAAGAAATATGCTGGCAAAAAAATCCAATTGAGTGATTAAACAGCTCTTCATTTTCTGGCTTTATTTTTATGCTAACAAATTTGTTCTCTGAAAAGTGTCCACAAAGCCAAGTCTCTGATTAACACCTTTGTAGGGATGGTTTTTCACCTATTACTAAATTAAACTTGCTTCATTGGAAAGGCAGCAAGATGCATCCTCATTTCAATGTCTACTGAAATAATACAAGTTGACACCAGGAAACATTAACGCCACTGCACCCTTGCTGCTTTCTCATGTGGAAGTCTGTTTAATGTGAAAACAAGGTGATATCTAATTAGCACACAGGTAAGGAATTAAGAAAATCTTTATTTAAGGGTGAAGATGTTTCTCACAAAATCGTTGCCCCAATGCATCATCGAAATTCAAGCTGGAAAGATGATTTTAATATATCACTTGTACATTTTGTATTGCTCTTCTGGTGACAATGTAGTTTGTTTTTGTCAATTACCATTTTAATAATAGGGTAAAGAAAATTAAGTGGATTTTTGAAAGAAAACAATACTGTCAATATACTATTAAAACAAATTAAAATGGTAAAAGTTATTGTACTTTAAGTAAAAATAAAAGAGCAAAAATATCAATCCCAGTTTTGGATTACTTTAATTAACAAAAAAAATGCATATAGCAAAGGATAGTTTCAATCTGCCTATCTCTGGGTTATGGGCCCAGCATGCTTCCATTGCAGTACTCTGCTGCACATGTAAGTGCAAGAGATCCTGAAGCACTCACTCATCATGGGAAAGTACCAATGTGTTTCTTCATTGGTTGATGGAAGAAACATCTTACAAAAACTCTCCAGATTATTGACTTTTTAAAGTTTTTCTAGGAAACGTTCTTGATGAATGCTTATTAGCCTTTGTCAGTATGTACTTTTTGCAAAGTGTCTCTGTGGTGCAATTGGTTAGTGTGTAAGGCTATTAACCAAAAGGTTGGTGGTTCAAACCCACCCAGGAACGTAATTGACCTTGTGATCAGATTTTGGTGATATTTAAGTAGACAAGTCAAAATTTCAAACCCCCTCTTATTGTGTAGGGTACCTGGCCTTCTCTGATGTAATCAGAGTTAGATTTGATTCAGTGATTTTATAAAAAACAGCTAGGAAGCACAATTTAGCAGTGGGTTGCAGAGAAAAAAAATATGCTGGCAAAAAAAATCCAATTGAGTGATTAAACAGCTCTTCATTTTCTGGCTTTATTTTTATGCTAACAAATTTGTTCTCTGAAAAGTGTCCACAAAGCCAAGTCTCTGATTAACACCTTTGTAGGGATGGTTTTTCACCTATTACTAAATTAAACTTGCTTCATTGGAAAGGCAGCAAGATGCATCCTCATTTCAATGTCTACTGAAATAATACAAGTTGACACCAGGAAACATTAACGCCACTGCATCCTTGCTGCTTTCTCATGTGGAAGTCTGTTTAATGTGAAAACAAGGTGATATCTAATTAGCACACAGGTAAGGAATTAAGAAAATCTTTATTTAAGGGTGAAGATGTTTCTCACAAAATCGTTGCCCCAATGCATCATTGAAATTCAAGCTGGAAAGATGATTTTAATATATCACTTGTACATTTTGTATTGCTCTTCTGGTGACAATGTAGTTTGTTTTTGTCAATTACCATTTTAATAATAGGGTAAAGAAATTTAAGTTGATTTTTGAAAGAAAACAATACTGTCAATATACTATTAAAACAAATTAAAATGGTAAAAGTTATTGTACTTTAAGTAAAAATAAAAGAGCCAAAATATCAATCCCAGTTTTGGATTACTTTAATAAAAAAAAAAAGCATACAGCAGAGGATAGTTTCAATCTGCCTACCTCTGGGTTATGAGCCCAGCATGCTTCCATTGCTGTACTCTGCTGCACATGTAAGTGCAAGAGATCCTGAAGCACTCACTCATCATGGGAAAGTACCAATGTGTTTCTTCGTTGGTTGATGGAAGAAACATCTTACAAAAACTCTCCAGATTATTGACTTTTTAAAGTTTTTCTAGGAAACGTTTTAGATGAATGCTTATTAGCCTTTGTCAGTATGCACTTTCGCAAAGTGTCTCTGTGGCGCAATCAGTTAGTGTGTACGGCTATTAACTAAAAGGTTGATGGTTCAATCCCACCCAGGGATGTAATTGACCTTGTTATCAGATTTTGGTGATCTTTAAGTAGGCAAGTCAAAATTTCAAACCCCCTCTTATGGTGTAGGGTACCTGGCCTTCTCTGATGTAATCAGAGTTAGATTTGATTCATTGATTTTATAAAAACAGCTAGGAAGCACAATTTAGCAGTGGTTTGCAGAGAAAAAAATATGCTGGCAGAAAAATCCAATTGAGTGATTAAACAGCTCTTCATTTTCTGGCTTTATTTTTATGCTAACAAATTTGTTCTCTGAAAAGTGTCCACAAAGCCAAGTCTCTGATTAACACCTTTGTAAGGATGGTTTTTCACCTATTACTAAATTAAACTTGCTTCATTGGAAAGGTAGCAAGATGCATCCTCATTTCAATGTCTCGTGAAATAATACAAGTTGACACCAGGAAACATTAACGCCACTGCATCCTTGCTGCTTTCTCATGTGGAAGTCTGTTTAATGCGAAAACAAGGTGATATCTAATTATCACACAGGTAAGGAATTAAGAAAATCTTTATTTAAGGGTGAAGATGTTTCTCACAAAATCATTGCCCCAATGCATCATTGAAATTCAAGCTGGAAAGATGATTTTAATATATCACTTGTACATTTTGTATTGCTCTTCTGGTGACAATGTAGTTTGTTTTTGTCAATTACCATTTTAATAATAGGGTAAAGAAAATTAAGTGGATTTTTGAAAGAAATCAATACTGTCAATATACTATTAAAACAAATTAAAATGGTAAAAGTTATTGTACTTTAAGTAAAAATAAAAGAGCCAAAATATCAATCCCAGTTTTGGATTACTTTAATTAACAACAAAAAAGCATATAGCAGAGGATAGTTTCAATCTGCCTACCTCTTGGTTATGGGCCCAGCATGCTTCCATTGCTGTACTCTGCTGCACATGTAAGTGCAAGAGATCCTGAAGCACTCACTCATCATGGGAAAGTACCAATGTGTTTATTCGTTGGTTGATGGAAGAAACATCTTACAAAAACTCTCCAGATTATTGATTTTTTAATGTTTTTCTAGGAAACGTTCTAGATGTATGCTTATTAGCCTTTGTCAGTATGTACTTTTTGCAAAGTGTCTCTGTGGCGCAATCGGTTAGTGTGTTCGGCTATTAACCAAAAGGTTGGTGGTTCAATCCCACCCAGGGACTTAATTGACCTTGTGATCAGATTTTGGTGATATTTAAGTAGACAAGTCAAAATTTCAAACCCCCTCTTATTGTGTAGGGTACCTGGCCTTCTCTGATGTAATCAGAGTTAGATTTGATTCAGTGATTTTATAAAAACAGCTAGGAAGCACAATTTAGCAGTGGGTTGCAGAGAAAAAAAATATGCTGGCAGAAAAATCCAATTGAGTGATTAAACAGCTCTTTATTTTCTGGCTTTATTTTTATGCTAACAAATTTGTTCTCTGAAAAGTGTCCACAAAGCCAAGTCTCTGATTAACACCTTTGTAAGGATGGTTTTTCACCTATTACTAAATTAAACTTGCTTCATTGGAAAGGCAGCAAGATGCATCCTCATTTCAATGTCTACTGAAATAATACAGGTTGACACCAGGAAACATTAACGCCACTGCATCCTTGCTGCTTTCTCATGTGGAAGTCTGTTTAATGTGAAAACAAGGTGATATATAATTAGCACACAGGTAAGGAATTAAGAAAATCTTTATTTAAGGGTGAAGATGTTTCTCACAAAATCGTTGCCCCAATGCATCATTGAAATTCAAGCTGGAAAGATGATTTTAATATATCACTTGTACATTTTGTATTGCTCTTCTGGTGACAATGTAGTTTGTTTTTGTCAATTACCATTTTAATAATAGGGTAAAGAAAATTAAGTGGATTTTTGAAAGAAAACAATACTGTCAATATACTATTAAAACAAATTAAAATGGTAAAAGTTATTGTACTTTAAGTAAAAATAAAAGAGCCAAAATATCAATCCCAGTTTTGGATTACTTTAATTAAAAAAAAAAGCATACAGCAGAGGATAGTTTCAATCTGCCTACCTCTGGGTTATGAGCCCAGCATGCTTCCATTGCTGTACTCTGCTGCACATGTAAGTGCAAGAGATCCTGAAGCACTCACTCATCATGGGAAAGTACCAATGTGTTTCTTCATTGGTTGATGGAAGAAACATCTTACAAAAACTCTCCAGATTATTGACTTTTTAAAGTTTTTCTAGGAAACGTTTTAGATGAATGCTTATTAGCGTTTGTCAGTATGCACTTTCGCAAAGTGTCTCTGTGGCGCAATCAGTTAGTGTGTACGGCTATTAACTAGAAGGTTGGTGATTCAATCCCACCCAGGGATGTAATTGACCTTGTTATCAGATTTTGGTGATCTTTAAGTAGACAAGTCAAAATTTCAAACCCCCTGTTATGGTGTAGGGTACCTGGCCTTCTCTGATGTAATCAGAGTTAGATTTGATTCATTGATTTTATAAAAACAGCTAGGAAGCACAATTTAGCAGTGGTTTGCAGAGAAAAAAAATATGCTGGCAGAAAAATCCAATTGAGTGATTAAACAGCTCTTCATTTTCTGGCTTTATTTTTATGCTAACAAATTTGTTCTCTGAAAAGTGTCCACAAAGCCAAGTCTCTGATTAACACCTTTGTAGGGATGGTTTTTCACCTATTACTAAATTAAACTTGCTTCATTGGAAAGGCAGCAAGATGCATCCTCATTTCAATGTCTCGTGAAATAATACAAGTTGACACCAGGAAACATTAACGCCACTGCATCCTTGCTGCTTTCTCATGTGGAAGTATGTTTAATGCGAAAACAAGGTGATATCTAATTATCACACAGGTAAGGAATTAAGAAAATCTTTATTTAAGGGTGAAGATGTTTCTCACAAAATCATTGCCCCAATGCATCATTGAAATTCAAGCTGGAAAGATGATTTTAATATATCACTTGTACATTTTGTATTGCTCTTCTGGTGACAATGTAGTTTGTTTTTGTCAATTACCATTTTAATAATAGGGTAAAGAAAATTAAGTGGATTTTTGAAAGAAATCAATACTGTCAATATACTATTAAAACAAATTAAAATGGTAAAAGTTATTGTACTTTAAGTAAAAATAAAAGAGGCAAAATATCAATCCCAGTTTTGGATTACTTTAATTAACAAAAAAAAAGCATATAGCAGAGGATAGTTTCAATCTGCCTACCTCTGGGTTATGGGCCCAGCATGCTTCCATTGCTGTACTCTGCTGCACATGTAAGTGCAAGAGATCCTGAAACACTCACTCATCATGGGAAAGTACCAATGTGTTTATTCGTTGGTTGATGGAAGAAACATCTTACAAAAACTCTCCAGATTATTGACTTTTTAAAGTTTTTCTAGGAAACGTTTTAGATGAATGCTTATTAGACCTTGTCAGTATATACTTTTGCAATGTGTCTCTGTGGCGCAATCAGTTAGTGTGTACGGCTATTAACCAAAAGGTTGGTGGATCAATCCCACCCAGGTACGTAATTGACCTTGTTATCAGATTTTGGTGATCTTTAAGTAGACAAGTCAAAATTTCAAACCCCCTGTTATGGTGTAGGGTACCTGGTCTTCTCTGATGTAATCAGAGTTAGATTTGATTCAGTGATTTTATAAAAACAGCTAGGAAGCACAATTTAGCAGTGGGTTGCAGAGAAAAAAAATATGCTGGCAGAAAAATCCAATTGAGTGATTAAACAGCTCTTTATTTTCTGGCTTTATTTTTATGCTAACAAATTTGTTCTCTGAAAAGTGTCCACAAAGCCAAGTCTCTGATTAACACCTTTGTAAGGATGGTTTTTCACCTATTACTAAATTAAACTTGCTTCATTGGAAAGGCAGCAAGATGCATCCTCATTTCAATGTCTACTGAAATAATACAGGTTGACACCAGGAAACATTAACGCCACTGCATCCTTGCTGCTTTCTCATGTGGAAGTCTGTTTAATGTGAAAACAAGGTGATATCTAATTAGCACACAGGTAAGGAATTAAGAAAATCTTTATTTAAGGGTGAAGATGTTTCTCACAAAATCGTTGCCCCAATGCATCATTGAAATTCAAGCTGGAAAGATGATTTTAATATATCACTTGTACATTTTGTATTGCTCTTCTGGTGACAATGTAGTTTGTTTTTGTCAATTACCATTTTAATAATAGGGTAAAGAAAATTAAGTGGATTTTTGAAAGAAAACAATACTGTCAATATACTATAAAAACAAATTAAAATGGTAAAAGTTATTGTACTTTAAGTAAAAATAAAAGAGCCAAAATATCAATCCCAGTTTTGCAGTGGCAAACGCAGGATTTGCATGGGGGGGTTTCCAGAACTGGGCGGAGCCAATCACGGGGGTGGGGACTGAGGTGACCCAGTATATGCTGGGTCCGTAAAACTAGTGTGTCTGTGTGTGTGTGTATATATATATATACACATATATCTACACACACACATATATATATATATATATATATATATACACACACATACACACACACATACATATACATATACACGGGTGGTCTTCAGTATGCCGGCGGTCGGGCTCCCGGCGACCAGCATACCGGCGCCGGGAGCCTGACCGCCGGCATACCGACACTTATTCTACCTCGTGGGGGTCCACGACCCCCCTGGAGGGAGAATAGAATAGTGTGGCGCACGTAGCATGGCGAGCGCAGCGAGCCCGCAAGGGTCTCATTTGCGCTCGCCACACTGTTGGTAAGCCGGCTTCCCGGCACCGGTATGCTGGTCGCCGGGAGGCCGGGAGATCATAGTGAATCCATATACACATATACATAGCATATTAAACATGCATACATATATATATATATATATATATACACACACATACAGTACACATATATATACACATGTATATATATATATATCATATGTGTGTGTGTGTGTGTGTGTGTGTTATATGTATGTATGTACGTACGTACGTACGTACGTACGTACGTACGTACGTACGTACGTATGTATATACATGTGTATATATGTAGGCACATGGATATATATGTACTATAATTAAAAAAAAGTAAACTTTTATTGCACTTGCAAGTGCCACCAGGAAGACAGCAGGCTGCAGAGGACGCTAGACAGTCATTAATAATACTCATGCAGCTAAAAACCCCCCTGGGTGCGCCACTGTTTTGGATTACTTTAATTAACAAACAAAAAAATGCATATAGCAGAGGATAGTTTCAATCTGCCTACCTCTGGGTTATGGGCCCAGCATGCTTCCATTGCTGTACTCTGCTGCACATGTAAGTGCAAGAGATCCTGAAGCACTCAATCATCATGGGAAAGTACCAATGTGTTTCTTCGTTGGTTGATAGAAGAAACATCTTACAAAAACTCTCCAGATTATTGACTTTTTTAAGTTTTTCTAGGAAACGTTTTAGATGAATGCTTATTAGCCTTTGTCAGTATGGACTTTTGCAAAGTGTCTCAATCAATTAGTGTGTACGGCTATTAACCAAAAGGTTGGTGGTTCAATCCCACCCAGGGATGTAATTGACCTTGTTATCAGATTTTGGTGATCTTTAAGTAGACAAGTCAAATTTCATACCCCCTGTTATGGTGTAGGGTACCTGGCCTTCTCTGATGTAATCAGAGTTAGATTTGATTCAGTGATTTTATAAAAACATCTAGGAAGCACAATTTAGCAGTGGGTTGCAGAGAAAAAGAAATATGCTGGCAAAAAAATCAAATTGCGTGATTAAACAGCTCTTCATTTTCTGGCTTTATTTTTATGCTAACAAATTTGTTCTCTGAAAAGTGTCCACAAAGCCAAGTCTCTGATTAACACCTTTGTAGGGATGGTTTTTCACCTATTACTAAATTAAACTTGCTTCATTGGAAAGGCAGCAAGATGCATCCTCATTTCAATGGTAAGTCAACCTTCTTGCCCTATGTTCCCTCTCAACGGATGAAGACGCATCATTATCTACCGCAGTCATTTTGGCCCAATAGATATGCAAGAAGTTAAGATTCCCCTTTCTTTGCAGGTAGAGGAAGGAAAAGGAAGAGGTCTGTAGCCTCTTCAAGATCGCAGGACCAGAGATTGTCCTCTGCTTCTGCCAAATCCACTGCATGACACTGGGGCTTTCTTGCAGGAGCCCACACCAGTGGGGGCACGTCTAAAACTCTTCAGTCAGTTCTGGATTCATTCGGACCTGGACTCGTGGGTTTTACAAATAGTGTCCCAAGGGTACAAACTGGGGTTTCAAGACGTTCCCCCTCACCGATTGTTCAAATTGGCCTTAGTCAGCAGGGAGAAGGTGTCACAACTGAGGGCCTGAGCTGACGGGAGGCAGCCTCAGTTGTAGGGGCTGAGATGTACCGGAACCCGGGAGGTTGTATCAGACCCCTGGACATGTAAGTAACATGAATAATAACTGCCCGAAGGCGTGACCACGACAACTTGGATAAAAGTCAATGATGTTTATTATGACAACTCCGCAACACAGCAGCAGTAAAAGAAAACATAAAAGTCAGCAAAGAATAAATACAGTTCCTGGGTACTACAGGGTGGCAGGAGCCACAGGGCACTGGTAGTGTGAGATAGTTCTTATAATCTTCTAGATGGAAAGTCCTTACCAGGCCCGACTGTAGCAATGGAGATAACCCAGGATAGTACCAGCTGGTGTTCCAGGAAAAGCTGGGTTGCTGAAGATAAAACAGCTGCTGTGGATACTGGCTGGAACCAGACTGTTGTTAACACGGAGTGGATACTGGCTGGAACCAGTTAAATAATAAATGAAGCTTGAGAGCGATGCAATATGAGTAAAATGTAGAGTTTGAGAGCGGAGAAATAATAATACCGATGGAGAGTGGTAAAGTGTAGAAAGGACACCGGCCCTTTAAGAGAAGCTGTACTCTGCTGGAAGCTGAGCTGGAAGCAGGTAATGTTGAAGCTGGAAACAGATGAATCCACAATGGATCAGAGAGTCAGGCTACACCGCAGGTGGAATGCTGGTGCGGGTCTCTATGGTGGAAGTCTTGAGACAGGAGCTGGAACCTGGAAGACAATCACAGGAGAGAGACAAACAGGAACTAGGTTTGACAACCAAAGCACTGACGCCTTCCTTGCTCAGGCACAGTGTATTTATACCTGCAGCAAGGAAGGGATTGGCTAGGCAATTATGCAGATTAACAATACTGACAACAGATTGGAGGAAATGATCAGCTGACAGAGTCCAAGATGGCTGCGCCCATGCAGACACTTGGAGGGAAGTTTGGTTTGTAATCCATGTGGTAATGAAAACAGTAATGGCGGCGCCGGCCACTGGAGACAGGAGACGCCCGGCTGACAAGTGCACATCCAACCACGCGGACACAGCGGAGACCGCGGCTGACGTAATCGCCACTCTGACACTCTGCATGCAGAAGCTCAGGGACGGCGGCGGAGGCCGCGGGAGACGCCATGCCAGATGTAATAAGGCGTTACTGTGACAGCGTCTCAGAGAGACAGGAGAGGATGCAGGAATGTGAACATTAGGATAACAGATGGGATCCGGTCCTGGAGCGCTGAGCCAGCCTTAGGAGGCATCTGATGGGTAAGAAATGGTGTCCAGATACCCGGATCGTGACAGAAGGTTTTTATTCAAGCCTCTTCGTGGTCCCGAAGCCGGACGGCTCAGTCAGACCAATCTTAAATCTGAAATCCCTCAATTTCTTCCTAAAGAAATTCAATTTCAAGATGGAATTTCTCAGGGCAGTGATCTCCAGTCCGGAGGACGGAGATTTCATGGTTTTGGTAGAGATGAGCGGGTTCGGTTTCTTTGAATCCGAACCCGCACGAACTTCACTTTTTTTTTCACGGGTCCGAGCGACTCGGATCTTCCCGCCTTGCTCGGTTAACCCGAGCGCGCCCGAACGTCATCATGACGCTGTCGGATTCTCGCAAGGCTCGGATTCTATCGCGAGACTCGGATTCTATATAAGGAGCCGCGCGTCGCCGCTATTTTCACACGTGCATTGAGATTGATAGGGAGAGGACGTGGCTGGCGTCCTCTCCATTTAGATTAGATTTAGAAGAGAGAGAGAGAGAGAGATTGCTGTGATACTGTAGATTAGAAGAGAGTGCAGACAGAGTTTAGTGACTGACGACCACAGTGACCAGTGACCACCAGAGACAGTGCAGTTGTTTGTTTTATTTAATATATCCGTTCTCTGCCTGAAAAAAACGATACACAGTCACACAGTGACTCAGTCTGTGTGCACTGCTCAGCCCAGTGTGCTGCACATCAATGTATTGTATATAAAGCTTATAATTGTGGGGGAGACTGGGGAGCACTGCAGGTTGTTATAGCAGGAGCCAGGAGTACATGATAAATAATATTATATTAAAATTAAACAGTGCACACTTTTGCTGCAGGAGTGCCACTGCCAGTGTGACTAGTGGTGACCAGTGCCTGACCACCAGTATATTAGTAGTATTGTATACTATCTCTTTATCAACCAGTCTATATTAGCAGCAGACACAGTACAGTGCGGTAGTTCACGGCTGTGTCGGCACTCGGCAGGCAGTCCGTCCATCCATAATTGTATTATAATATATACCACCTAACCGTGGTTTTTTTTTCATTCTTTATACCGTCGTCATACTAGTTGTTACGAGTATACTACTATCTCTTTATCAACCAGTGTACAGTGCGGTAGTTCACGGCTGTGGCTACCTCTGTGTCGGCACTCGGCAGGCAGTCCGTCCAACCATAATTGTATTATAATATATACCACCTAACCGTGGTTTTTTTTTCATTCTTTATACCGTCGTCATACTAGTTGTTACGAGTATACTACTATCTCTTTATCAACCAGTGTACAGTGCGGTAGTTCACGGCTGTGGCTACCTCTGTGTCGGCACTCGGCAGGCAGTCCGTCCATCCATAATTGTATTATAATATATACCACCTAACCGTGGTTTTTTTTTCATTCTTTATACCGTCGTCATACTAGTTGTTACGAGTATACTACTATCTCTTTATCAACCAGTGTACAGTGCGGTAGTTCACGGCTGTGGCTACCTCTGTGTCGGCACTCGGCAGGCAGTCCGTCCAACCATAATTGTATTATAATATATACCACCTAACCGTGGGTTTTTTTTCATTCTTTATACCGTCGTCATACTAGTTGTTACGAGTATACTACTATCTCTTTATCAACCAGTGTACAGTGCGGTAGTTCACGGCTGTGGCTACCTCTGTGTCGGCACTCGGCAGGCAGTCCGTCCAACCATAATTGTATTATATACCACCTATCCGTGGTTTTTTTTTCATTCTTTATACCGTCGTCATACTAGTTGTTACGAGTATACTACTATCTCTTTATCAACCAGTGTACAGTGCGGTAGTTCACGGCTGTGGCTACCTCTGTGTCGGCACTCGGCAGGCAGTCCGTCCAACCATAATTGTATTATAATATATACCACCTAACCGTGTTTTTTTTTTCATTCTTTATACCGTCGTCATACTAGTTGTTACGAGTATACTACTATCTCTTTATCAACCAGTGTACAGTGCGGTAGTTCACGGCTGTGGCTACCTCTGTGTCGGCACTCGGCAGGCAGTCCGTCCATCCATAATTGTATTATAATATATACCACCTAACCGTGGTTTTTTTTTCATTCTTTATACCGTCGTCATACTAGTTGTTACGAGTATACTACTATCTCTTTATCAACCAGTGTACAGTGCGGTAGTTCACGGCTGTGGCTACCTCTGTGTCGGCACTCGGCAGGCAGTCCGTCCAACCATAATTGTATTATAATATATACCACCTAACCGTGGTTTTTTTTTCATTCTTTATACCGTCGTCATACTAGTTGTTACGAGTATACTACTATCTCTTTATCAACCAGTGTACAGTGCAGTAGTTCACGGCTGTGGCTACCTCTGTGTCGGCACTCGGCAGGCAGTCCGTCCAACCATAATTGTATTATAATATATACCACCTAACCGTGGTTTTTTTTTCATTCTTTATACCGTCGTCATACTAGTTGTTACGAGTATACTACTATCTCTTTATCAACCAGTGTACAGTGCGGTAGTTCACGGCTGTGGCTACCTCTGTGTCGGCACTCGGCAGGCAGTCCGTCCATCCATAATTGTATTATATACCACCTAACCGTGGTTTTTTTATACCACCTAACCGTGGCAGTCCGTCCATAATTGTATACTAGTATCCAATCCATCCATCTCCATTGTTTACCTGAGGTGCCTTTTAGTTCTGCCTATAAAATATGGAGAACAAAAAAGTTGAGGTTCCAAAATTAGGGAAAGATCAAGATCCACTTCCACCTCGTGCTGAAGCTGCTGCCACTAGTCATGGCCGAGACGATGAAATGCCAGCAACGTCGTCTGCCAAGGCCGATGCCCAATGTCATAGTACAGAGCATGTCAAATCCAAAACACCAAATATCAGAAAAAAAAGGACTCCAAAACCTAAAATAAAATTGTCGGAGGAGAAGCGTAAACTTGCCAATATGCCATTTACCACACGGAGTGGCAAGGAACGGCTGAGGCCCTGGCCTATGTTCATGGCTAGTGGTTCAGCTTCACATGAGGATGGAAGCACTCAGCCTCTCGCTAGAAAACTGAAAAGACTCAAGCTGGCAAAAGCACCGCAAAGAACTGTGCGTTCTTTGAAATCCCAAATCCACAAGGAGAGTCCAATTGTGTCGGTTGCGATGCCTGACCTTCCCAACACTGGACGTGAAGAGCATGCGCCTTCCACCATTTGCATGCCCCCTGCAAGTGCTGGAAGGAGCACCCGCAGTCCAGTTCCTGATAGTCAGATTGAAGATGTCAGTGTTGAAGTACACCAGGATGAGGAGGATATGGGTGTTGCTGGCGCTGGGGAGGAAATTGACCAGGAGGATTCTGATGGTGAGGTGGTTTGTTTAAGTCAGGCACCCGGGGAGACACCTGTTGTCCGTGGGAGGAATATGGCCGTTGACATGCCAGGTGAAAATACCAAAAAAATCAGCTCTTCGGTGTGGAGGTATTTCACCAGAAATGCGGACAACAGGTGTCAAGCCGTGTGTTCCCTTTGTCAAGCTGTAATAAGTAGGGGTAAGGACGTTAACCACCTCGGAACATCCTCCCTTATACGTCACCTGCAGCGCATTCATAATAAGTCAGTGACAAGTTCAAAAACTTTGGGTGACAGCGGAAGCAGTCCACTGACCAGTAAATCCCTTCCTCTTGTAACCAAGCTCACGCAAACCACCCCACCAACTCCCTCAGTGTCAATTTCCTCCTTCCCCAGGAATGCCAATAGTCCTGCAGGCCATGTCACTGGCAAGTCTGACGAGTCCTCTCCTGCCTGGGATTCCTCCGATGCATCCTTGCGTGTAACGCCTACTGCTGCTGGCGCTGCTGTTGTTGCCGCTGGGAGTCGATGGTCATCCCAGAGGGGAAGTCGTAAGCCCACTTGTACTACTTCCAGTAAGCAATTGACTGTTCAACAGTCCTTTGCGAGGAAGATGAAATATCACAGCAGTCATCCTACTGCAAAGCGGATAACTGAGTCCTTGACAACTATGTTGGTGTTAGACGTGCGTCCGGTATCCGCCGTTAGTTCACAGGGAACTAGACAATTTATTGAGGCAGTGTGCCCCCGTTACCAAATACCATCTAGGTTCCACTTCTCTAGGCAGGCGATACCGAGAATGTACACGGACGTCAGAAAAAGACTCACCAGTGTCCTAAAAAATGCAGTTGTACCCAATGTCCACTTAACCACGGACATGTGGACAAGTGGAGCAGGGCAGGGTCAGGACTATATGACTGTGACAGCCCACTGGGTAGATGTATGGACTCCCGCCGCAAGAACAGCAGCGGCGGCACCAGTAGCAGCATCTCGCAAACGCCAACTCTTTCCTAGGCAGGCTACGCTTTGTATCACCGCTTTCCAGAATACGCACACAGCTGAAAACCTCTTACGGCAACTGAGGAAGATCATCGCGGAATGGCTTACCCCAATTGGACTCTCCTGTGGATTTGTGGCATCGGACAACGCCAGCAATATTGTGTGTGCATTAAATATGGGCAAATTCCAGCACGTCCCATGTTTTGCACATACCTTGAATTTGGTGGTGCAGAATTTTTTAAAAAACGACAGGGGCGTGCAAGAGATGCTGTCGGTGGCCAGAAAAATTGCGGGACACTTTCGGCGTACAGGCACCACGTACAGAAGACTGGAGCACCACCAAAAACTACTGAACCTGCCCTGCCATCATCTGAAGCAAGAAGTGGTAACGAGGTGGAATTCAACCCTCTATATGCTTCAGAGGTTGGAGGAGCAGCAAAAGGCCATTCAAGCCTATACAATTGAGCACGATATAGGAGATGGAATGCACCTGTCTCAAGTGCAGTGGAGAATGATTTCAACGTTGTGCAAGGTTCTGATGCCCTTTGAACTTGCCACACGTGAAGTCAGTTCAGACACTGCCAGCCTGAGTCAGGTCATTCCCCTCATCAGGCTTTTGCAGAAGAAGCTGGAGGCATTGACGAAGGAGCTAACACGGAGCGATTCCGCTAGGCATGTGGGACTTGTGGATGCAGCCCTTAATTCGCTTAACAAGGATTCACGGGTGGTCAATCTGTTGAAATCAGAGCACTACATTTTGGCCACCGTGCTCGATCCTAGATTTAAAGCCTACCTTGGATCTCTCTTTCCGGCAGACACAGGTCTGCTGGGGTTGAAAGACCTGCTGGTGACAAAATTGTCAAGTCAAGCGGAACGCGACCTGTCAACATCTCCTCCTTCACATTCTCCCGCAACTGGGGGTGCGAGGAAAAGGCTCAGAATTCCGAGCCCACCCGCTGGCGGTGATGCAGGGCAGTCTGGAGCGACTGCTGATGCTGACATCTGGTCCGGACTGAAGGACCTGACAACGATTACGGACATGTCGTCTACTGTCACTGCATATGATTCTCTCAACATTGATAGAATGGTGGAGGATTATATGAGTGACCGCATCCAAGTAGGCACGTCACACAGTCCGTACTTATACTGGCAGGAAAAAGAGGCAATTTGGAGGCCCTTGCACAAACTGGCTTTATTCTACCTAAGTTGCCCTCCCACAAGTGTGTACTCCGAAAGAGTGTTTAGTGCCGCCGCTCACCTTGTCAGCAATCGGCGTACGAGGTTACATCCAGAAAATGTGGAGAAGATGATGTTCATTAAAATGAATTATAATCAATTCCTCCGCGGAGACATTGACCAGCAGCAATTGCCTCCACAAAGTACACAGGGAGCTGAGATGGTGGATTCCAGTGGGGACGAATTGATAATCTGTGAGGAGGGGGATGTACACGGTGATATATCGGAGGGTGAAGATGAGGTGGACATCTTGCCTCTGTAGAGCCAGTTTGTGCAAGGAGAGATTAATTGCTTCTTTTTTGGGGGGGGTCCAAACCAACCCGTCATATCAGTCACAGTCGTGTGGCAGACCCTGTCACTGAAATGATGGGTTGGTTAAAGTGTGCATGTCCTGTTTTGTTTATACAACATAAGGGTGGGTGGGAGGGCCCAAGGATAATTCCATCTTGCACCTCTTTTTTCTTTTCTTTTTCTTTGCATCATGTGCTGATTGGGGAGGTTTTTTTGGAAGGCACATCCTGCGTGACACTGCAGTGCCACTCCTAGATGGGCCCGGTGTTTGTGTCGGCCACTAGGGTCGCTAATCTTACTCACACAGCTACCTCATTGCGCCTCTTTTTTTCTTTGCGTCATGTGCTGTTTGGGGAGGGTTTTTTGGAAGGGACATCCTGCGTGACACTGCAGTGCCACTCCTAGATGTGCCCGGTGTTTGTGTCGGCCACTAGGGTCGCTAATCTTACTCACACAGCTACCTCATTGCGCCTCTTTTTTTCTTTGCGTCATGTGCTGTTTGGGGAGGGTTTTTTGGAAGGGACATCCTGCGTGACACTGCAGTGCCACTCCTAGATGTTCCCGGTGTTTGTGTCGGCCACTAGGGTCGCTAATCTTACTCACACAGTCAGCTACCTCATTGCGCCTCTTTTTTTCTTTGCGTCATGTGCTGTTTGGGGAGGGTTTTTTGGAAGGGCCATCCTGCGTGACACTGCAGTGCCACTCCTAGATGGGCCCGGTGTTTGTGTCGGCCACTAGGGTCGCTAATCTTACTCACACAGCTACCTCATTGCGCCTCTTTTTTTCTTTGCGTCATGTGCTGTTTGGGGAGGGTTTTTTGGAAGGGACATCCTGCGTGACACTGCAGTGCCACTCCTAGATGGGCCCGGTGTTTGTGTCGGCCACTAGGGTCGCTTATCTTACTCACACAGCGACCTCGGTGCAAATTTTAGGACTAAAAATAATATTGTGAGGTGTGAGGTATTCAGAATAGACTGAAAATGAGTGTAAATTATGGTTTTTGAGGTTAATAATACTTTGGGATCAAAATGACCCCCAAATTCTATGATTTAAGCTGTTTTTTAGTGTTTTTGTAAAAAAACATCCGAATCCAAAACACACCCGAATCCGACAAAAATAATTCGGTGAGGTTTTGCCAAAACGCGTTCGAACCCAAAACACGGCCGCGGAACCGAACCCAAAACCAAAACACAAAACCCGAAAAATTTCAGGCGCTCATCTCTAGGTTTTGGTAGACATAAAGGATGCCTACTTACATGTTCCCATTTAGCCACTGCCTCAAGCTACCTAAGGTTTGCAATTCAGGATTGTCATTACCAATTTCAGACATTGCCGTTTGGTCTGTCCACGGCTCCGAGGATTTTCACCAGGGTGATGGCGGAAATTATGGTTCTCCTTCGCAAGCAAGGAGTCACAATTATCCCGTACTTGGATGATCTCCTGATAAAGGCGAGATCCAGGGACCAGTTGGTGCAAAACATTGCACTCTCCCTGACAGTTCTTCAACAACATGGTTGGCTCCTAAACTTGCCAAAATCGCAGTTGGTCCCAATGACGCGGTTGTTGTTTTTGGGAGTCATACTGTTAGGCGCCGGGGTCCGCTTGATGGTCTGCGCGGCCCGGCTCCTAGCAACTAGAGACGCCGTGCACGTACAGCCGCCGGCTCCCTAGCAACGCTAGACGCCGGGCGCGCTGAGCCGCACGGACCCTAGCAACGGGGACGCCACTGGCGGACCGCGTTCCCCGTTGCTAGGCTTTAGGAAATTAAGATATTCACCTGCTCTCTGGCCGTGCAGCAAGGCAGCTGCACGGCATTTATTCTAATCAGCCATTAGCAGCTGATTGGAGGACTCCTTGTTAAATACACTCCCAGGGCTTCTCACAGACGCCGGTAATAGCTTCCTGCATGCTGCCTTTGTTTGCCGAGAGTCTGTTTCCAGTCCTGCTGTATCCGGTCATTCCAGTCCGCAGAAGTCCGGTATTCGGGAGTTGTCATCTCATCCCAAGAGGTCGTTTGGTTCCCTGGAGTCCTGACTGATCACCGTTTTATATCCAGTGGTGTTCGTGAGTTGCGGCTCTGCCGTGTGTTGCGGCTCAGCCGCTTTACCTTTTATATTTTGTGTTTGGAGCATTTGCGGAGGGTTCCGCTTCCACAAGTCCTCTCTGGTACTTGGCGGTGCCGGGTAGGAGAATTGGACAAGTGGATATTTTGGTTGTCCTTTTTCCTGGCGGTTTCTCCGCACATATTATAGTTTTGAGTTTGCTTAGCCCCTGGCCTGGTTGTTTAGTTAGAGGGCCTCTTGTTATCACCCTGTCTCGGGTTTCCCTTTGTCTCTCATTAAGACCGGGGGGCATCGAAGTTGGGCAGACATAATCCGCCCTTCAAAAGCGGCTGCCAAGGGCTCAAGAAACCATAGTCTCGCAGGGGATTTCTGACAACACGGGTGAGACAACAGAGTTAGGGTGCCAGGGGCTATTTTCCTGTCCTGCTCCCTTCCCCAGCATTCAGTTCCAGTGCTCCAGTCCTTGCCATAAGATCTTCTCTGACCAGAGTGCTGGAATCATAACATTATTACCGGCCATACCAAAACTTAAAATTAAACGGGGTTTAATTTTTTCTCATTCAGTTTTGTGAGAGTTTATCGGCCTCATGAATCCAACAGGTTTAGGGCCAAATCCTGGTCAGCTCTTAGTCAGCCAGATTCAAGAACTTACTCAGATGGTTCAGGATCTTTCTCTTCGGGTGAAGTCGCAGGAAGATCTTTTGCGAGCTTCCCCAAGGGTAGTCCCTGAACCAAAGATGCATTTGCCTGACCGTTTTTCTGGTGATAGAAAAGAGTTTTTTAATTTTAAAGAATCCTGTAAACTTTATTTTCGTTTAAGACCGACTTCCTCGGGTACTGAATCTCAGCGGGTAGGGTTTATTATTTCTTTGCTCCAGGGGGATCCTCAGACCTGGGCATTTGGTTTAAGAGCAGAGGATCCGGCATTGTTGTCAGTTGACGCTTTTTTGAGTCTTTAGGGCTCTTGTATGATGACCCTGATAGAGAGGCGTCCGCTGAAAGTCAGTTGCGCGCTCTCAGACAGGGTAGAAATCCTGCAGAGGTTTATTGTACGGAGTTTCGCCGTTGGTCGAACGACTGTGGCTGGAATGACCCAGCCCTGCGCAGTCAGTTTCGCCTCGGCTTCAGTTCTTCGGTGTCGGCTTTTGTTGACAGTGGAGCTGCAGGAAACTTTATGGATTTAACTTGGGCTAAGGCCTTAGGCATTCCTCAGTTACCTTTGGGTAGGTGTGTCACCATGCATGGCTTAGATGGGAGTCCGCTGTCTAATGGGATTATTTCTCTCCGTACACCCCCTGTACTACTTACAGTAGGAGCTCTACATTCCGAGAAAATCGAGTTCTTTCTTACACATTGCCCAGCAGTTCCAGTTGTTCTGGGTCACCCTTGGCTGGCCTTTCATAATCCCACCATTGATTGGCGGTCGGGGGAGATTTCACATTGGGGTACTTTTTGTGATAAGGAATGTATCACGTTTCCAGTCAGAGCAGCAGCTATCATTCCAGAACTCATTCCGGTGGAATACCAGGAGTTTGCTGATGTTTTCTCCAAAGGCAATGCGGACATTCTGCCTCCCCATCGGCCTTATGATTGTGCTATTGAGTTAATTCCTGGTGCCGCATTGCCAAAGGGAAGATTATATGCATTATCCGGGCCAGAAACTGCGGCTATGAATGATTATGTAAAGGAGAGCCTTGAGAAAGGATTTATTAGACCATCAAAATCTCCTTTAAGTGCAGGCTTCTTCTTTGTGGAGAAAAAGGATGGCTCGCTTAGACCTTGCATTGATTTTAGAGCCCTGAATAAGATCTCAGTTAAAAACACCTATCCTTTGCCGTTGATTTCTGTACTCTTTGATCAGTTACGTTCTGCTGTGATTTTTTCTAAAATTGACCTTAGAGGAGCGTACAACCTCATCCGAATTAAATCTGGAGATGAGTGGAAAACGGCCTTCAGTACTCAGTCGGGTCACTACGAATACCTGGTGATGCCGTTCGGCCTGTCCAATGCTCCGGCAGTTTTTCAAGACCTCATTAACGATGTGCTCCGTGACTTCCTAGGGAAATTCGTGGTCGTTTACTTAGACGACATCCTGATTTTTTCTAAATCAATGGAACAACATGTTACCCAGGTGCGTCTGGTTCTTCAAAAGTTATGTGTGAATCATTTATATGCCAAGCTGGAGAAGTGTGAGTTTCATGTCACGGAAGTATCTTTTTTAGGGTACATAATTTCCCCTCAGGGATTTTCCATGGAACCAAAGAAACTCCAGGCCATCCTTAGTTGGGCGCAACCCACCAATTAAAAGCAATTAAGCGTTTTTTAGGGTTTGCGAATTATTATAGGAGGTTCATTCATTCTTTTTCTGACCTGGTTGCTCCCATTGTAGCTCTGACAAAGAAAGGAGCGGATCCTACCAACTGGTCGCGTGAAGCTGAGTTGTCCTTCCGGGCCTTGAAACAAGCCTTTGTCTCGGCTCCAGTCCTCAGACATCCTAATCCGGAATTGCCCTTTGTGGTGGAGGTTGATGCCTCGGAGGTTGGAGTGGGGGCTATCCTTTCTCAAAAGGATCCGGAGTCTCTGGAGTTACATCCTTGTGCCTTTATGTCCAGAAAATTCTCCTCCGCTGAATCCAACTATGACGTTGGTAATCGGGAGTTACTGGCGGTAAAATGGGCTTTCGAGGAGTGGAGGCATTGGCTGGAGGGAGCAAAACATACTATTTCGGTATTGACTGACCATAAGAACCTGCAATACATTGAATCGGCTAAGCGGCTTAATGCCCGGCAGGCACGTTGGGCATTATTTTTTACGCGTTTCAAATTTATAATCACTTTCAGGCCTGGTTCCAAGAATACTAAGGCTGATGCCCTGTCACATAGCTTTCTTCCGGTTCACAATAACAATCCTGTTACCCCCATACTTCCATCTTCGGTCATCTGGGCGGGCCTCACACAAGATTTATTTACCCAGTTAAAACAGCTTCAACACCAAGCTCCTAGAATTACTCCTGCTGGTCGTCTTTACGTCCCTGAGTTTTTGAGAGTTACTGTTTTAACGGAATTCCATGATAACAAAGTTTCAGGGCATCCAGGAGTCTCTAAGACATTGGAGTTAGTCTCTCGCTCAGTATGGTGGCCTGGTCTTTCTAAAGACGTCAAGGAATTTGTTTATTAATGTCAGGTTTGTGCACAGCATAAGGTTCATCGGGCAACTTATGCCCTTAAATGTTCCTCTCAGGCCGTGGTCTCATATTTCCATGGATTTTGTGGTTGACCTTCCCCTTTCAGCCGGATTCCGAGTCATATGGGTGGTAGTGGACCGTTTTAGTAAAATGGCTCATTTTATTGCTCTTCCCCGATTGCCTTCTGCCCAAGGGTTGGCAGTTTTGTTTCTCCGCCATGTATTCAGGCTTCATGGGTTGCCTACTGATATTGTTTCTGATCGGGGTCCACAATTCATCGCACAATTCTGGAAATGTTTTTGTGCCTCATTGAAGATGAAATTGTCGTTAACATCCGGTTACCACCCACAATCCAACGGGCAAACCGAACGAGTTAATCAATCATTGAAACAATATTTGCGCTTGTATTCAGCCAAACTCCAGAATGATTGGTCCGAGTTTCTTCCGTTGGCTGAATTTGCTTACAATAATTCTTGTCATTCCTCCACTAAAGAGTCTCCATTCTTTTCAGTTTTTGGTTTTCACCCCAGAGCTAATTCTTTTTTTCATCATTCCTCAGTCTCCTCGCTTACCTTAACCTCCCATCTCAGAGCCATTTGGAAAAAGGTGCACCTTGCTCTCAGAAAAGCGGCCTTTCGAGAGAAGAAATTTTCTGACAGGCTCCGACGTCCTTGCACTTTTAAGGTGGGAGATAGGGTGTGGTTGTCGACTCGCAACATCAGACTTCGACAATCCTCAGCTAGACTGGGACCCAAATTTATTGGGCCATTTCTTATTATTAAAAGAGTCAACCCAGTTGCCTTTCGGTTACGTTTACCAAGATCTCTCAGGATTGGAAATACGTTTCATTGTTCCCTGTTGAAACAATACGTTTCTTCCAGTAGATTTCCTCGGAAGATCTCTCAGGGTAGATCTCCAGTGGATGTACAGGGACAACAGGAGTTCTTGGTAGAGAAGGTTCTCGATTCCAAATTGTCCTGGGATCGGCTGTATTTTCTGGTTCACTGGAAAGGCTATGGTCCGGAGGAAAGGTCTTGGGTCCTGGATAAGGATCTTCATGCCCCGAGGCTCAAGAGGGCATTTTTTCGGGAATTTCCTCAGAAACCTGGCTTTAGGGGTTCCTTGACCCCTCCTCAAGGGGGGGGTACTGTTAGGCGCCGGGGTCCGCTTGATGGTCTGCGCGGCCCGGCGCCTAGCAACTAGAGATGCCGTGCACGTACAGCCGCCGGCTCCCTAGCAACGCTAGACGCCGGGCGCGCTGAGCCGCACGGACCCTAGCAACGGGGACGCCACTGGCGGACCGCGTTCCCCGTTGCTAGGCTTTAGGAAATTAAGATATTCACCTGCTCTCTGGCCGTGCAGCAAGGCAGCTGCACGGCATTTATTCTAATCAGCCATTAGCAGCTGATTGGAGGACTCCTTGTTAAATACACTCCCAGGGCTTCTCACAGATGCCGGTAATAGCTTCCTGCATGCTGCCTTTGTTTGCTGAGAGTCTGTTTCCAGTCCTGCTGTATCCGGTCATTCCAGTCCGCAGAAGTCCGGTATTCGGGAGTTGTCATCTCATCCCAAGAGGTCGTTTGGTTCCCTGGAGTCCTGACTGATCACCGTTTTATATCCAGTGGTGTTCGTGAGTTGCGGCTCTGCCGTGTGTTGCGGCTCAGCCGCTTTACCTTTTATATTTTGTGTTTGGAGCATTTGCGGAGGGTTCCGCTTCCACAAGTCCTCTCTGGTACTCGGCGGTGCCGGGTAGGAGAATTGGACAAGTGGATATTTTGGTTGTCCTTTTTCCTGGCGGTTTCTCCGCACATATTATAGTTTTGAGTTTGCTTATCCCCTGGCCTGGTTGTTTAGTTAGAGGGCCTCTTGTTATCACCCTGTCTCGGGTTTCCCTTTGTCTCTCATTAAGACCGGGGGGCATCGAAGTTGGGCAGACATAATCCGCCCTTCAGACGCGGCTGCCAAGGGCTCAAGAAACCATAGTCTCGCAGGGGATTTCTGACAACACGGGTGAGACAACAGAGTTAGGGCGCCAGGGGCTATTTTCCTGTCCTGCTCCCTTCCCCAGCATTCCGTTCCAGTGCTCCGGTCCTTGCCATAAGATCTTCTCTGACCAGAGTGCTGGAATCATAACACATACTGGACACAGAAGAGGTTTTCTTCCAGTGGAAAGGCTATGGAGATCCAGAGTCTGGTCAAACAAATTCTGAAACCAGCAAGAGTGTTAATCCATCAATGCATTCAGTTGCTGGGGAAGATGGTTGTGGCCTACGAGGCCATTCAGTTTGGCAGGTTCCATGCCAGAGTGTTCCAGTGGGACCTGTTGGACAATTGGTCCGGATCCCACCTACACATGCACCGGAGGATAATCCTGTCTTCCAAGACCAGAATCTCACTCCATTGGTGGCTGCACAGTTCTCACCTCCTAGAGGGGCGATGGTTCGGGATCCAGGACTGGATCCTAGGGACCACAGATGCAACCCTCCGAGGCTGAGGAGCAGTCACACAGGGGTAAAAAAACGTCCAAGGAAGATGGTCAAGTCAGGAAAGTTGTCTCCACATAAATGTTCTGGAGTTAAGGGCCATTTAATAACTGCAGACACAGTACACACTGGGACGGGTGCCCAGCATCCTCAACAGACTAAGAGAAAAGGATTTACCGGTAGGTATTAAAATCCTAGTTTCTCTAACGTCCTAGAGGATGCTGGGGACTCCGTAAGGACCATGGGGATAGACGGGCTCCACAGAGTTCATGATCTTCACTGAGGTAGCGTACAGCACTGCAGCTCTGCGCCATTGCTCCCATACACCTCACATACTCCGGTCACTGTAAGGGTGCAGGGCGCAGGGGAGGCGCCCTGGGCAGCAATATAAACCTCTTTTTGGCAAAAATATAACATATATACAGCTGGGCACTGTATATATGTATGAGCCCCCACCAATTTTACAGTTTAAGCGGGACAGAAGCCCGCCGCCGAGGGGGCGGGGCTTCTCCCTCAGCACTCACCAGCGCCATTTTTTCTCCACAGCACCGCTGAGAGGAAGCTCCCCGGACTCTCCCCTGCTTATACCACGGTAGAGAAGAGGGTTGAAAAGAGAGGGGGGACACATAATTCGGCGCAAATTACATACAGCAGCGCTACTGGACAAACATTAAGTTACTGTGTTATTCCTGGGTTATATAGCGCTGGGGAGTGTGCTGGCATACTCTCTCTCTGTCTCTCCAAAGGGCCTTGTGGGGAAACTGTCTTCAGAAAAAGTATTCCCTGTGTGTGTGGTGTGTCGGTACACGTGTGTCGACATGTCTGAGGAAGAAGGCTATATTAGAGAGGAGCGGGAGCAAATGAATGTGGTGTCTCCGCTGACACCTGATTGGATGGATATGTGGAATGTTTTAAATGCTAGTGTAAACTCATTGTACAAAAGATTAGACAAGGCTGAAGCTTTGGGACAGTCAGGGACTCAACCCATGCCTGATCCTATGTTGCAGGGACTGTCAGGGTCTCATAAGCGCCCACTATCCCAGATTGTTGACACAGATACCGACACGGATTCTGACTCCAGTGTCGATTACGATGATGCAAAGTTACAGCCAAAATTGGCAAAATCCATTCGATATATGATTATGGCAATAAAAGATGTTTTGCACATCACAGAGGAACCCCCTGTCCCTGACAAGAGGGTACATATGTACAAGGGAAAGAAGCCTGAGGTAACCTTTGAGGGGGTCACACGAGCTGAACGAGTTATGTGAAAAAGCTTGGGAATCTCCAGATAAAAGACTGCAGATTTCCAAAAGGATTCTTATGGCGTATCCTTTTCCATCAACGGATAGGTTACGATGGAAATCCTCCCGTAGGATGGACAAAGCATTAACACGCACAGCTACAGTTGGAAAATCAAATTTTTTACCTTATGTTCCCTCACAGCATAAGAAAGCTCCGCATTATCAAATGCAGTCCTTTCGGTCACAAAGAAACAAGAAAGTGCGAGGTGCGTACTTTCTTGCCAGAGGTAGGAGCAGAGGAATAAAGCTGCACAACACAGCTAGTTCCCAGGAACAGAAGTCCTCCCCGGCCTCTACAAAATCTACCTCATGACGCTGGGGCTCCACTGGCAGAGTCCGGCCCATGTGATGTCATGCAGCTGCTCTGACCACGCCTCCTGTTTCTCCGTTGCCGACCCCATTTTGAAACCGTGCCCCCGCACCGCTCCATCTCCGACTTGGAAATGGAGTGTTGTTGACCCCCCTCCCCCCCCCCCCTTCACCGATTCACAGGAAGAGGTGATCGCATTATCTGCGGGGTGCCGCAGAAAATGCAGGCGTATGCTCTTAGCAGTTTTTGCAGTTGGATTGCGATCCAACCTGAATCAGGCCCCATTACCTATCACAATGCACTGCGGGTAGTACAAAATGGGGTTAATATAGGAGAAAACCCCCCAGAGCTGTGCTCCTTAACTGTCCCTGGTGGCTAGTGGAGCGGCTGCCCAGTAATCAGTGTCCACGCCAGTGCGCACACGGCCCGCCCCCATCAGCGGCCTCGTGATCCCGGAGGGCGGTGTGTGTGTGACTGACCTTAGGAAGAAACCGGAGCCTCCGCTGCAGTGACCCAGCAACCGGGGCACGGGAGTATACTGCGCCACTGGGAGTGAGTGGAGCTGCAGTAAAGAGGTCTATTAGACCTAGCCTGCTGCAGCCCTTGTAGATTCTTATAAAAAAAGTTCTTCTTTTCTTGCCAAAATTAATAGCTAAGAATAGGCTGCCTGAGGCAGCCCCCTGTTAAGTGGCCTGCTACTGAAGGCACCAACTACAAACAGAGCTCCCTGTTCATGGAAGCGAGGTTATAGAGGAGGGGGCGCTGAGCATCTTGGGAACAGTCAAAAGCTTTGAGCCTGTTGGTGCCTCAGATCAAGATCCTACTCTGGTGTACATATACAATGTGAATCCTTGTGGAGTCCAGTGTACCCCACAGAAGAAATGAATGCGTCACACCCATTGGCAGCAACATTAGAATAGCTGCTGATGGGCACAATTGAGAAAGGAAGGGGGGAAAACATTTGAATCCAGCACATATATGTAATTTGAATATGTAATTTGTACCTTCCTACTTTAAAATGTAATGGATGAACCTCACCCTGTGAGAACTATCTTCATGATCAAGAGATCTCATATGCAAGATAAGTATGTGTTGGGATAGGGCTGTGGAGGGCGGCTGCTCGGGCACACCCCTGTCAAGTTAAGGAGATTCAACTGAGGAAGCACAAGGGAACTCTCATCTGGGAACAACAACTGCAGGGAGAACACATTTTCAGACGAATGTGGGAGGGCAGAAGGCTGCCTAATACTGAAGCACCCCCAAACAACAAACCAAATGCAACAACTACTGCAAGCATTCCTGGGGGAAGGCCTGCAGCAGATGGATTTGCATATAGTGATGTCATCCAAGCAGTGGGCATAGTTGGCTGCAACCCTCGTCTGCATATGAAAAGAGAAAAGGGTCACGCAGGGCATGGCGGCCTTTGTGGGGTTGCGCTTGGATGACCCCTAAATCGCTTTATACACCCCCACCCCCCATCAGTGTGGGCTCATGTTGGCCATGCCCCAGCCCCTGAAGCATTCAAGCTGATTTCTTGCAGCAGCTGGACCCAGAAACAGCTCCAGAGTTGCTCTACAAGACAAGTAAAAGGGTGTGAGCCCTGCAGCACCACCTGTAGTTTGCATACACACATATATAGGACAGCATCTCTTATATGCCCCAGGGTCAATAAAATAGTATCCTTATCTAGGGTATCCATCCCCTCAGATAAGGTATCCGTCCATGCTTCTACAGCACTACACACCCAGGCCGACGCAATTGCCGGTCTGAGTAAGGTACCTGAATGTGTATAAATGGACTTCAGGGTAATCTCCTGTTTGCGGTCAGCAGACTCTTTGAGGGTAGCCGTATACTGGGACGGGAGGGCTACCTTCTTGGATATGCGTGTTAATGCTTTGTCCACCCTAGGGGAGGATTCCCATCGTAACCTATCCATTGATGGGAAAGGATACGCCATAAGAATCCTTTTGGAAATCTGCAGTCTTTTATCTGGAGATTCCCAAGCTTTTTCACATAACTCGTTCAGCTCGTGTGACCCCCTCAAAGGTTACCTCAGGCTTTTTCACCTTGTACATATGTACCCTCTTGTCAGGGACAGGGGGTTCCTCTCTGATGTGCAAAACATCTTTTATTGCCATAATCATATATCGAATGGATTTTGCCAATTTTGGCTGTAACTTTGCATCATCGTAATCGACACTGGAGTCAGAATCCGTGTCTGTAACTGTGTCAACAATCTGGGATAGTGGGCGCTTAGGAGACCCTGACAGTCCCTGCAACATAGGATCAGGCATGGGTTGAGACCCTGACTGTCCCAAAGCTTCAGCCTTGTCTAATCTTTTGTGCAATGAGTTTACACTAGCATTTAAAACATTCCACATATCCATCCAATCAGCTGTCGGCGGAGACACCACATTCATTTGCTCCTGCTCCTCTCTAATATAGCCTTCTTCCTCAGACATGTCGACACACGTGTACCGACACACCACACACACAGGGAATGCTTTTTCTGAAGACAGTTTCCCCACAAGGCCCTTTGGAGAGACAGAGAGAGAGTATGCCAGCACACACCCCAGCGCTATATAACCCAGGAATACACAGTAACTTAATGTTTGCCCAGTAGTACTGCTGTATGTAATTTGCGCCAAATTATGTGCCCCCCCCCTCTTTTCAACTCTCTTGTCTACCGTGGTATAAGCAGGGGAGAGTCCGGGGAGCTTCCTCTCAGCGGTGCTGTGAAGAAAAAATGGCGCTGGTGAGTGCTGAGGGAGAAGCCCCGCACCCTCGGCGGCAGGCTTCTGTCCCGCTTTAACTGTAAAATTGGCGGGGGCTCATACATATATACAGTGCCCCGCTGTATATGTGTTATATTTTTGCCAAAAAGAGGTTTATATTGCTGCCCAGGGTGCCCCCCCTGCGCCCTGCACCCTTACAGTGACCGGAGTGTGAGAGGTGTATGGGAGCAATGGCGCACAGCTGCAGTGCTGTGCGTTACTTCAGTGAAGATCATGAAGTCTTCTGCCGCCTCTGAAGTCTTCTTTTCTTCTCATACTCACCCGGCTTCTATCTTCCGGCTCTGCAAGGGGGACGGAGGCGCGGCTCTGGGACGGACGGCGAGGGTGAGATCCTGCGTACCAATCCCTCTGGAGCTAATGGTGTCCAGTAGCCTAAGAAGCTGGACCTTGCAACTCAGAGAGTAGGGCTGCTTCTCTCCCCTCAGTCCCTCGATGAGGGAGTCTGTTGCCAGCAGTGCTCCCTGAAAATTAAAAACCTAACAAAATACTTTCTGTCAGAAAGCTCAGGAGAGCTCCTGAAAAGCACCCAGTCTCCACTGGGAACAGTATCAAACTGAGGTCTGGAGGAGGGGCATAGAGGGAGGAGCCAGTGCACACCCAGAACTAAAGTCTTTCTTAAAGTACCCATGTCTCCTGCGGAGCCTATCTATCCCCATGGTCCTTACGGAGTCCCCAGCATCCTCTAGGACGTTAGAGAAAATAGGATTTTAATACCTACCGGTAAATCCTTTTCTCTTAGTCCGTAGAGGATGCTGGGCACCCGTCCCAGTGTGTACTGTGTCTGCAGTTATTAAATGGCCCTTAACTCCAGAACATTTATGTGGAGAAAACTTTCCTGACTTGACCATCTTCCTTGGATGTTTTCCCCCTGTGTGACTGCTCCCCAGCCTCGGAGGGTTGCATCCATGGTCCCTAGGATCCAGTCCTGGATCCCGAACCATCGCCCCTCTAGGAGGTGAGAACTGTGCAGCCACCAATGGAGTAAGATTCTGGTCTTGGAAGACAGGATTATCCTCCGGTGCATGTGTAGGTGGGATCCGGACCACTTGTCCAACAGGTCCCACTGGAACACTCTGGCATGGAACCTGCCAAACTGAATGGCCTCGTAGGCCGCAACCATCTTCCCCAGCAACAGAATGCATTGATGGATTAACACTCTTGCTGGTTTCAGAATTTGTTTGACCAGACTCTGGAACTCCATAGCCTTTCCACTGGAAGAAAGCCTCTTCTGTGTCCAGTATGACTCCCAGAAACAACAACCGCGTCATTGGGACCAACTGCAATTTTGGCAAGTTTAGGAGCCAACCATGTTGTTGAAGAACTGTCAGGGAGAGTAGATGTTTTGCACCAACTGGTCCCTGGATCTCGCCTTTATCAGGAGATCATCCAAGTACGGCATAATTGTGACTCCTTGCTTGCAAAGGAGAACCATCATTTCCACCATCACCCTGGTGAAAATCCTCGGAGCCGTGGACAGACCAAACGGCAACGTCTGAAATTGGTAATGACAATCCTGAATTGCAAACCTCAGGTAGCTTGATGCAGTGGCTAAACGGGAACATGTAATTAGGCATCCTTATGTCTACCAAAACCATGAAATCTCCTTCCTCCGGACTGGAGATCCCTACCCTGAGAGATTCCATCTTGAAATTGAATTTCTTTAGGTAGAAATTGAGGGATTTCAGATTTAAGATTGGTCTGACTGAGCCGTCCGGCTTCGGGAGCACGAAGAGGCTTGAATAAAAACCTTCTCCCTGCTGACTAAGGCCGATTTGAACAATCGGTGAGGGGGAACGTCTTGAAACCCCAGTTTGTACCCTTGTGACACTATTTGTAAAACCCACGAGTCCAGGTCCAAATTAATCCAGGACTGACTGAAGTGTTTTAGACGTGCCCCCACTGGTGTGGGCTCCTGCAAGAGAGCCCCAGCGTCATGCAGTGGATTTGGCAGAAGCAGAGGACGATCTCTGCTCCTGCGATCTTGAAGAGGCTACAGACCTCTTCCCTCTTCTCCTTCCTCTACCTGCAAAGAAAGGGGAATCTTAACTTCTTGCATATCTATTGGGACAAAATGACTGCGTTAGACAATGATGCGTCTTCATCCGTTGAGAGGGAACATAGGGCAAGAAGGTTGATTTACCTGCGGGAGCTGCCGAGATCAAATTAACTAGGCCGTTGCCAAACAAGGCTTCACCTTCATAGGGAAGAGACTCCCTTTCTTCTTGGAGTCAGCATCAGCATTCCCTTGGTGAATCCACAATGCCCTCCTATCCGAGACTGCCATGAAATTGGCCCGTGAACTCAAGAGTCCTATATCCCTTGCAGTCGTAAGTATGCTGCAGTGTCCTTGATATGATCCAACGTAAGGAGTATCCCATCTCTCCAAGATATCTATATCGGAAGACAAGGTATTCGACCAATTCTTGAATACTACTACTCACCCATGCGCATGTAATGTCAGGTCTAAGTAATATACCCGTGGTTACATAACTAGAAATAATGTAGCTTCCTGCATACGATCCGCTGGATTTGTGACAGGGCCCCGTGCAGAACAGGGGGTGACTCCCACTTTATTCTGTCCGCAGCAGTAAATGAATAAACAATCGGAAACCTTTTGGGGATTTGAAACCATCTTGTCGAGCTGGCCCAGACTTTCTCAAACAGAGATGGAGGAACGTTACATCAGCTTTCATTATATATCTATATATACATACATATAGACCCCTTTGTCAGGAACAGCAGGGTCCTCAGTGATGTTAATATGTCCTTAATATCCACAATCATGTACTGAATGCTCCTTGCCAATATTGGATCTAATCAGGAAATATTATGGTCGACATAGGAATCAGTATCCGAGTCAGTATCAGTGTGTAGTAACATTTTTGCGGGCCTGAGGGAAAAGAAGCATAGCCATGAACATCACATCTATTCTCTACGTCTGTGTCTGGGACACAGATTTATCCAACCTCACTCTGATATTATTGAAACTTTCACCCAGTCAGTTATTGGTGGTGCCAACAGGGCCACCATCATATGTCTGCATTCCTAATATAGTTTCCTCTTGGGAAAAACATTCAGCCACCGACATGTTGACACACATGTACCAAGTACCCACAGACACATCGGCTTATGGGGGATAGACCTACAGTAAATCTGTCAGAGGGACAGAGAGGATTTTTCAGCTCACAACCCAGCGCCAAAAGTACACAGTCTGGGAAATAATAAACTCTATAGTGATAGACTATAGATGTGCTGGTGAGGTGAGGAAGAAGCCCCGCCGCTGTAATGGCACGCTTCTGTCCCGCTCAGAAACAAATAATTAATTACGCTGGCGGGGTAAGGACAGTGCCCAGGCACTAATGTCCACTTTTGCCAGCCTTTTGTGAGGAATTTATGCTGCCCAGGGTGCCCCCCCCCCCCACCCACATGCCCTGCACCCTGCAGTGCCTGTGTTTGTGTGGAAGCATGGCGCACAGCATTCCGCTCGCTGCGTGGTACCTCAGAATGCCGTCACTGGAGAAGAAGTCTTCTGTTCTTCTGCTACTCGCCTGTCTTCTGACTTCTGGCTCTGTAAGGGGGTGATGGCAGGCTACGGGAGTGGGCATCTAGGCGTATCCAGCGATCAGCACCCTCAGGAGCTAATGGTGTCCTGTCAGCCAGAAGCAGAGCCATTGAACTCACTAGAAGTTGGTCATACTTCTCTCCCCTAAGTTCCACGAAGCAGGGAGACTGTTGCCAGCAGCCTCCCTGAAAATAAGAAAAACTAACATAAGTCTTTTCAGAGAAACTCAGTAGAGCTCCCCTGTAGTGCATCCAGTCTCACTGGGCACAATTCTAAAACTGGAGTCTGGAGGAGAGGCATAGAGGGAGGAGACAGTTCACACCCTTTGAAAGTCTTAAAGTGCCCATGTCTCCTGCGGATCCCGTCTATACCCCATGGTTCTTAATGTGATCCCAGCATCCTCTAGGACGTATGAGAAAACAAATAACGCACACACGAGGAGGAGAGAACAAAGGAAGCTATAAGGAGGGGAGGGGAGGGGGGGGGGGAGGTAAGGTAGTAAAGGGATATTGGATAAACTACAACCTTATACATATTCATTAATGTACCAGTAGTTAGAAGTAGAAGAGCTCTAACAGAAACCACAAAGCTTATCTAAAGCCACACCACACTGGATATGCCCAATCTCATTTGATCTTTGAAGCAAAGCAGTATTGGACTTTGTTACTACCAAGCAGTCTCCCATCCATGTATTATCAGATTCTTTAGGTGTTTTTAAACTACCAACACCCTTTTCTTGGTACTGTACATTTAATTTTTACACATATTCTTTTATGTACCAGAAGTTAGAAGTAGAAGAGCTCTAACAGAAACCATGAGCTCATCTACAGCCACAGCACACTGGATTTGCCCAATCTCTCCTGATCATGGAAGCTGAGCAGTGTTGGTCCTGGTTTTAGTACTTGGATGGGAGACCACCAGGAAATACCAGGAGCTGTGTGTATTTTTACAATACCAACAACGTTCTCTTGATGCATTCCATTTTGAAACATTGGGGCAGATCTATTAAGCCTGGTGAACTGATAAAGTGCAAGGTGATAAAGTACCAGCCAGTCAGCTCCTAACTGTCATTTTTCAAACCCAGCCTGTGACATGGCAATTAGGAGCTGATTGGCTGGTACTTTATCACCATGCAAATTATCATTTCACCAGGTTTAATAAATCGTCCGCTTATTCATTTATGTACGAGTAGTTAGAAGTAGAAGAACTCTAACAGAAACCACTAAGCTCATCTACAGCCACACCACACTGTATATGCCCAATATCACCTGATCTTAGGCCTGGTTTGTTCTTGGATGTGAGACCACCTGGGAATACCAGGTGCTGTAGGTAGTTTTATACTACCAACACCGTTCTCTTGATGCATTCTATTTTGAAACTTATTCATTGATGTAGAAGTTAGAAACAGCAAAAATCATCTACAGCCGCATCACACTGGATATGTCCAATCCAGTGGCGTAACTAGAAATTTTTCTCCCCCAAGCCAAGAAATTCTTTGGCGCCCCCCCCCCCCCCCCCCCCCCTTCATGCTCCATAATTGGGAGCAAGAAAGGGATAAATATGCGCGCGCCTAAATAAAAAAAGGGGCGTGGTTTTGTCGGAGTGGGCGTGGTTTCGCATAAAGGGGCGTGGCATTGCAGGAAAAGACTACCTTATACCCCAGTTTTGCAACCTGCACGCCCATACGTTGGCCACCACAGGAAAGAAAAATAATCCTGATTCATGCCCCTTACATTATTTGTCATTTTTCCTCCTTATAGTAATGCCCAGTATACATTATGCCACATACTGCAATGGCCCTTAGACATTATGCCGCACACAATAATGCACGACACAATATGCACACACTGTAATGCCCCCGACACATTATGCCACACACCGTAATGTCTGTGACACATTATGCCACACACCGTAATGCTTGTGACACATTATGACAGGAATCGCAATGCCCGTTATACATTATGCTACACACTGCAATGCCCCTGATACATTATAGCACATACAATGTCTGTGACACATTATGACACACACCGCAATGTCCGTGATACATTATGCCACACACTGCAATGCCCGATACATTATAGCACATACAATGCCTGTGACACATTATGCCACACACTGCAATGACCTTGAGACATTATACCACAATGCCCGTGATATAGTATACCATACACCGTAATGCCTGTGACACATACCGCAATGCCCTGCCCGTTATACCCTATGCCACACATCGCAATGCCCGTTATGTATTATGCCACACTGCAATGACCCTGAGACATTATACCACATACCACAATGCCCGTGATATAGTATACCACACACCGTAATGCCTGACACATTATGACACACACCGCAATGTCCGTGATACATTATGCCACACACTGCAATGACCCTGAGACATTATACCACATATCACAATGCCCGCGATATAGTATACCATACACCGTAATGCCTGCGACACATTATGACACACACCGCAATGTCCGTGATACATTATGCCACACACCGTAATGCCCATTACACATTAAGTCCTACAGTAAGGCTTCTAATTACTTTTCAATTACCTGCTCGTTGTCAGGGGTTTCATGCACTGGGTGTCATGCTCGTTGCCAGGGGTTTCATGCTCTTGGTTCCATGCACGGTGCCAGGGGTTTTCATGCTCAGGGTGTCATGCTCGTTGCCAGGGGTTTCATGCACTGGGTGTCATGCTCGTTGCCAGGTGTTTCATGCACTGGGTGTCATGCTCGTTGCCAGATGTTTCATGCACTGGGTGTCATGCTCGTTGCTAGGATGTAGTCCTTGTTGCTAGGGCTGTGCTCCCAGTGCCACATATGTCCCCAGTGCCAGATATTCCCCCACGGTGCCAGGTACTTACATGCCCCAGTGCCAAATATAGTCGTCCCCCCCATGTGCCAGGTACACATATGCCCCCAGTGCCAGATATTCCCCCCCAGTGCCATATATGCCCCCAGTGCCAGATATTCCCCCCAGTGCCATATATGCCCCCCGTGCCATATATGCCCCCAGTGCCAGATACCCCCCCAGTGCCATATATGCCCCCAGTGCCAGATATTCCCCCCCAGTGCCATATATGCCCCAGTGCCAGATATCCCCCCCAGTGCCAGATATGCCCCCAGTGCCAGATATTCCCCCCAGTGCCAGAAATGCCCCAGTGCCAGATATTCCTCCCTCCCCCCCCGTGCCATATATGCCCCCAGTGCCAGATATTTACCCCCCCCCCCCCGCCGTCGCTTTTTGGAGGGACACGGAGGGCACAGCTCGTCTCTCCTGTGTCCCTCCTGCTGCATCATCTCCGGCGGCCGCGGGTCTAATAGGGGGAAGTGCCGGTTCGTGAGCCAATTAGAGCTCACGGACGGCACTTCCCCCTATTAGACCCGCGGCCGCCGGAGATGATGCAGCAGGAGGGACACAGGGAGGCGCGCTGTGTGCCCTCCGTGTCCCTCCAAAAAGCGGCGGAGGGAAGGAGACTGCAGACTGACATGCGGACGCTCATCCGCATGTCAGTCTGCTGTAAATCAGTGGCGCCCCCGCAGCCCCTCGCCCCCAAGCCACCGCGAGGACTGCGGGGGCAGTAGTTACGCCACTGGTCCAATCTCATCTGATGATGGAAGCTAAGCAGTGTTGTGCCTGGTTTGTTTTTGGATTTCAAGTCCTGCCTTCTGGTTTGGCCACGGCACCTCGGATATTCACCAAGGTCATGGCCGTGATGACGACCCTTCACCATCAGAGAATCAGGATCCTGCCAAATCTGGACGACTTGCTGATCCTGGTGAACTCCCAAGAGGTTCTCCACAGTTATCTGGAACTGGCGGTCCAATTCCTAAAAGTCCACGGGTGGCTCATCAACTGAAAAAAGTCCTCGCTGGTCCCTGCTCGGAACATTGTGCACCTAGGGGCACTGCTGGACACACACAGCCAACAATTGTTTCTGTCTCCAGAGAAAGTCCTGAAAATTCAGGACAGTATCGTCCTCTCTCGCCCAAGAGTGTTGATACACACGGCGATGCAAGTACTAGACCTCATGGTGTCGGCTTTCGATATGGTAGAGTACGCTCAATTTCATTACCGCCCTCTGCAGAGGTTAATCCTCTCCAAGTGGGACGGCCTGCCTCATCGGATGATGTCTCAAATGATCTCCTTGTCTCCGGAGGTTCGTCTGACACTGAGCTGGTGGCTACAGGACCAACAGTTGAGCAGGGGCCATCCCTTCTGGATCTCCAACTGTGTCCTCCTGACAATGGATGCCAGTCTTTTGGGCTGGGCCATGGTGTTGGAGCAACACTTTCTCCAGGGTCGGTGGACCAGGGAGGAATCTCTCCTCCTGATATACATTCTGGAATTGCAGGCAGTGTTCAATTAATTGACACTGGCCCTGCCTCTAGTACAGAACAGGCCTGTTCAAGTACAATCTGACAACGCCACCACGGTAGTGTACACAAATCATCAAGGCGGCACTCGAAACTGCATGGCAAAGCTGGAAGTATCAAAAATCCTCCGTTGGGTAGAAAGTCATCTGACAGCAATATCGGCAGTGTTCATTCCCGGAGTCCTCAACTAGGAAGCGGATTTCCTCAGTCGTCAGGACGTTCACGCTGGAGAGTGGAGAGGCCGCAGCAGAAATGTCTGCACTGGTGTCAGTAGGTGACTGAGGCAGGGATGACTGGGAGATAGTGGGTGACTGAAGCATGTATGAGTGGGAGATAGTGGGTGACTGAGGCCGGGGTGACTGGGAGATAGTGGGTGACAGGGAGATAGTGGGTTACTGAGGGAGGGGTGATAGGAAGGGGTTGGGTAAGTATGGGAAGAAAGTGGGTGACAGGTATAATAAATGACTAAGGCAGGGGTGATAGGGAGATAGTGGATGACTGTGGCAGGGGTGACAGGGACAGTAAGAGACTGAGGCAGGGGTGACAGGGATAGTGGCTGACTGAGGCAGGGGTGACTGGGAGATAGTGGGTGACTGAGGCAGGGTTGACAGGGATAGTGGGTGACTGAAGCAGGGGTGATAGGGTGACAGTGGGTGACTAAAGCAGGGGTGACTGGTATAGTGGGTGACTGAGGCAGGGATCGCAGATATAGTGGTTGACTGAGGCAGCGGTGACTGGGAGATAGTGGGTAACTGAGGCAGGGGTGACAGGGAAAGTGTGTGACTCAGGCAGGGGTGATAGGGAGATAGTGGGCTGCATATCTCTGCCTCACTGCAGCAGCACATTCCTGCTTCAATGACAGCAGCACATCCCTACCTCACTTATAGCAGCACATCCCTGCCTCGCTGACAGCAGCACATCCCTGCCTCGCTGACAGCAGCACATCCCTGCCTCGCTGACAGCAGCACATCCCTGCTTCGCTGACAGCAGCACATCCCTGCTTCGCTGACAGCAGCACATCCCTGCCTCGCTGACAGCAGCACATCCCTGCCTCGCTGACAGCAGCACATCCCTGTCTCGCTGACAGCAGCACAGCACTGCTTCGCTGACAGCAGCACATCACTGCTTCACTACCAGCAGCACATCCCTGCCTCACTGGCAGCAGCACATCCCTGCCTTACTGACAGCTGTATATAGGGCCTAATTCAGACCTGATCCCTGCTGTGCATATTCACACAACAGGAGATCAGGTCTGAAGTGCGTGTGTGCTGGTGCCGCAGTGCACCGGCACATGCCAGAGATGCGATCAGCATCTCTGCCCAGTGAGCGCCTCTGCCTGATTGACAGGCAGAGGCGGTCACTGGGCAGGAGGAGTCGGGCCAGCGGCGTTGTGCCGCCATTTTGGGGGCACAGTCAGGACAACGCAGACATGACCAGACCGTATGGGGGCGGGCCGTGACGGCTGCGTGACCCGGACAGCAACGGGCCTTATTTACTAAAATCTCAGATAAATTTTATGGCATTTATGTGCAGTCTAGTTTGCACAGTTGATAGAGTGTTGATCTTGCACTATCAATGTAAGCCTCACATAGGTTTGATACACATGTAAGTTTGTTTTTATTTTACTACATTGTGGTTTGTGGCTCTATACCATGTAATGCATGTCTTTTAACAGTAGTCAAGTCTTCCAATGTGCTTGTTAGTGAAACCCAATAGATAGCTTTATTTTATTTTGTTTCTTCAAATATTGAATGCATATGTCTTATAACTTTTTTTTTTTTCAATATACAGGTTGAGTATCTGTATATACATTTTTATTATAAGATTTTCAATGACACAAGTACATCCAAGTTGCAGATTATGGATTGTGAAGGACAAATCAACCATATAAACAATTTAAGCAATTTAAATTGCATGCAGGTAGTAGAATATCAAACTCCTTGGATGAGAGTTGGTCGTAATAAACTAGGATAGAAAAGAATAAAGTAGAAAATAAGATTTTAAACCTACCGGTAAATCTTTTTCTCGTAGTCCGTAGAGGATGCTGGGGACTCCGTAAGGACCATGGGGATAGACGGGCTCCACAGGAGACATGGGCACTTTAAGAAAGACTTTAGTTCTGGGTGTGCACTTGCTCCTCCCTCTATGCCACAGTTAGAGAAACTGTGCCCAGAGGAGACGGACAGTATGAGGAAAGGATTTTGTTAATCCAGGGCAAGATTCATACCAGCCACACCAATCACACCGTATAACTTGTGATAAACTACAAAGTTATCAGTATGAAAAAACAACATAGCATCAGTGCAGGACCGATGCAACTATAACATAACCCTTATTGAAGCAATAACTATATACAAGTATTGCAGAAGTAGTCCGCACTTGGGACGGGCGCCCAGCATCCTCTACGGACTACGAGAAAAAGATTTACCAGTAGGTTTAAAATCTTATTTTCTCTAACGTCCTAGAGGATGCTGGGGACTCCGTAAGGACCATGGGGATTATACCAATGCTCCAAAACGGGCGGGAGAGTGCGGATGACTCTGCAGCACCGATTGAGCAAACATGAGTTCCTCCTCAGCCAGGGTATCAAACTTATAGTATTTTGCAAAGGTGTGTGAACCCGACCAAGTAGCAGCTTGACACAGCTGTAGTGCCGAGACCCCTCGGGCAGCCGCCCAAGAAGAGCCCACTTTCCTCGTGGAATGGGCCTTGACCGATTTCAGTAACTGCAATCCAGCCATAGAATGCGCTTGCTGAATCGTGTTACAAATCCGGCGAGCAATAGCCTGCTTTGAAGCAGGGGCACCAATCTTGTTGGTTGCATACAGGACAAACAGCGCTTCAGTTTTCCTGACTCTAGC
The DNA here is from genome assembly GCF_028390025.1 of Pseudophryne corroboree. Taxonomy (NCBI): domain Eukaryota; kingdom Metazoa; phylum Chordata; class Amphibia; order Anura; family Myobatrachidae; genus Pseudophryne; species Pseudophryne corroboree. The sequence continues at coordinate 102,342 of NW_026970348.1, read as the reverse complement.
CGTCCTGGCCACGTAAATTTTCAAAGCCCTAACCACATCAAGTAACTCGGAATCCTCCAAGTCACGCGTAGCCACAGGCACCACAATAGGTTGGTTCATATGAAAAGATGAGACCACTTTTGGTAGGAATTGAGGACGGGTCTGCAATTCCGCTCTATCCACATGGAATACCAAATATGGGCTTTTATGTGACAAAGCCGCTAATTCCGACACTCGCCTAGCCGAAGCCAAGGCTAATAACATGACCACCTTCCATGTGAGATATTTTAACTCCACTGTTTTAAGTGGTTCAAACCAGTGTAATTTTAGAAAACTTAACACCACGTTAAGGTCCCAAGGTGCCACCGGAGGCACAAAAGGAGGCTGAATATGCAGCACTCCTTTTACAAAAGTCTGAACTTCTGGAAGAGAAGCCAATTCTTTTTGAAAGAAAATGGATAAGGCCGAAATCTGGACCTTAATAGAGCCTAATTTTAGGCCCAAATTCACTCCAGTTTGTAGGAAGTGAAGGAAACGGCCCAGATGGAATTCTTCCGTAGGAGCATTCCTGGCCTCACACCAAGAAACATAATTTCGCCATATACGGTGTAATGTTTTAACGTTACATCCTTCCTAGCCTTTATCAGCGTAGGGATGACCTCAACCGGAATGCTAGGATCCGGCATTCAACCGCCATGCCGTCAAACGCAGCCGCGGTAAGTCTTGGAACAGACAGGGCCCCTGATGCAACAGGTCCTGTCTTAGAGGGAGAGGCCACAGATCTTCTGTGAGCATTTCCTGCAGATCCGGATACCAGGTCCTCTGTGGCCAATCTGGAACAATGAGGATTGTTCTCACTCCTCTTTGTCTTATTATCCTCAACACCTTGGGTATGAGAGGAAGAGGAGGAAATACATAGACCGACCGGAACACCCACGGTGTCACTAGGGCGTCTACAGCTACTGCCTGAGGGTCTCTTGACCTTGCGCAATACCTCTGTAGCTTTTTGTTGAGCCGGGACGGCATCATGTCTATCTGTGGCAGTTCCCACCGACTTGTAATCTGTGCAAAGACTTCCTGATGAAGTCCCCACTCTCCCGGATGTAGGTCGTGTCTGCTGAGGATGTCTGCTTCCCAGTTGTCCACTCCCGGAATGAACACTGCTGACAGTGCGCTTGCGTGATTCTCCACCCAGCAAAGAATTCTGGTGGCTTGTGCCATCGCCACTCTGCTTCTTGTGCCGCCTTGGCGGTTTACATGAGCCACTGCGGTGACGTTGTCTGACTGGATCAGAACCGGTTGGTCGCAAAGTAAGGTCTCCGCTTGACGTAGGGCATTGTATATGGCCCTTAGTTCCAGGATGTTGATGTGAAGACAAGTCTCTTGACTTGACCAAAGACCTTGGAAATTTCTTCCCTGTGTGACTGCTCCCCAACCTTGGAGGCTTGCGTCTGTGGTCACCAGGATCCAGCCCTGAATGCTGAATCTGCGTCCCTCGAGAAGGTGAGCACTCTGCAGCCACCACAAGAGTGATACCCTGACCCTGGGGGACAGGGTGATCAACCAATGCATCTGTAAATGTGACCCGGACCACTTGTCCAGTAGGTCCCATTGGAAAGTCCTCGCATGGAACCTGCCGAATGGAATGGCCTCGTATGATGCCACCATCTTTCCCAGGACTCGAGTGCAGTGATGCACTGACACCTGTTTTGGTTTCAATAGGTTCCTGACAAGAGTCATGAGTTCCTGGGCCTTTTCTATCAGGAGATAAACCCTCTTCTGGTCTGTGTCCAGAATCATGCCCAAGAAAGACAGACGAGTAGTAGGAATCAACTGCGACTTCGGGATATTGAGAATCCAGCCGTGTTGCTGTAACACTTTCAGTGAAAGTGATACGCTGTTCAGCAACTGCTCTCTTGATCTCGCTTTTATGAGATCGCCCAAGTACGGGATAATTGTGACACCTTGCTTGCACAGGAGCACCATCATTTCCGCCATTACCTTGGTGAAAATTCTCAGGGCCATGGAGAGACCAAACAGCAACGTCTGAAATTGGCAATGACAGTCCTGTACCGCAAATCTGAGTTACGCCTGATGAGGTGGATAAATGGGGACATGAAGGTATGCATCCTGTACACAAATGCGGACAACAGGTGTCAAGCCGTGTGTTGCCTTTGTCAAGCTGTAATAAGTAGGGCTAAGGACGTTAAACACCTCGGAACATCCTCCCTTATACGTCACCTGCAGCGCATTCATCATAAGTCAGTGACAAGTTCAAAAACTTTGGATGACAGCGGAAGCAGTCCACTAACCACTAAATCCCTTCCTCTTGTAACAAAGCTCCTGCAAACCACACCACCAACTCCCTCAGTGTCAATTTCCTCCTTAGACAGGAGAGCCAATAGTCCTGCAGGCCATGTCACTGGCAAGTCTGACGAGTCCTCTCCTGCCTGGGATTCCTCCGATGCATCCTTAAGTGTAACGCCTACTGCTGCTGGCGCTGCTGTTGTTGCTGCTGGGAGTCGATCGTCATCCCAGAGGGGAAGTCGGAAGACCACTTGTACTTCTTCCAGTAAGCAATTGACTGTCCAACAGTCCTTTGCGAGGAAGATGAAATATCACAGCAGTCATCCTGCTGCAAAGCGGATAACTCAGGTCTGGGTGGTGAGAAACGTGGTTCCGGTATCCATCGTTAATTTAGAGGCAACTAGAGACTTGATTGAGGTACTGTGTCCCCGGTACCAAATACCCTCTAGGTTCCATTTCTCTAGGCAGGCGATACCGAAAATGTACACAGACCTCAGAAAAAGAGTCACCAGTGTCCTAAAAAATGCAGTTGTACCCAATGTCCACTTGTCTGTGGTTAAGTGGAGCAGGGCAGACTCAGGACTATATGACTGTGACAGCCCACTGGGTAGATGTATTGCCTCCCGCAGCAAGAACAGCAGCGGCGGCACCAGTAGCAGCATCTCGCAATTGCCAACTCGTTCCTAGGCAGGCTACGCTTTGTATCACCGCTTTCCATAAGAGGCACACAGCTGACAACCTCTTACGGAAACTGAGGAACATCATCGCAGAATGGCTTACCCCAATTGAACTCTCCTGGGGATTTGTGACATCGGACAACGCCACCAATATTGTGCGTGCATTACATCTGGGCAAATTCCAGCATGTCCCATGTTTTGCACATACATTGAACTTGGTGGTGCAGAATTATTTAAAAAACGACAGGGGCGTGCAAGAGATGCTGTCGGTGGCCCGAAGAATTGCGGGCCACTTTCTGCCTTCAGCCACCGCATGCCGAAGACTGGAGCACCACCAAACATTCCTGAACCTGCCCTGCCATCATCTGAAGCAAGAGGTGGTAACGAGGTGGAATTCAACCCTCTATATGCTTCAGAGGATGGAGGAGCAGCAAAAGGCCATTCAAGCCTATACATCTGCCCACGATATAGGCAAAGGAGGGGGAATGCACCTGACTCAAGCGCAGTGGAGAATGATTTCAACGTTGTGCAAGGTTCTGCAACCCTTTGAACTTTCCACACGTGAAGTCAGTTCAGACACTGCCAGCCTGAGTCAGGTCATTCCCCTCATCAGGCTTTTGCAGAAGAAGCTGGAGACATTGAAGGAGGAGCTAAAACAGAGCGATTCAACTAGGCATGTGGGACTTGTGGATGGAGCCCTTAATTTGCTTAACCAGGATTCAATCTGTTGAAATCAGAGCACTACATTTTGGCCGCCGTGCTCGATCCTAGATTTAAAACCTACATTGTATCTCTCTTTCCGGCAGACACAAGTCTGCAGAGGTTCAAAGACCTGCTGGTGAGAAAATTGTCAAGTCAAGCGGAACGTGACCCGTCAACAGCTCCTCCTTCACATTCTCCCGCAACTGGGGGTGCGAGGAAAAGGCTAAGAATTCCGAGCCCACCCGCTGGCGGTGATGCAGGGCAGTCTGGAGTGAGTGCTGACATCTGGTCCAGACTGAAGGACCTGGCAACGATTACTGACATGTCGTCTACTGTCACTGCATATGATTCTGTCACCTTTGAAAGAATGGTGGAGAAAAAGAGGCAATTTGGAGGCCCTTGCACAAACTGGCTTTATTCTACCTAAGTTGCCCTCCCTCCAGTGTGTACTCCGAAAGAGTGTTTAGTGCGGCCGCTCACCTTGTCAGCAATCGGCGTACAAGGTTGCTTCCAGAAAATGTGGAGAAGATGATGATCATCAAAATTAATTATAATCAATTCCTCCGTGGAGACATTCACCAGCAATTGCCTCCAGAAAGTACACAGGGATCTGAGATGGTGGATTCCAGTGGGGACGAATTAATAATCTGTGAGGAGGGGGATGTACACAGTGAAAGGGGTGAGGAATCGGAGGATGATGAGGTGGACATCTTGCCTCTGTAGAGCCAGTTTGTGCAAGGAGAGATTGATTGATTCTTTTTTGGTGGGGGCCCAAACCAACCAGTCATTTCAGTCAGTCGTGTGGCAGACCCTGTCGCTGAAATGATGGGTTCGTCAATGTTTTTCTTTTCAATCTAAGCCCCTGCAGTTTTCTGTAAGCATCTGCTTCGCTATGATGATCAACAAGTCACAAGGGAAAACACTCAGGGCTGGAGGCGTAGATCTTAGGACCAGCTGCTACAAGCATGGCAGAGGTGTCACTATCACTGGTGACACCCAGAGAGGCGGCGAGGGAGATTGTAATGCAGTGCGCGCAGATAAGCAGCGCAATGGTAAAAAGGAGGCATGGTCTCATAGGTAGGGGTGTGGCCTGAATCACCATTTTGTTGCTGCGGGTATCCCGGGGGTTGGGGGCTGTACCCGGGGACTAGTGTGTGAGTGGTGCTGGCTCCTGCACAGTGACAGAAACTGGGTGTTGCACGTAATGTCACAGTGAAACACCCATATTCTGTCACTGAAGAAGAGCCGGCACTTTGGTGTCACCCCCCTTGGCGGGTGACACTCGGGTGTGTGCCGCAACCCCGTTGTGATGCCACTGACCCATGGGAAGCTTTACGTGGCTTACCCATGTGTTAGTAGCCCCAAGCATCTTTTGTGTTAGTCCCTGAAGAAAAACTTCAAATATTGTTTACAATTTTGTAATCAATGGCCTAATTCAGTATGGATTGCAAATTCTGCTAAGTAACAGAATTTGCAATCCTTTGGTTCGCATGCTGGGGCCACCCATCACAGGGCATGGCCACCCAGCATGCCGCCTCCCTTCTTGACCACGCTGAAATTGCAGTCTCAGTGCAGTTCAGCGTGATCATAAAAAATGGGTTAGCCTGCTGTTGGTGCAGACTGTACGTGTGCGCAGGAAGCCGCCACCATTTCTGTGATCGCAACGGCTGCATGTGATGTCATGCAGCCGCTCTGACCACGCCTCCTGTTTCTCCGTTGAAGCCCTGCCCCCGCACCGCTCCATCTCCGACTTTGAAATGGAGTGTTGCTGACCCCCCCCCCCCCCCCCCGCACCGATTGACAGTCACAGAAAATGCAGGCGCATGCGTATGCTCTTAGCAATTTTTGCAGTTGGATTGCTTATTGTGATTGCAATCCAACCTGAATCAGGCTCTATTACCTATCACAATGCACTGCAGGTAGTACAAAATGGGGTTAATATAGGAGAAAACCCCCCAGAGCTGTGCTCCTTAACTGTCCCTGGTGGCTAGTGGAGCGGCTGCCCAGTAATCAGTGTCCACGCCAGTGCGCACACGGCCCGCCCCCTACTGCCACGCTGGATCACGGTATAGTGTGGGCACAGAAGCCCCTTACCTCCCTTTCATCAGCGGCCTCGTGATCCCGGAGGGCGGTGTGTGTGTGACTGACCTTAGGAAGAAACCGGAGCCTCCGCTGCAGTGACCCAGCAACCAGGGCACGGGAGTATACTGCGCCGCTGGGAGTGATGGAGCTGCAGTAAAGATGTCTATTAGACCTAGCCTGCTGCAGCCCTTGTACATTCTTATAAAAAAAGTTCTTCTTTTCTTGTCAAAATTAATAGCTAAGTATAGGCTGCCTGAGGCAGCCCCCTGTTAAGTGTCCAGCTCCTGAAGGCACCAACTACAAACTGAGCTCCCTGTTCATGGAAGAGAGGTTATAGAGCAGGGGGCGCTGAGCATCTTGGGAACAGTCAAAAGCTTTGAGCCTGTTGGTGCCTCAGATCAAGATCCTACTCTACACCCCAATGTGAATCCTTGTGGAGTCCAGTGTACCCCACAGAAGAAATGAATGTGTCACACCCATTGGCAGCAACATTAGAATAGCTGCTGATGGGCACAATTGAGAAAGGAAGGGGGGAAAACATTTGAATCCAGCACATATATGTAATTTGAATATGTAATTTGTACCTTCCTACTTTAAAATGTAATGGATGAACCTCACCCTGTGAGAACTATCTTCATGATCAAGAGATCTCATATGCAAGATAAGTATGTGTTGGCAGAGGCGCTCACTGGGCAGAGATGCTGATCGCATCTCTGGCATGTGCCGGTGCACTGCGGCACCAGCACACACACACACACACACACTTCAGACCTGATCTCCTGTTGTGTGAATATGCACAGCAGAGATCAGGTCTGAATTAGGCCCTATATACAGCTGTCAGTAAGGCAGGGATCTGCTGCTGCCAGTGAGGCAGGGATGTGCTGCTGTCAGTGAAGCAGTGATCTGCTGCTGCCAGTGAGGCAGGGATCTGCTGCTGCCAGTGAGGCAGGGATGTGCTGCTATAAGTGAGGCAGGTATGTGCTGCTGTCAATGAGGCAGGGATGTGCTGCTGTCAGTGAAGCAGGGATGTGCTGCTGTCAGCGAGGCAGTGATCTGCTGCCCACTATCTCCCTATCACCCCTGCCTGAGTCACACACTTTCCCTGTCACCCCTGCCCCAGTTACCCACTATCTCCCAGTCACCGCTGCCTCAGTTAACCACTATACCTGCGACCCCTGCCTCAGTCACCCACTATACCAGTCACCCCTGCTTTAGTCACCCACTATCTCTGAGGTGTAGCTAGGGGTCCAAGCGCCCCTGGCAAAGTAAGGGACTGGCGCCCCCCCTTTCGATAAAGCATTGCAGTCCATTGGCGGTTACCATGTTGGAGCCACAGCAACTGACCCCCTCCCCCACACGCTGCCCTACATCATCGGCTGGGATTCACTGTTGGTGTGAAGCCACTGGGAACATTCTGGTAGCATTAGCAGCAGTCTGTGTCATAGATAGGGAAGGCAGAAGGTTAACTAGCTAATAGCAGTCTGTTGGCAGCAGAGGCTGGGCGGGGGGCTGAGAATGAGGCAACGCTGATCAGTGTCCAGTCTGCTCAGACAAAAATATTTTGTGATCAGGGCTGGTTCTAGACCAAAGGAGCCAATGGCAAAAATTTCCTTTGGCACCCCCCCCCCCCCCCCCACATACACACACACATACACACACACACACACACACACACACACACACACACACACACCAAAAAAGAACATATCCCAGTTTAACATAACGCTATGTGGTGCAAGGTGTGGAGCTGGTCACTTGTATCAGACCTCTGACATTTGCCTTTTCACCCATGTTGCATACTTTTTCTTGCAGGTTGTGTATTAATTCAAGAAGTGTTCTAAGTACTTCAGCTTAGTATCTTTACTGACCCCTCTTTACCCCACACTACATAACTGACCCCTCTATACCCTACACTACATCACTGACCTTTCTATAACCATCACTGCATTACTGACCCCTTTAGAGATGTGCACTTGAAATTTTTCGGGTTTTGTGTTTTGGTTTTGGGTTCGGTTCCGCGGCCGTGTTTTGGGTTCGACCGCGTTTTGGCAAAACCTCACCGAATTTTTTTTGTCGGATTCGGGTGTGTTTTGGATTCGGGTGTTTTTTTCAAAAAACACTAAAAAACAGCTTAAATCATAGAATTTGGGGGTCATTTTGATCCCAAAGTATTATTAACCTCAAAAACCATAATTTCCACTCATTTTCAGTCTATTCTGAACGCCTCACACCTCACAATATTATTTTTAGTCCTAAAATTTGCACCGAGGTCGCTGGATGACTAAGCTAAGCGACCCTAGTGGCCGACACAAACACCTGGCCCATCTAGGAGTGGCACTGCAGTGTCACGCAGGATGGCCCTTCCAAAAAACACTCCCCAAACAGCACATGACGCAAAGAAAAAAAGAGGCGCAATGAGGTAGCTGTGTGAGTAAGCTAAGCGACCCTAGCGGCCGACACAAACACCTGGCCCATCTAGGAGTGGCACTGCAGTGTCACGCAGGATGGCCCTTCCAAAAAACACTCCCCAAACAGCACATGACGCAAAGAAAAAAAGAGGCGCAATGAGGTAGCTGTGTGAGTAAGATAAGCGACCCTAGTGGCCGACACAAACACCTGGCCCATCTAGGAGTGGCACTGCAGTGTCACGCAGGATGGCCCTTCCAAAAAACACTCCCCAAACAGCACATGACGCAAAGAAAAAAAGAGGCGCAATGAGGTAGCTGTGTGAGTAAGATAAGCGACCCTAGTGGCCGACACAAACACCTGGCCCATCTAGGAGTGGCACTGCAGTGTCACGCAGGATGGCCCTTCAAAAAAATACTCCCCAAACAGCACATGACGCAAAGAAAAATGAAAGAAAAAAGAGGTGCAAGATGGAATTGTCCTTGGGCCCTCCCACTTACCCTTATGTTGTATAAACAGGACATGCACACTTTAACCAACCCATCATTTCAGTGACAGGGTCTGCCACACGACTGTGACTGAAATGACGGGTTGGTTTGGACCCCCACCAAAAAAGAAGCAATTAATCTCTCCTTGCACAAACTGGCTCTACAGAGGCAAGATGTCCACCTCATCATCATCCTCCGATATATCACCGTGTACATCCCCCTCCTCACAGATTATCAATTCGTCCCCACTGGAATCCACCATCTCAGCTCCCTGTGTACTTTGTGGAGGCAATTGCTGCTGGTCAATGTCTCCACGGAGGAATTGATTATAATTCATTTTAATGAACATCATCTTCTCCACATTTTCTGGAAGTAACCTCGTACGCCGATTGCTGACAAGGTGAGCGGCGGCACTAAACACTCTTTCGGAGTACACACTTGTGGGAGGGCAACTTAGGTAGAATAAAGCCAGTTTGTGCAAGGGCCTCCAAATTGCCTCTTTTTCCTGCCAGTATAAGTACGGACTGTCTGACGTGCCTACTTGGATGCGGTCACTCATATAATCCTCCACCATTCTTTCAATGGGGAGAGAATCATATGCAGTGCCAGTAGACGACATGTCCGACTCCGTAATCGTTGTCAGGTCCTTCAGTCCGGACCAGATGTCAGCATCAGCAGTCGCTCCAGACTGCCCTGCATCACCGCCAGCGGGTGGGCTCGGAATTCTGAGCCTTTTCCTCGCACCCCCAGTTGCAGGAGAATGTGAAGGAGGAGATGTTGACAGGTCGCGTTCCGCTTGACTTGACAATTTTCTCACCAGCAGGTCTTTGAACCCCAGCAGACTTGTGTGTGCCGGAAAGAGAGATCCAAGGTAGGTTTTAAATCTAGGATCGAGCACGGTGGCCAAAATGTAGTGCTCTGATTTCAACGGATTGACCACCCGTGAATCCTTGTTAAGCGAATTAAGGGCTCCATCCACAAGTCCCACATGCCTAGCGGAATCGCTCTGTGTTAGCTCCTCCTTCAATGTCTCCAGCTTCTTCTGCAAAAGCCTGATGAGGGGAATGACCTGACTCAGGCTGGCAGTGTCCGAACTGACTTCACGTGTGGCAAGTTCAAAGGGCAGCAGAACCTTGCACAACGTTGAAATCATTCTCCACTGCGCTTGAGACAGGTGCATTCCACCTCCTATATCGTGCTCAATTGTATAGGCTTGAATGGCCTTTTGCTGCTCCTCCAACCTCTGAAGCATATATAGGGTTGAATTCCACCTCGTTACCACTTCTTGCTTCAGATGATGGCAGGGCAGGTTCAGGCGTTTTTGGTGTTGCTCCAGTCTTCTGTACGTGGTGCCTGTACGCCGAAAGTGTCCCGCAATTCTTCTGGCCACCGACAGCATCTCTTGCACGCCCCTCTCGTTTTTTAAATAATTCTGCACCACCAAATTCAAGGTATGTGCAAAACATGGGACGTGCTGGAATTTGCCCATATTTAATGCACACACAATATTGCTGGCGTTGTCCGATGCCACAAATCCACAGGAGAGTCCAATTGGGGTAAGCCATTCCGCGATGATCTTCCTCAGTTGCCGTAAGAGGTTTTCAGCTGTGTGCGTATTCTGGAAACCGGTGATACAAAGCGTAGCCTGCCTAGGAAAGAGTTGGCGTTTGCGAGATGCTGCTACTGGTGCCGCCGCTGCTGTTCTTGCGGCGGGAGTCCATACATCTACCCAGTGGGCTGTCACAGTCATATAGTCCTGACCCTGCCCTGCTCCACTTGTCCACATGTCCGTGGTTAAGTGGACATTGGGTACAACTGCATTTTTTAGGACACTGGTGAGTCTTTTTCTGACGTCCGTGTACATTCTCGGTATCGCCTGCCTAGAGAAGTGGAACCTAGATGGTATTTGGTAACGGGGGCACACTACCTCAAGAAATTGTCTAGTTCCCTGTGAACTAACGGCGGATACCGGACGCACGTCTAACACCAACATAGTTGTCAAGGCCTCAGTTATCCGCTTTGCAACAGGATGACTGCTGTGATATTTAATCTTCCTCGCAAAGGACTGTTGGACAGTCAATTGCTTGGTGGAAGTAGTAAAAGTGGGCTTACGACTTCCCCTCTGGGATGACCATCGACTCCCAGCAGCAACAACAGCAGCGCCAGCAGCAGTAGGCGTTACACGCAAGGATGCATCGGAGGAATCCCAGGCAGGAGAGGACTCGTCAGAATTGCCAGTGACATGGCCTGCAGGACTATTGGCATTCCTGGGGAAGGAGGAAATTGACACTGAGGGAGTTGGTGGGGTGGTTTGCGTGAGCTTGGTTACAAGAGGAAGGGATTTACTGGTCAGTGGACTGCTTCCGCTGTCGCCCAAAGTTTTTGAACTTGTCACTGACTTATTATGAATGCGCTGCAGGTGACGTATAAGGGAGGATGTTCCGAGGTGGTTAACGTCCTTACCCCTACTTATTACAGCTTGACAAAGGCAACACACGGCTTGACACCTGTTGTCCGCATTTCTGTTGAAATACTTCCACACCGAAGAGCTGATTTTTTTGGTATTTTCACCAGGCATGTCAATGGCCATATTCCTCCCACGGACAACAGGTGTCTCCCCGGGTGCCTGACTTAAACAAACCACCTCACCATCAGAATCCTCCTGGTCAATTTCCTCCCCAGCGCCAGCAACACCCATATCCTCCTCATCCTGGTGTACTTCAACACTGACATCTTCAATCTGACTATCAGGAACTGGACTGCGGGTGCTCCTTCCAGCACTTGCAGGGGGCGTGCAAATGGTGGAAGGCGCATGCTCTTCACGTCCAGTGTTGGGAAGGTCAGGCATCGCAACCGACACAATTGGACTCTCCTTGTGGATTTGGGATTTCGAAGAACGCACAGTTCTTTGCTGTGCTTTTGCCAGCTTGAGTCTTTTCATTTTTCTAGCGAGAGGCTGAGTGCTTCCATCCTCATGTGAAGCTGAACCACTAGCCATGAACATAGGCCAGGGCCTCAGCCGTTCCTTGCCACTCCGTGTGGTAAATGGCATATTGGCAAGTTTACGCTTCTCCTCCGACAATTTTATTTTAGATTTTTGAGTCCTTTTTTTACTGATATTTGGTGTTTTGGATTTTACATGCTCTGTACTATGACATTGGGCATCGGCCTTGGCAGACAACGTTGCTGGCATTTCATCGTCTCGGCCATGACTAGTGGCAGCAGCTTCAGCACGAGGTGGAAGTCGATCTTGATCTTTCCCTATTTTTGGAACCTCAACATTTTTGTTCTCCATATTTTAATAGGCACAACTAAAAGGCACCTCAGGTAAACAATGGAGATGGATGGATACTAGTATACTTATGGATGACGAGCGACTGCCGACACAGAGGTAGCTACAGCCGTGGACTACCGTACTGTGTCTGCTGCTAATATAGACTGGATGATAATGAGATAAAATTAATATATATATATATATCACACTAGTACTGCAGCCGGACAGGTATATATTATGTAATGACGGACCTGCTGGACACTGTCTGTCAGCACTGCAGACTCCTAAAGTAAGCTACTAGTATCAAGAAGATAGAAAAAAAAAAACCACGGGTAGGTGGTATACAATTATGGATGGACGAGCGACTGCCGACACAGAGGTAACTACAGCCGTGGACTACCGTACTGTGTCTGCTGCTAATATAGACTGGATGATAATGAGATAAAATTAAAATATATATATATATCACACTAGTACTGCAGCCGGACAGGTATATATTATGTAATGACGGACCTGCTGGACACTGTCTGTCAGCACTGCAGACTCCTAAAGTAAGCTACTAGTATCAAGAAGATAGAAAAAAAAAAAACCACGGGTAGGTGGTATACAATTATGGATGGACGAGCGACTGCCGACACAGAGGTAGCTACAGCCGTGGACTACCGTACTGTGTCTGCTGCTAATATAGACTGGATGATAATGAGATAAAATTAAAATATATATATATATATATCACACTAGTACTGCAGCCGGACAGGTATATATTATGTAATGACGGACCTGCTGGACACTGTCTGTCAGCACTGCAGACTCCTAAAGTAAGCTACTAGTATCAAGAAGATAGAAAAAAAAAACCACGGGTAGGTGGTATACAATTATGGATGGACGAGCGACTGCCGACACAGAGGTAGCTACAGCCGTGGACTACCGTACTGTGTCTGCTGCTAATATAGACTGGATGATAATGAGATAAAATTAAAATATATATATATTATATATCACACTAGTACTGCAGCCGGACAGGTATATATTATGTAATGACGGACCTGCTGGACACTGTCTGTCAGACTCAGCACTGCAGACTCCTAAAGTAAGCTACTAGTATCAAGAAGATAGAAAAAAAAAAAACCACGGGTAGGTGGTATACAATTATGGATGGACGAGCGACTGCCGACACAGAGGTAGCTACAGCCGTGGACTACCGTACTGTGTCTGCTGCTAATATAGACTGGATGATAATGAGATAAAATTAAAATATATATATATATATCACACTAGTACTGCAGCCGGACAGGTATATATTATGTAATGACGGACCTGCTGGACACTGTCTGCAGAATGCGTTTATAAAAACACCACACGACGAGTGTTTAACTTTTTCAGGCAGACAATCACAATATACTGGTGGTCAGCAGACAATCACAATACTGGTGGTCAGTGGTCACTGGTCAGTCACACTGGCAGTGGCACTCTGGCAGCAAAAGTGTGCACTGTACTTAAAATATGTACTCCTGCTATAACTGCTCCCCAGTCTCCCCCACAATTAAGCTGTGTGAGCAGTGAGCACTCAGCACAGTCAGATAATGATATACAGTATTATATATAATGCAGCACACTGGGCTGAGCACAGATATGGTATGTGACTGTGTCACACTGTGTATCGTTTTTTTTCAGGCAGAGAACGGATTAATTAAACTGGTGGTCACTGGTCACACTATCAGCAGCAAGTAGTACTCCTCCTAATAATATGCTCCCCAAAATTTGTGTCTCTCTCTAGTACTCTAGTCTAAACGGAGAGGACGCCAGCCACGTCCTCTCCCTATCAATCTCAATGCACGTGTGAAAATGGCGGCGACGCGCGGCTCCTTATATAGAATCCGAGTCTCGCGATAGAATACGAGCCTCGCGAGAATCCAACAGCGGGATGATGACGTTCGGGCGCGCTCGGGTTAACCGAGCAAGGCGGGAAGATCCGAGTCGCTCGGCCCCGTGTAAAAAAACCTGAAGTTCGGGCGGGTTCGGATTCCGAGGAACCGAACCCGCTCATCTCTACCCTCTATACAGTACACTGACCTCTATATACCTGCTAGTACATCCCTGATGCCTATATTCCCTAAGCTAAATCCCTGACGCCTCTATTCCCTACGCTACATCCCTGACGCCTCTATTCCCTATGCTACATCCCTGATGCCTCTATACCCTACGCTACATCCCTGATGCCTCTATTCCCTACGCTACATTCCTGATGCCTCTATAACCTACGCTACATCCCTGACGCCTCTATACCCTACGCTACATCCCTGACGCCTCTATACAGTACAATGCATTACTGATCCCTCTAGACCATACATCCTCATTACATCAGAGAGATAGTGAAACACTGGAAAAAATAAGGATAAAGTGGACTACAGAAACTGATGCTCTAAACAAAGGAGAGAGAGAGAGAGAGAAAAGCACAAGGGAAAGTGGGCAATCGGAACACCATAGAGAGAGGAGAGATAGAAATGCCTGAAAAAGTAAAGGGGGTTGGGTATGGCATCCGGCGCTCGGGATTCCAGCAGTCACATGATACCTAATCCTAACCCTCTGGGGGGGTGGCGGATAGGGCTAACCCTCAGGGGGTGGCAGCTAGGACTAACCCCCCCCCCCCTCCTAGTGCCTTCCCTAACACCCCCTCCCCCGGTCCTAACCCTCCCTCCAATACTCGCCTTCGGGATGTTGGCTGTCTGTGTGCTGGCACCAGTCTCCCAAGTGGTGTCAGGATTCCAACATCGGTCAAATGACCGCCGGTATACCGTCTGCCGGGATGGTAAATGTATCCTGAGGACAGGTAGTGAGTGTGGAGGGATAGGTGGTTCAGTAAAATGTAACAGCTCAAACTGCGATCATTCACTGATAAATTGATTTATAGCTCTCCCTTTTTAACCATTGCAGTCATAAAAGCAATGTTTTTTAAACTTTTAAATAAAGCTTGTTAGCATCCCCAGCACACTGTATATGCTGGGAGATGTAGTTCTCAATATGAAAACATTTAATTACTGTATGAACTCTAATTCCCCAACTGAAACCTCTCACAAACACACACTCCTAAATCTAGTACACACACACACACATTTCCCCAGTACTGACAACTCTCATCACTTCCACACACTGACAACTCCCTCCTGCTCCTCTCCCCACTGACACTGACAGCTCCCTCACAGTCACACACATCCTCCACCCCCCCACACACACACTGATAGCACACATGCACAAATCCCCCCCTCCTCGACACTAACTGTCACGGACTGCTTGGGCAGCAGGGGGCAGGCTCTGACTTGAAGTGCTGAAATTCAACAGCTCTCTCGAACTTGCAAGGCATGGCTGTGCAGCTGTCTCCAGCCATCTCCTTGCCCACTGTGTAATTTGTGGCGTTCTCTGATGTTCCCCGCTCTGCCTCTACAACCGGCACATAATGTACAGCAGTGGTGACTCCTGAGTATGGGCCTGGAGAACTCCGCCTACCAGGGGGTAGGGATTAATAATTTCAAAGGGGCAGAGCTAGGAGTGAAGCAGTGGACAGCAGTTGAGGGGCGTTTCAAACTGTAACAGGGTTGGGACAATTTCAGTATCCTTCCCTCACCGTCTAATTGGTCAGTCCCACGCTGATTGCCATAGCGCCCTTTCGAGACTGCAGAACTCTATCCCTTAGCCACGGTTGGCACAGCTGGATGGTGCCCCTGGCAAGTGCCATCCTGGCCAAGGGGTAGATACGCCCCTGAGGGTCAGGGCCAGCAACAGAAATCTCGGGGCCCAGTACACTGATATCTCTGGGGCCCCCTCAACCCCCCCTTAACTTGGCAGAGGGATCTTTAAAAAAAAATGGAGCCTTTGACTCGGACCGTCAGTGAGGCCGGCAGGTGGTTTTCATACTGGGCTATCCAGCTCTTCGGTGGCGGTGGCAGGGACATTCAGAAAAGGGCCAGCACAGCAACATGCATAATAATGGCAATACAGTATGGACCACAGGGACTGGACAAAGTGATGGGGTAAAAGGAGGGGGGAGGGTTTAGTTGGCCTGTTAATTGTTTTCCTGCTTAAATTGAGCAGTTGGTGGATACACTTTAAAAAGCAATATTGGCACTGTGGACCCATTATTTCTGTTCTTAATACTTGGAGCCCTGAACAAGTGTCCCCTTTGTCCCCCCTGTCACCGGGCCTGTTCAGGCGTTACCTATGGAGAAGCTGCGACATGACATCCTAGGACACGATACTGCACCATGCATCACCATTATATTTCAGTGTGCCTTGTCAATATTTAAATCTTGTTCTGTGTGACGTGAGTTGTAAATGGTTGAAAATCTCTGTGCTACAGTATCGTCACCATGTAGTTATAACAACACCGCAAAACCACCAAAAGACGTGTTTTGGTAGAGGGACTGCTGGAGGGGCCCATTGGGGCCCCCAGTTTGCTACCCCACCCCAGTATACCTGTGCTGTAGCCAGTGGAAGGGGCACTATCTTCCCGGTGATCTCTTCGGGAAGATGGTGCCGCACATAGAAAGCAAAGACTCTGGCTGCACTCTCCTGCCCTCGCTCTAAGCAAGGTGATCGGGCCACAAAAGGACCCCTGTCGGACCCCGGCCTGTGGGCCACAAAAGGATGCATTGGGGGCGGCATGCGGCCCATGGGTTTGACACCCCTGCCCTAGAGTATCAAAATTTGTTTCACGGCACCCCTAGGCCAAAGTTTTTTTTATTGAGAAATTCAGAAAAAAATATAAAATTAAGTAAATTGTGTTTATAGCATGTCATCCTCAGGTTCAGTTATGTTGTGAGGGAATGGTTTTGCCAATTTAATAAAGTATAAATAATTTTAATTGGTCCTGGACCACCAAACTATGCTACCAGTGCAAGAACCCCAGTTTGGAAACTACTGCCATAAAATAAACCTTTTTTGTTTTTTTTAAACTACATGTAATACACCTTAGATCTCAGTTCCTAAAAGGTTTTAAACCTTTGCATACAGTAAACTACACATATTTAAAAATCCTACACCGGGCCAATTTCATGGCAGTCTCGGATAGGAGGGCATTGTGGATTCACCAAGGGAATGCTGATGCTGACTCCAAGAAGAAAGGGAGTCTCTTCCCTATGAAGGTGAAGCCTTGTTTGGCGACGGCCTAGTTGATTTGATCTCGGCAGCTCCCGCAGGTAAGTCATCCTTCTTGCCCTATGTTCCCTCTCAACGGATGAAGACGCATCATTATCTGACGCAGTCATTTTGGCCCAATAGATATGCAAGAAGTTAAGATTCCCCTTTCTTTGCAGGTAGAGGAAGGAAAAGAGGGAAGAGGTCTGTAGCCTCTTCAAGATCGCAGGAGCAGAGATCGTCCTCTGCTTTTGCCAAATCCACTGCATGACGCTGGGGCTCTCTTGCAGGAGCCCGCACCAGTGGGGGGCACGTCTAAAACTCTTCAGTCAGTTCTGGATTCATTCGGACCTGGACTCGTGGGTTTTACAAATAGTGTCCCAAGGGTACAAACTGGGGTTTCAAGACGTTCCCCCTCACCGATTGTTCAAATCAGCCTTAGTCAGCAGGGAGAAGGTTTTTATTCAAGCCTCTTCGTGGTCCCGAAGCCGGACGGCTCAGTCAGACCAATCTGAAATCTGAAATCCCTTAATTTCTACCTAAAGAAATTCAATTTCAAGATGGAATCTCTCAGGGTAGTGATCTCCAGTCCGGGGGATAAAGGAGATTTCATGGTTTTGGTAGACATAAAGGATGCCTACTTATATGTTCCCATTTAGCCACTGCATCAAGCTACCTGAGGTTTGCAATTCAGGATTGTCATTACCAATTTCAGACGTTGCCGTTTGGTCTGTCCACGGCTCCGAGGATTTTCACCAGGGTGATGGCGGAAATGATGGTTCTCCTTCGCAAGCAAGGAGTCACAATTATCCCGTACTTGGATGATCTCCTGATAAAGGCGAGATCCAGGGACCAGTTGGTGCAAAACATCTACTCTCCCTGACAGTTCTTCAACAACATGGTTGGCTCCTAAACTTGCCAAAATCGCAGTTGGTCCCAATGACGCGGTTGTTGTTTTTGGGAGTGATACTGGACACAGAAGAGGTTTTCTTCTAGTGGAAAGGCTCTGGAGATCCAGAGTCTGGTCAAACAAATTCTGAAACCAGCAAGAGTGTTAATCCATCATTGCATTCAGTTGCTGGGGAAGATGGTTGCGGCCTACGAGGCCATTCAGTTTGGCAGGTTCCATGCCAGAGTGTTCCAGTGGGACCTGTTGGACAAGTGGTCCGGATCCCACCTACACATGCACCGGAGGATAATCCTGTCTTCCAAGACCAGAATCTCACTCCATTGGTGGCTGCACAGTTCTCACCACCTAGAGGGGCGATGGTTCGGGATCCAGGACGGGATCCTAGGGACCACGGATGCAACCCTCTGAGGCTGAAGAGCAGTCACACAGGGGGAAAACATCCAAGGAAGATGGTCAAGTCTTCCTTGGATGTTTTCATCTCCACATAAATGTTCTGGAGTTAAGGGCCATTTAATAACTGCAGACACAGTACGCACTGGGACGGGTGCCCAGCATCCTCTACGGACTAAGAGAAAAGGATTTACCGGTAGGTATTAAAATCCTATTTTCTCTAACGTCCTAGAGGATGCTGGGGACTCCGTAAGGACCATGGGGATAGACGGGCTCCGCAGGAGACATGGGCACTTTAAGAAAGACTTTAGTTCTGGGTGTGCACTGGCTCCTCCCTCTATGCCCCTCCTCCAGACCTCAGTTTGATACTGTACCCAGTGGAGACTGGGTGCTTTTCAGGAGCTCTCCTGAGCTTTCTGACAGAAAGTATTTTGTTAGGTTTTTCATTTTCAGGGAGCACTGCTGGCAACAGACTCCCTCATCGAGGGACTGAGGGGAGAGAAGCAGCCCTACTCTCTGAGTTGCAAGGTCCTGCTTCTTAGGCTACTGGACACCATTAGCTCCAGTGGGATTGGTACGCAGGATCTCACCCTCGCCGTCCGTCCCAGAGCCGCGCCGCCGTCCCCCTCGCAGAGCCGGAAGATAGAAGCCGGGTGAGTATGAGAAGAAAAGAAGACTTCAGAGGCGGCAGAAGACTTCATGATCTTCACTGAGGTAACGCACAGCACTGCAGCTGTGCGCCTTTGCTCCCATACACCTCACATACTCCGGTCACTGTAAGGGTGCAGGGCGCAGGGGGGGCGCCCTGGGCAGCAATATAAACCTCTTTCGCAAAAATATAACATATATACAGCTGGGCACTTTATATATGTATAAGCCCCCACCAATTTTACAGTTTAAGCGGGACAGAAGCCCGCCTCCGAGGGGGCGGGGCTTCTCCCTCAGCACTCACCAGCGCCATTTTTTCTCCACAGCACCGCTGAAAGGAAGCTCCCCGGACTCTACCCTGCTTATACCACGTTAGACAAGAGGGTTGAAAAGAGGGGTGGGGGGGGCACATAATTCGCAAATTACATACAGCAGCACTACTGGGCAAACATTAAGTTACTGTTTTATTCCTGGGTTATATAGCGCTGGGGGGTGTGCTGGCATACTCTCTCTCTGTCTCTCCAAAGGGCCTTGTGGGGAAACTGTCTTCAGAAAAAGCATCCCCTGTGTGTGTAGTGTGTCGGTACACGTGTCGACATGTCTGAGGAAGAAGGTTATATTAGAGAGGAGCGGGAGCAAATGAATGTGGTGTCTCCGCCGACAGCTGATTGGATGGATATGTGGAATGTTTTAAATGCTAGTGTAAACTCATTGCACAAAAGATTAGACAAGGCAGAAGCTTTGGGACAGTCAGGGTTTAAACCCATGCCTGATCCTATGTTGCAGGGACTGTCAGGGTCTCATAAGCGCCCACTATCCCAGATTGTTGACACAGATACCGACACGGATTCTGACTCCAGTGTCGATTACGATGATGCAAAGTTACAGCCAAAATTGGCAAAATCCATTCGATTTATGATTATGGCAATAAAAGATGTTTTGCACATCACAGAGGAACCCCCTGTAGCTGACAAGAGGGTACATATGTACAAGGGAAAGAAGCCTGAGGTAACCTTTCCCCCCTCACACGAGCTGAACGAGTTATGTGAAAAAGCTTGGGAATCTCCAGATAAAAGACTGCAGATTTCCAAAAGAATTCTTATGGCGTATCCTTTCCCATCAACGGATAGGTTACGATGGGAATCCTCCCCTAGGGTGGACAAAGCATTAACACGCTTATCCAAGAAGGTAGCCCTCCCGTCCCAGGATACGGCTACCCTCAAAGAGTGTGCTGACCGCAAACAGGAGATTACCCTGAAGTCCATTTATACACATTCAGGTACCTTACTCAGACCGGCAATTGCGTCGGCCTGGGTGTGTAGTGCTGTAGCGGCATGGACAAATACCTTATCTGAGGGGATGGATAGCCTAGACAAGGATACTATTTTATTGACCATGGGGCATATAAGAGATGCTGTCCTATATATGTGTGTATGCAAACTACAGGTGGTGCTGCAATATTGGCAAGGAAAAGCTGTCAGGTACCTTTGCATTTTTCTCCCAAACGAGAAAATGCAAAGTTTGAAAAGACTGTGTCTTTTTCTGCTGATGTGAAGTGACCTGGGGTAAAAAGGTGGATTTCCCAGCCGTTGCCGTGGCCACCAGGTCCGATAGACCAGCCCCAAATAACTCCTCCCCTTTATACGGCAATACTTCCATGTGCCGTTTGGAATCTGCATCCCCTGACCACTGTCGCGTCCATAATGCTCTTCTGGCAGAGATGGACATTGCACTTACTCTTGATGCCAGGGTGCAAATATCCCTCTGTGCATCACGCATATATAGCAATGCTTCCTTTAAATGTTCTATAGTTAACAAAATATTGTCCCTATCCAGGGTATCAATATTCTCAGTCAGGGAATCCGCCCATGCGACTCCAGCACTGCACATCCAGGCTGAGGCGATTGCTGGTCGCAGTATAACACCAGTATGTGTGTATATACTTTTTAGGATATTTTTCAGCCTCCTATCAGCTGGTTCTTTGAGGGTGGCCGTATCAGGGGACGATAACGCTACTTGTTTAGATAAACGTGTGAGCGCCTTATCTACCCTAGGGGGTGTTTCCCACCGCGCCCTAACCTCTGGCGGGAAAGGATATAGTGCTAATAATTTATTAGAAATTAGCTGTTTTTTATCGGGGGAAACCCACGCTTTATCACACACCTCATTAATTTCATCTGACTCAGGAAAAACTATTGGCAGTTTTTTCACACCCCACATAATACCCTTCTTTGTGGTACTTGTAGTGTCAGAAAGGTTCAATGCCTCTTTCATTGCCGTGATCATGTAACGTGTGGCCCTACTGGACATTACGTTTGTCTCGTCACCGTCGACACTAGACTCAGTATCTGTGTCTGGGTCTGTGTCGACCCACTGAGGTAACGGCCGTTTTAGGGCCCCTGACGGTGTCTGAAACGCCTGAACAGGCACTAATTGATTTGCCGGCTGTCTCATGTCGTCAACAGTTTTTTGCAAATTGCTGACATTATCACTTAATTGTTTAAACACAATCATCCAGTCAGGTGTCGACTCCCTAGGGGGTGACATCACTAACCCAGGCAACTGCTCCGCCTCCACTTCATTTTCCTCCTCATACATGTCGACACACGCGTACCGACACACAGCACACACACCGGGAATGCTCTGATAGAGGACAGGACCCCACTTAGCCCTTTGGAGAGACAGAGGGAGAGTCTGCCAGCACACACCCAGCGCTATATATATATATATACAGGGATAACCTTATATAAGTGTTATTCCCTTATAGCTGCCGTTATTATCGTTATTTGCTGCCAAAAATGCCCCCCCTTCTCTTTTTTACCCTGATTCTGAAGCAGGACTGCAGGGGAGAGTCAGGGAGCCGTCCTTCCAGCGGAGCTGTGAGGGAAAATGGCGCTTGTGTGCTGAGGAGATAGGCTCCGCCCCTTCACGACGTCCTTATCTCCCGCTTTTTAGTGTAAAAATGGCAGGGGTTAAAAT
This sequence comes from Pseudophryne corroboree, assembly GCF_028390025.1. Lineage (NCBI taxonomy): Eukaryota > Metazoa > Chordata > Amphibia > Anura > Myobatrachidae > Pseudophryne > Pseudophryne corroboree. The sequence continues at coordinate 80,370 of NW_026970348.1, read as the reverse complement.
ACATCCATATAGCCCAGGAGCTATATGTGATGTATTCTTTTTGCCACCTAAGGTATATATAGAGATGAGCGGGTTCGGTTTCTCTGAATCCGAACCCGCCCGAACTTCATGTTTTTTTTCACGGGTCCGAGCGACTCGGATCTTCCCGCCTTGCTCGGTTAACCCGAGCGCGCCCGAACGTCATCATGACGCTGTCGGATTCTCGCGAGGCTCGGATTCTATATAAGGAGCCGCGCGTCGCCGCCATTTTCACACGTGCATTGAGATTGATAGGGAGAGGACGTGGCTGGCGTCCTCTCCATTTAGATTAGGGTTGAGAGAGAGAGAGAGAGATTGACCTGAGGCTGTGATACTGTAGAAGAGAGTGCAGAGTTTAGTGACTGACGACCACAGTGACCACCAGACACAGACAGTGCAGTTGTTTGTTTTATTTAATATATCCGTTCTCTGCCTGAAAAAAACGATACACACAGTGACTCAGTCACATACCATATCTGTGTGCACTGCTCAGCCCAGTGTGCTGCATCAATGTATATATATATCTGACTGTGCTCAGCTCACACAGCTTATAATTGTGGGGGAGACTGGGGAGCACTGCAGTGCCAGTTATAGGTTATAGCAGGAGCCAGGAGTACATAATATTATATTAAAATTAAACAGTGCACACTTTTGCTGCAGGAGTGCCACTGCCAGTGTGACTAGTGACCAGTGACCTGACCACCAGTATATATAATATTAGTAGTATACTATCTCTTTATCAACCAGTCTATATTAGCAGCAGACACAGTACAGTGCGGTAGTTCACGTCTGTGGCTACCTCTGTGTCGGCACTCGGCAGCCCGTCCATAATTGTATATACCACCTAACCGTGGTTTTTTTTTCTTTCTTTATACATACATACTAGTTACGAGTATACTATCTCTTTATCAACCAGTCTATATATTAGCAGCAGACACAGTACAGTGCGGTAGTTCATGGCTGTGGCTACCTCTGTGTCGGCACTCGGCAGCCCGTCCATAATTGTATATACCACCTAACCGTGGTTTTTTTTTCTTTCTTTATACATACATACTAGTTACGAGTATACTATCTCTTTATCAACCAGTCTATATATTAGCAGCAGACACAGTACAGTGCGGTAGTTCACGGCTGTGGCTACCTCTGTGTCGGCACTCGGCAGCCCGTCCATAATTGTATATACCACCTAACCGTGGTTTTTTTTTCTTTCTTTATACATACATACTAGTTACGAGTATACTATCTCTTTATCAACCAGTCTATATTAGCAGCAGACACAGTACAGTGCGGTAGTTCACGGCTGTGGCTACCTCTGTGTCGGCACTCGGCAGCCCGTCCATAATTGTATATACCACCTAACCGTGGTTTTTTTTTCTTTCTTTATACATACATACTAGTTACGAGTATACTATCTCTTTATCAACCAGTCTATATATTAGCAGCAGACACAGTACAGTGCGGTAGTTCACGGCTGTGGCTACCTCTGTGTCGGCACTCGGCAGCCCGTCCATAATTGTATATACCACCTAACCGTGGTTTTTTTTTCTTTCTTTATACATACATACTAGTTACGAGTATACTATCTCTTTATCAACCAGTCTATATATTAGCAGCAGACACAGTACAGTGCGGTAGTTCACGGCTGTGGCTACCTCTGTGTCGGCACTCGGCAGCCCGTCCATAATTGTATATACCACCTAACCGTGGTTTTTTTTTCTTTCTTTATACATACATACTAGTTACGAGTATACTATCTCTTTATCAACCAGTCTATATATTAGCAGCAGACACAGTACAGTGCGGTAGTTCACGGCTGTGGCTACCTCTGTGTCGGCACTCGGCAGCCCGTCCATAATTGTATATACCACCTAACCGTGGTTTTTTTTTCTTTCTTTATAGTCATACTAGTTACGAGTATACTATCTCTTTATCAACCAGTCTATATTAGCAGCAGACACAGTACAGTGCGGTAGTTCACGGCTGTGGCTACCTCTGTGTCGGCACTCGGCAGCCCGTCCATAATTGTATATACCACCTAACCGTGGTTTTTTTTTCTTTCTTTATACATACATACTAGTTACGAGTATACTATCTCTTTATCAACCAGTCTATATTAGCAGCAGACACAGTACAGTGCGGTAGTTCACGGCTGTGGCTACCTCTGTGTCGGCACTCGGCAGCCCGTCCATAATTGTATATACCACCTAACCGTGGTTTTTTTTTCTTTCTTTATACATACATACTAGTTACGAGTATACTATCTCTTTATCAACCAGTCTATATATTAGCAGCAGACACAGTACAGTGCGGTAGTTCACGGCTGTGGCTACCTCTGTGTCGGCACTCGGCAGCCCGTCCATAATTGTATATACCACCTAACCGTGGTTTTTTTTTCTTTCTTTATACATACATACTAGTTACGAGTATACTATCTCTTTATCAACCAGTCTATATATTAGCAGCAGACACAGTACAGTGCGGTAGTTCACGGCTGTGGCTACCTCTGTGTCGGCACTCGGCAGGCAGTCCGTCCATAATTGTATACCACCTAACCGTGGTTTTTTTTTCTTTCTTCTTTATACATACATAGTTACATAGACATCACTTTATCAACCAGTCTATATTAGCAGCAGACACAGTACAGTACGGTAGTTCACGGCTGTGGCTACCTCTGTGTCTGCACTCGGCAGGCAGTCCATAATTGTATACTAGTATCCATCTCCATTGTTTACCTGAGGTGCCTTTTAGTTGTGCCTATTAAAATATGGAGAACAAAAATGTTGAGGTTCCAAAATTAGGGAAAGATCAAGATCCACTTCCACCTCGTGCTGAAGCTGCTGCCACTAGTCATGGCCGAGACGATGAAATGCCAGCAACGTCGTCTGCCAAGGCTGATGCCCAATGTCATAGTACAGAGCATGTCAAATCCAAAACACCAAATATCAGAAAAAAAAGGACTCCAAAACCTAAAATAAAATTGTCGGAGGAGAAGCGTAAACTTGCCAATATGCCATTTACGACACGGAGTGGCAAGGAACGGCTGAGGCCCTGGCCTATGTTCATGGCTAGTGGTTCAGCTTCACATGAGGATGGAAGCACTCAGCCTCTCGCTAGAAAAATGAAAAGACTCAAGCTGGCAAAAGCAGCACAGCAAAGAACTGTGCATTCTTCAAAATCCCAAATCCACAAGGAGAGTCCAATTGTGTCGGTTGCGATGCCTGACCTTCCCAACACTGGACGTGAAGAGCATGCGCCTTCCACCATTTGCACGCCCCCTGCAAGTGCTGGAAGGAGCACCCGCAGTCCAGTTCCTGATAGTCAGATTGAAGATGTCAGTGTTGAAGTACACCAGGATGAGGAGGATATGGGTGTTGCTGGCGCTGGGGAGGAAATTGACCAGGAGGATTCTGATGGTGAGGTGGTTTGTTTAAGTCAGGCTCCCGGGGAGACACCTGTTGTCCGTGGGAGGAATATGGCCGTTGACATGCCAGGTGAAAATACCAAAAAAATCAGCTCTTCGGTGTGGAGGTATTTCACCAGAAATGCGGACAACAGGTGTCAAGCCGTGTGTTCCCTTTGTCAATCTGTAATAAGTAGGGGTAAGGACGTTAACCACCTCGGAACATCCTCCCTTATACGTCACCTGCAGCGCATTCATAATAAGTCAGTGACAAGTTCAAAAACTTTGGGTGACAGCGGAAGCAGTCCACTGACCAGTAAATCCCTTCCTCTTGTAACCAAGCTCACGCAAACCACCCCACCAACTCCCTCAGTGTCAATTTCCTCCTTCCCCAGGAATGCCAATAGTCCTGCAGGCCATGTCACTGGCAATTCTGACGAGTCCTCTCCTGACGCTTCTCCTCCGACAATTTTATTTTAGGTTTTGGAGTCCTTTTTTTACTGATATTTGGTGTTTTGGATTTGACATGCTCTGTACTATGACATTGGGCATCGGCCTTGGCAGACGACGTTGCTGGCATTTCATCATCTCGGCCATGACTAGTGGCAGCAGCTTCAGCACGAGGTGGAAGTGGATCTTGATCTTTCCCTAATTTTGGAACCTCAACATTTTTGTTCTCCATATTTTAATAGGCACAACTAAAAGGCACCTCAGGTAAACAATGGAGATGGATGGATACTAGTATACAATTATGGATGGACTGCCGAGTGCCGACACAGAGGTAGCTACAGCCGTGGACTACCGTACTGTACTGTGTCTGCTGCTAATATAGACTGGTTGATAAAGAGATGTAGTATGTATGTATAAAGAAGAAAGAAAAAAAAAACACGGGTAGGTGGTATACAATTATGGACGGACTGCCGAGTGCCGACACAGAGGTAGCTACAGCCGTGGACTACCGTACTGTGTCTGCTGCTAATATAGACTGGTTGATAAAGAGATGTAGTATGTATGTATAAAGAAGAAAGAAAAAAAAACCACGGGTAGGTGGTATACAATTATGGACGGACTGCCGAGTGCCGACACAGAGGTAGCTACAGCCGTGGACTACCGTACTGTGTCTGCTGCTAATATAGACTGGTTGATAAAGAGATGTAGTATGTATGTATAAAGAAGAAAGAAAAAAAAACCACGGGTAGGTGGTATACAATTATGGACGGACTGCCGAGTGCCGACACAGAGGTAGCTACAGCCGTGGACTACCGTACTGTACTGTGTCTGCTGCTAATATAGACTGGATGATAATGAGATGTAGTATGTGTAAAGAAGCAAGAAAAAAAAACCACGGGTAGGTGGTATACAATTATGGATGGACTGCCGAGTGCCGACACAGAGGTAGCTACAGCCGTGGACTACCATACTGTACTGTGTCTGCTGCTAATATAGACTGGATGATAATGAGATGTAGTATGTATAAAGAAGAAGAAAAAAAACCACGGGTAGGTGGTATACAATTATGGATGGACTGCCGAGTGCCGACACAGAGGTAGCTACAGCCGTGGACTACCGTACTGTACTGTGTCTGCTGCTAATATAGACTGGATGATAATGATATGTAGTATGTATAAAGAAGAAAGAAAAAAAAACCACGAGTAGGTGGTATACAATTATGGATGGACTGCCGAGTGCCGACACAGAGGTAGCTACAGCCGTGGACTACCGTACTGTACTGTGTCTGCTGCTAATATAGACTGGATGATAATGAGATGTAGTATGTATATAGAAGAAAGAAAAAAAAACCACGGGTAGGTGGTATACAATTATGGATGGACTGCCGAGTGCCGACACAGAGGTAGCTACAGCCGTGGACTACCGTACTGTACTGTGTCTGCTGCTAATATAGACTGGATGATAATGAGATGTAGTATGTATAAAGAAGAAAGAAAAAAAAACCACGGGTAGGTGGTATACAATTATGGATGGACTGCCGAGTGCCGACACAGAGGTAGCTACAGCCGTGGACTACCGTACTGTACTGTGTCTGCTGCTAATATAGACTGGATGATAATGAGATGTAGTATGTATAAAGAAGAAAAAAAAAACCACGGGTAGGTGGTATACAATTATGGATGGACTGCCGAGTGCCGACACAGAGGTAGCTACAGCCGTGGACTACCGTACTGTACTGTGTCTGCTGCTAATATAGACTGGATGATAATGAGATGTAGTATGTATAAAGAAGAAAGAAAAAAAAACCACGGGTAGGTGGTATACAATTATGGACGGACTGCCGAGTGCCGACACAGAGGTAGCTACAGCCGTGGACTACCGTACTGTACTGTGTCTGCTGCTAATATATACTGGTTGATAATGAGATGTAGTATGTATAAAGAAGAAAGAAAAAATTGACACATAACAGCAGCGTTCAATCAGCGTTAGTGGGACTTGTGGATGGAGCCCTTAATTCGCTTAACCAGGATTCAATCTGTTGAAATCAGAGCAATAAATTTTGGCCACCGTGCTCGATCCTAGATTTAAAACCTACATTGTATCTCTCTTTCCTGCAGACACAAGTCTGCAGAGGTTCAAAGACCTGCTGGTGAGAAAATTGTCAAGTCAAGCGGAACGTGACCCGTCAACAGCTCCTCCTGGTTTTAGTACTTGGATGGGAGACCACCAGGAAATACCAGGAGCTGTGTGTATTTTTACAATACCAACAACGTTCTCTTGATGCATTCCATTTTGAAACATTGGGGCAGATCTATTAAGCCTGGTGAACTGATAAAGTGCAAGGTGATAAAGTACCAGCCAGTCAGCTCCTAACTGTCATTTTTCAAACCCAGCCTGTGACATGGCAATTAGGAGCTGATTGGCTGGTACTTTATCACCATGCAAATTATCATTTCACCAGGTTTAATAAATCGTCCGCTTATTCATTTATGTACGAGTAGTTAGAAGTAGAAGAACTCTAACAGAAACCACTAAGCTCATCTACAGCCACACCACACTGTATATGCCCAATATCACCTGATCTTAGGCCTGGTTTGTTCTTGGATGTGAGACCACCTGGGAATACCAGGTGCTGTAGGTAGTTTTATACTACCAACACCGTTCTCTTGATGCATTCTATTTTGAAACTTATTCATTGATGTAGAAGTTAGAAACAGCAAAAATCATCTACAGCCGCATCACACTGGATATGTCCAATCCAGTGGCGTAACTAGAAATTTTTCTCCCCCAAGCCAAGAAATTCTTTGCCCCCCCCCCCCCCCGTTCATGCTCCATAATTGGGAGCAAGAAAGGGATAAATATGCGCGCGCCTAAATCAAAAAAAGGGGCGTGGTTTTGTCGGAGTGGGCGTGGTTTCGCATAAAGGGGCGTGGCATTGCAGGAAAAGACTACCTTATACCCCAGTTTTGCAACCTGCACGCCCATACGTTGGCCACCACAGTAAAGAAAAATAATCCTGATTCATGCCCCTTACATTATTTGTCATTTTTCCTCCTTATAGTAATGCCCAGTATACATTATGCCACATACTGCAATGGCCCTTAGACATTATGCCGCACACAATAATGCACGACACAATATGCACACACTGTAATGCCCCCGACACATTATGCCACACACCGTAATGTCTGTGACACATTATGCCACACACCGTAATGCCTGTGACACATTATGACAGGAATCGCAATGCCCGTTATACATTATGCTACACACTGCAATGCCCCTGATACATTATAGCACATACAATGTCTGTGACACATTATGACACACACCGCAATGTCCGTGATACATTATGCCACACACTGCAATGCCCGATACATTATAGCACATACAATGCCTGTGACACATTATGCCACACACTGCAATGACCTTGAGACATTATACCACAATGCCCGTGATATAGTATACCATACACCGTAATGCCTGTGACACATACCGCAATGCCCTGCCCGTTATACCCTATGCCACACATCGCAATGCCCGTTATGTATTATGCCACACTGCAATGACCCTGAGACATTATACCACATACCACAATGCCCGTGATATAGTATACCACACACCGTAATGCCTGACACATTATGACACACACCGCAATGTCCGTGATACATTATGCCACACACTGCAATGACCCTGAGACATTATACCACATATCACAATGCCCGCGATATAGTATACCATACACCGTAATGCCTGCGACACATTATGACACACACCGCAATGTCCGTGATACATTATGCCACACACCGTAATGCCCATTACACATTAAGTCCTACAGTAAGGCTTCTAATTACTTTTCAATTACCTGCTCGTTGTCAGGGGTTTAATGCACTGGGTGTCATGCTCGTTGCCAGGGGTTTCATGCTCTTGGTTCCATGCACGGTGCCAGGGGTTTTCATGCTCCAGGTGTCATGCTCGTTGCCAGGGGTTTCATGCACTGGGTGTCATGCTCGTTGCCAGGTGTTTCATGCACTGGGTGTCATGCTCGTTGCCAGATGTTTCATGCACTGGGTGTCATGCTCGTTGCTAGGAGGTAGTCCTTGTTGCTAGGGCTGTGCTCCCAGTGCCACATATGTCCCCAGTGCCAGATATTCCCCCACGGTGCCAGGTACTTACATGCCCCAGTGCCAAATATAGTCGTCCCCCCCATGTGCCAGGTACACATATGCCCCCAGTGCCAGATATTCCCCCCCAGTGCCATATATGCCCCCAGTGCCAGATATTCCCCCCAGTGCCATATATGCCCCCCGTGCCATATATGCCCCCAGTGCCAGATACCCCCCCCAGTGCCATATATGCCCCCAGTGCCAGATATTCCCCCCCAGTGCCATATATGCCCCAGTGCCAGATATCCCCCCCAGTGCCAGATATGCCCCCAGTGCCAGATATTCCCCCCAGTGCCAGAAATGCCCCAGTGCCAGATATTCCTCCCTCCCCCCCCCGTGCCATATATGCCCCCAGTGCCAGATATTTACCCCCCCCCCCCGCCATCGCTTTTTGGAGGGACACGGAGGGCACAGCTCGTCTCTCCTGTGTCCCTCCTGCTGCATCATCTCCGGCGGCCGCAGGTCTAATAGGGGGAAGTGCCGGTTCGTAAGCCAATTAGAGCTCATGGACGGCACTTCCCCCTATTAGACCCGCGGCCGCCGGAGATGATGCAGCAGGAGGGACACAGGGAGGCGCGCTGTGTGCCCTCCGTGTCCCTCCAAAAAGCGGCGGAGGGAAGGAGACTGCAGACTGACATGCGGACGCTCATCCGCATGTCAGTCTGCTGTAAATCAGTGGCGCCCCCGCAGCCCCTCGCCCCCAAGCCACCGCGAGGACTGCGGGGGCAGTAGTTACTCCACTGGTCCAATCTCATCTGATGATGGAAGCTAAGCAGTGTTGTGCCTGGTTTGTTTTTGGATTTCAAGTCCTGCCTTCTGGTTTGGCCACGGCACCTCGGATATTCACCAAGGTCATGGCCGTGATGACGACCCTTCACCATCAGAGAATCAGGATCCTGCCAAATCTGGACGACTTGCTGATCCTGGTGAACTCCCAAGAGGTTCTCCACAGTTATCTGGAACTGGCGGTCCAATTCCTAAAAGTCCACGGGTGGCTCATCAACTGAAAAAAGTCCTCGCTGGTCCCTGCTCGGAACATTGTGCACCTAGGGGCACTGCTGGACACACACAGCCAACAATTGTTTCTGTCTCCAGAGAAAGTCCTGAAAATTCAGGACAGTATCGTCCTCTCTCGCCCAAGAGTGTTGATACACACGGCGATGCAAGTACTAGACCTCATGGTGTCGGCTTTCGATATGGTAGAGTACGCTCAATTTCATTACCGCCCTCTGCAGAGGTTAATCCTCTCCAAGTGGGACGGCCTGCCTCATCGGATGATGTCTCAAATGATCTCCTTGTCTCCGGAGGTTCGTCTGACACTGAGCTGGTGGCTACAGGACCAACAGTTGAGCAGGGGCCATCCCTTCTGGATCTCCAACTGTGTCCTCCTGACAATGGATGCCAGTCTTTTGGGCTGGGCCATGGTGTTGGAGCAACACTTTCTCCAGGGTCGGTGGACCAGGGAGGAATCTCTCCTCCTGATATACATTCTGGAATTGCAGGCAGTGTTCAATTAATTGACACTGGCCCTGCCTCTAGTACAGAACAGGCCTGTTCAAGTACAATCTGACAACGCCACCATGGTAGTGTACACAAATCATCAAGGCGGCACTCGAAACTGCATGGCAAAGCTGGAAGTATCAAAAATCCTCCAATGGGTAGAAAGTCATCTGACAGCAATATCGGCAGTGTTCATTCCCGGAGTCCTCAACTAGGAAGCGGATTTCCTCAGTCGTCAGGACGTTCACGCTGGAGAGTGGAGAGGCCGCAGCAGAAATGTCTGCACTGGTGTCAGTAGGTGACTGAGGCAGGGATGACTGGGAGATAGTGGGTGACTGAAGCATGTATGAGTGGGAGATAGTGGGTGACTGAGGCCGGGGTGACTGGGATATAGTGGGTGACAGGGAGATAGTGGGTTACTGAGGGAGGGGTGATAGGAAGGGGTTGGGTAAGTATGGGAAGAAAGTGGGTGACAGGTATAATAAATGACTAAGGCAGGGGTGATAGGGAGATAGTGGATGACTGTGGCAGGGGTGACAGGGACAGTAAGAGACTGAGGCAGGGGTGACAGGGATAGTGGCTGACTGAGGCAGGGGTGACTGGGAGATAGTGGGTGACTGAGGCAGGGTTGACAGGGATAGTGGGTGACTGAAGCAGGGGTGATAGGGTGACAGTGGGTGACTAAAGCAGGGGTGACTGGTATAGTGGGTGACTGAGGCAGGGATCGCAGATATAGTGGTTGACTGAGGCAGCGGTGACTGGGAGATAGTGGGTAACTGAGGCAGGGTGACAGGGAAAGTGTGTGACTCAGGCAGGGGTGATAGGGAGATAGTGGGCTGCATATCTCTGCCTCACTGCAGCAGCACATTCCTGCTTCAATGACAGCAGCACATCCCTACCTCACTTATAGCAGCACATCCCTGCCTCGCTGACAGCAGCATATCCCTGCCTCGCTGACAGCAGCACATCCCTGCCTCGCTGACAGCAGCACATCCCTGCTTCGCTGACAGCAGCACATCCCTGCTTCGCTGACAGCAGCACATCCCTGCTTCGCTGACAGCAGCACATCCCTGCCTCGCTGACAGCAGCACATCCCTGCCTCGCTGACAGCAGCACATCCCTGTCTCGCTGACAGCAGCACAGCACTGCTTCGCTGACAGCAGCACATCACTGCTTCACTACCAGCAGCACATCCCTGCCTCACTGGCAGCAGCACATCCCTGCCTTACTGACAGCTGTATATAGGGCCTAATTCAGACCTGATCCCTGCTGTGCATATTCACACAACAGGAGATCAGGTCTGAAGTGCGTGTGTGCTGGTGCCGCAGTGCACCGGCACATGCCAGAGATGCGATCAGCATCTCTGCCCAGTGAGCGCCTCTGCCTGATTGACAGGCAGAGGCGGTCACTGGGCAGGAGGAGTCGGGCCAGCGGCGTTGTGCCGCCATTTTGGGGGCACAGTCAGGACAACGCAGACATGACCAGACCGTATGTGGGCGGGCCGTGACGGCTGCGTGACCCGGACAGCAACGGGCCTTATTTACTAAAATCTCAGATAAATTTTATGGCATTTATGTGCAGTCTAGTTTGCACAGTTGATAGAGTGTTGATCTTGCACTATCAATGTAAGCCTCACATAGGTTTGATACACATGTAAGTTTGTTTTTATTTTACTACATTGTGGTTTGTGGCTCTATACCATGTAATGCATGTCTTTTAACAGTAGTCAAGTCTTCCAATGTGCTTGTTAGTGAAACCCAATAGATAGCTTTATTTTATTTTGTTTCTTCAAATATTGAATGCATATGTCTTATAACTTTTTTTTTTTCAATATACAGGTTGAGTATCTGTATATACATTTTTATTATAAGATTTTCAATGACACAAGTACATCCAAGTTGCAGATTATGGATTGTGAAGGACAAATCAACCATATAAACAATTTAAGCAATTTAAATTGCATGCAGGTAGTAGAATATCAAACTCCTTGGATGAGAGTTGGTCGTAATAAACTAGGATAGAAAAGAATAAAGTAGAAAATAAGATTTTAAACCTACCGGTAAATCTTTTTCTCGTAGTCCGTAGAGGATGCTGGGGACTCCGTAAGGACCATGGGGATAGACGGGCTCCACAGGAGACATGGGCACTTTAAGAAAGACTTTAGTTCTGGGTGTGCACTGGCTCCTCCCTCTATGCCACAGTTAGAGAAACTGTGCCCAGAGGAGACGGACAGTATGAGGAAAGGATTTTGTTAATCCAGGGCAAGATTCATACCAGCCACACCAATCACACCGTATAACTTGTGATAAACTACAAAGTTATCAGTATGAAAAAACAACATAGCATCAGTGCAGGACCGATGCAACTATAACATAACCCTTATTGAAGCAATAACTATATACAAGTATTGCAGAAGTAGTCCGCACTTGGGACGGGCGCCCAGCATCCTCTACGGACTACGAGAAAAAGATTTACCAGTAGGTTTAAAATCTTATTTTCTCTAACGTCCTAGAGGATGCTGGGGACTCCGTAAGGACCATGGGGATTATACCAATGCTCCAAAACGGGCGGGAGAGTGCGGATGACTCTGCAGCACCGATTGAGCAAACATGAGTTCCTCCTCAGCCAGGGTATCAAACTTATAGTATTTTGCAAAGGTGTGTGAACCCGACCAAGTAGCAGCTTGACACAGCTGTAGTGCCGAGACCCCTCGGGCAGCCGCCCAAGAAGAGCCCACTTTCCTCGTGGAATGGGCCTTGACCGATTTCAGTAACTGCAATCCAGCCATAGAATGCGCTTGCTGAATCGTGTTACAAATCCGGCGAGCAATAGCCTGCTTTGAAGCAGGGGCACCAATCTTGTTGGTTGCATACAGGACAAACAGCGCTTCAGTTTTCCTGACTCTAGCCGTCCTGGCCACGTAAATTTTCAAAGCCCTAACCACATCAAGTAACTCGGAATCCTCCAAGTCACGCGTAGCCACAGGCACCACAATAGGTTGGTTCATATGAAAAGATGAGACCACTTTTGGTAGGAATTGAGGACGGGTCTGCAATTCCGCTCTATCCACATGGAATACCAAATATGGGCTTTTATGTGACAAAGCCGCTAATTCCGACACTCGCCTAGCCGAAGCCAAGGCTAATAACATGACCACCTTCCATGTGAGATATTTTAACTCCACTGTTTTAAGTGGTTCAAACCAGTGTAATTTTAGAAAACTTAACACCACGTTAAGGTCCCAAGGTGCCACCGGAGGCACAAAAGGAGGCTGAATATACAGCACTCCTTTTACAAAAGTCTGAACTTCTGGAAGAGAAGCCAATTCTTTTTGAAAGAAAATGGATAAGGCCGAAATCTGGACCTTAATAGAGCCTAATTTTAGGCCCAAATTCACTCCAGTTTGTAGGAAGTGAAGGAAACGGCCCAGATGGAATTCTTCCGTAGGAGCATTCCTGGCCTCACACCAAGAAACATAATTTCGCCATATACGGTGTAATGTTTTAACGTTACATCCTTCCTAGCCTTTATCAGCGTAGGGATGACCTCAACCGGAATGCTAGGATCCGGCATTCAACCGCCATGCCGTCAAACGCAGCCGCGGTAAGTCTTGGAACAGACAGGGCCCCTGATGCAACAGGTCCTGTCTTAGAGGGAGAGGCCACAGATCTTCTGTGAGCATTTCCTGCAGATCCGGATACCAGGTCCTCCGTGGCCAATCTGGAACAATGAGGATTGTTCTCACTCCTCTTTGTCTTATTATCCTCAACACCTTGGGTATGAGAGGAAGAGGAGGAAATACATAGACCGACCGGAACACCCACGGTGTCACTAGGGCGTCTACAGCTACTGCCTGAGGGTCTCTTGACCTTGCGCAATACCTCTGTAGCTTTTTGTTGAGCCGGGACGGCATCATGTCTATCTGTGGCAGTTCCCACCGACTTGTAATCTGTGCAAAGACTTCCTGATGAAGTCCCCACTCTCCCGGATGTAGGTCGTGTCTGCTGAGGATGTCTGCTTCCCAGTTGTCCACTCCCGGAATGAACACTGCTGACAGTGCGCTTGCGTGATTCTCCACCCAGCAAAGAATTCTGGTGGCTTGTGCCATCGCCACTCTGCTTCTTGTGCCGCCTTGGCGGTTTACATGAGCCACTGCGGTGACGTTGTCTGACTGGATCAGAACCGGTTGGTCGCAAAGTAAGGTCTCCGCTTGACGTAGGGCATTGTATATGGCCCTTAGTTCCAGGATGTTGATGTGAAGACAAGTCTCTTGACTTGACCAAAGACCTTGGAAATTTCTTCCCTGTGTGACTGCTCCCCAACCTTGGAGGCTTGCGTCTGTGGTCACCAGGATCCAGCCCTGAATGCTGAATCTGCGTCCCCCGAGAAGGTGAGCACTCTGCAGCCACCACAAGAGTGATACCCTGACCCTGGGGGACAGGGTGATCAACCAATGCATCTGTAAATGTGACCCGGACCACTTGTCCAGTAGGTCCCATTGGAAAGTCCTCGCATGGAACCTGCCGAATGGAATGGCCTCGTATGATGCCACCATCTTTCCCAGGACTCGAGTGCAGTGATGCACTGACACCTGTTTTGGTTTCAATAGGTTCCTGACAAGAGTCATGAGTTCCTGGGCCTTTTCTATCAGGAGATAAACCCTCTTCTGGTCTGTGTCCAGAATCATGCCCAAGAAAGACAGACGAGTAGTAGGAATCAACTGCGACTTCGGGATATTGAGAATCCAGCCGTGTTGCTGTAACACTTTCAGTGAAAGTGATACGCTGTTCAGCAACTGCTCTCTTGATCTCGCTTTTATGAGATCGCCCAAGTACGGGATAATTGTGACACCTTGCTTGCACAGGAGCACCATCATTTCCGCCATTACCTTGGTGAAAATTCTCAGGGCCATGGAGAGACCAAACAGCAACGTCTGAAATTGGCAATGACAGTCCTGTACCGCAAATCTGAGTTACGCCTGATGAGGTGGATAAATGGGGACATGAAGGTATGCATCCTGTACACAAATGCGGACAACAGGTGTCAAGCCGTGTGTTGCCTTTGTCAAGCTGTAATAAGTAGGGATAAGGACGTTAAACACCTCGGAACATCCTCCCTTATACGTCACCTGCAGCGCATTCATCATAAGTCAGTGACAAGTTCAAAAACTTTGGATGACAGCGGAAGCAGTCCACTAACCACTAAATCCCTTCCTCTTGTAACCAAGCTCCTGCAAACCACACCACCAACTCCCTCAGTGTCAATTTCCTCCTTAGACAGGAGAGCCAATAGTCCTGCAGGCCATGTCACTGGCAAGTCTGACGAGTCCTCTCCTGCCTGGGATTCCTCCGATGCATCCTTGAGTGTAACGCCTACTGCTGCTGGCGCTGCTGTTGTTGCTGCTGGGAGTCGATCGTCATCCCAGAGGGGAAGTCGGAAGACCACTTGTACTTCTTCCAGTAAGCAATTGACTGTCCAACAGTCCTTTGCGAGGAAGATGAAATATCACAGCAGTCATCCTGCTGCAAAGCGGATAACTCAGGTCTGGGTGGTGAGAAACGTGGTTCCGGTATCCATCGTTAATTTAGAGGCAACTAGAGACTTGATTGAGGTACTGTGTCCCCGGTACCAAATACCCTCTAGGTTCCATTTCTCTAGGCAGGCGATACCGAAAATGTACACAGACCTCAGAAAAAGAGTCACCAGTGTCCTAAAAAATGCAGTTGTACCCAATGTCCACTTGTCTGTGGTTAAGTGGAGCAGGGCAGACTCAGGACTATATGACTGTGACAGCCCACTGGGTAGATGTATTGCCTCCCGCAGCAAGAACAGCAGCGGCGGCACCAGTAGCAGCATCTCGCAATTGCCAACTCGTTCCTAGGCAGGCTACGCTTTGTATCACCGCTTTCCATAAGAGGCACACAGCTGACAACCTCTTACGGAAACTGAGGAACATCATCGCAGAATGGCTTACCCCAATTGAACTCTCCTGGGGATTTGTGACATCGGACAATGCCACCAATATTGTGCGTGCATTACATCTGGGCAAATTCCAGCATGTCCCATGTTTTGCACATACATTGAACTTGGTGGTGCAGAATTATTTAAAAAACGACAGGGGCGTGCAAGAGATGCTGTCGGTGGCCCGAAGAATTGCGGGCCACTTTCTGCCTTCAGCCACCGCATGCCGAAGACTGGAGCACCACCAAACATTCCTGAACCTGCCCTGCCATCATCTGAAGCAAGAGGTGGTAACGAGGTGGAATTCAACCCTCTATATGCTTCAGAGGATGGAGGAGCAGCAAAAGGCCATTCAAGCCTATACATCTGCCCACGATATAGGCAAAGGAGGGGGAATGCACCTGACTCAAGCGCAGTGGAGAATGATTTCAACGTTGTGCAAGGTTCTGCAACCCTTTGAACTTTCCACACGTGAAGTCAGTTCAGACACTGCCAGCCTGAGTCAGGTCATTCCCCTCATCAGGCTTTTGCAGAAGAAGCTGGAGACATTGAAGGAGGAGCTAAAACAGAGCGATTCAACTAGGCATGTGGGACTTGTGGATGGAGCCCTTAATTTGCTTAACCAGGATTCAATCTGTTGAAATCAGAGCACTACATTTTGGCCGCCGTGCTCGATCCTAGATTTAAAAACTACATTGTATCTCTCTTTCCGGCAGACACAAGTCTGCAGAGGTTCAAAGACCTGCTGGTGAGAAAATTGTCAAGTCAAGCGGAACGTGACCCGTCAACAGCTCCTCCTTCACATTCTCCCGCAACTGGGGGTGCGAGGAAAAGGCTAAGAATTCCGAGCCCACCCGCTGGCGGTGATGCAGGGCAGTCTGGAGTGAGTGCTGACATCTGGTCCAGACTGAAGGACCTGGCAACGATTACTGACATGTCGTCTACTGTCACTGCATATGATTCTGTCACCTTTGAAAGAATGGTGGAGAAAAAGAGGCAATTTGGAGGCCCTTGCACAAACTGGCTTTATTCTACCTAAGTTGCCCTCCCTCCAGTGTGTACTCCGAAAGAGTGTTTAGTGCGGCCGCTCACCTTGTCAGCAATCGGCGTACAAGGTTACTTCCAGAAAATGTGGAGAAGATGATGATCATCAAAATTAATTATAATCAATTCCTCCGTGGAGACATTCACCAGCAATTGCCTCCAGAAAGTACACAGGGATCTGAGATGGTGGATTCCAGTGGGGACGAATTAATAATCTGTGAGGAGGGGGATGTACACAGTGAAAGGGGTGAGGAATCGGAGGATGATGAGGTGGACATCTTGCCTCTGTAGAGCCAGTTTGTGCAAGGAGAGATTGATTGATTCTTTTTTGGTGGGGGCCCAAACCAACCAGTCATTTCAGTCAGTCGTGTGGCAGACCCTGTCGCTGAAATGATGGGTTCGTCAATGTTTTTCTTTTCAATCTAAGCCCCTGCAGTTTTCTGTAAGCATCTGCTTCGCTATGATGATCAACAAGTCACAAGGGAAAACACTCAGGGCTGGAGGCGTAGATCTTAGGACCAGCTGCTACAAGCATGGCAGAGGTGTCACTATCACTGGTGACACCCAGAGAGGCGGCGAGGGAGATTGTAATGCAGTGCGCGCAGATAAGCAGCGCAATGGTAAAAAGGAGGCATGGTCTCATAGGTAGGGGTGTGGCCTGAATCACCATTTTGTTGCTGCGGGTATCCCGGGGGTTGGGGGCTGTACCCGGGGACTAGTGTGTGAGTGGTGCTGGCTCCTGCACAGTGACAGAAACTGGGTGTTGCACGTAATGTCACAGTGAAACACCCATATTCTGTCACTGAAGAAGAGCTGGCACTTTGGTGTCACCCCCCTTGGCGGGTGACACTCGGGTGTGTGCCGCAACCCCGTTGTGATGCCACTGACCCATGGGAAGCTTTACGTGGCTTACCCATGTGTTAGTAGCCCCAAGCATCTTTTGTGTTAGTCCCTGAAGAAAAACTTCAAATATTGTTTACAATTTTGTAATCAATGGCCTAATTCAGTATGGATTGCAAATTCTGCTAAGTAACAGAATTTGCAATCCTTTGGTTCGCATGCTGGGGCCACCCATCACAGGGCATGGCCACCCAGCATGCCGCCTCCCTTTTTGACCACGCTGAAATTGCAGACTCAGTGCAGTTCAGCGTGATCATAAAAAATGGGTTAGCCTCCTGTTGGTGCAGACTGTACGTGTGCGCAGGAAGCCGCCACCATTTCTGTGATCGCAATGGCTGCATGTGATGTCATGCAGCCGCTCTGACCACGCCTCCTGTTTCTCCGTTGAAGCCCTGCCCCCGCACCGCTCCATCTCCGACTTTGAAATGGAGTGTTGCTGACCCCCCCCCGCACCGATTGACAGTCACAGAAAATGCAGGCGCATGCGTATGCTCTTAGCAATTTTTGCAGTTGGATTGCTTATTGTGATTGCAATCCAACCTGAATCAGGCTCTATTACCTATCACAATGCACTGCAGGTAGTACAAAATGGGGTTAATATAGGAGAAAACCCCCCAGAGCTGTGCTCCTTAACTGTCCCTGGTGGCTAGTGGAGCGACTGCCCAGTAATCAGTGTCCAAGCCAGTGCGCACACGGCCCGCCCCCTACTGCCACGCTGGATCACGGTATAGTGTGGGCACAGAAACCCCTTACCTCCCTTTCATCAGCGGCCTCGTGATCCCGGAGGGCGGTGTGTGTGTGACTGACCTTAGGAAGAAACCGGAGCCTCCGCTGCAGTGACCCAGCAACCAGGGCACGGGAGTATACTGCGCCGCTGGGAGTGATGGAGCTGCAGTAAAGATGTCTATTAGACCTAGCCTGCTGCAGCCCTTGTACATTCTTATAAAAAAAGTTCTTCTTTTCTTGTCAAAATTAATAGCTAAGTATAGGCTGCCTGAGGCAGCCCCCTGTTAAGTGTCCTGCTCCTGAAGGCACCAACTACAAACTGAGCTCCCTGTTCATGGAAGCGAGGTTATAGAGCAGGGGGCGCTGAGCATCTTGGGAACAGTCAAAAGCTTTGAGCCTGTTGGTGCCTCAGATCAAGATCCTACTCTACACCCCAATGTGAATCCTTGTGGAGTCCAGTGTACCCCACAGAAGAAATGAATGTGTCACACCCATTGGCAGCAACATTAGAATAGCTGCTGATGGGCACAATTGAGAAAGGAAGGGGGGAAAACATTTGAATCCAGCACATATATGTAATTTGAATATGTAATTTGTACCTTCCTACTTTAAAATGTAATGGATGAACCTCACCCTGTGAGAACTATCTTCATGATCAAGAGATCTCATATGCAAGATAAGTATGTGTTGGCAGAGGCGCTCACTGGGCAGAGATGCTGATCGCATCTCTGGCATGTGCCGGTGCACTGCGGCACCAGCACACACACACACACACACACACACACACACACACACACACACACACACACACACACACACACACACACACACACTTCAGACCTGATCTCCTGTTGTGTGAATATGCACAGCAGAGATCAGGTCTGAATTAGGCCCTATATACAGCTGTCAGAAAGGCAGGGATCTGCTGCTGCCAGTGAGGCAGGGATGTGCTGCTGTCAGTGAAGCAGTGATCTGCTGCTGCCAGTGAGGCAGGGATGTGCTGCTGCTGCCAGTGAGGCAGGGATGTGCTGCTATAAGTGAGGCAGGTATGTGCTGCTGTCAATGAGGCAGGGATGTGCTGCTGTCAGTGAAGCAGGGATGTGCTGCTGTCAGCGAGGCAGTGATCTGCTGCCCACTATCTCCCTATCACCCCTGCCTGAGTCACACACTTTCCCTGTCACCCCTGCCCCAGTTACCCACTATCTCCCAGTCACCGCTGCCTCAGTTAACCACTATACCTGCGACCCCTGCCTCAGTCACCCACTATACCAGTCACCCCTGCTTTAGTCACCCACTATCTCTGAGGTGTAGCTAGGGGTCCAAGCGCCCCTGGCAAAGTAAGGGACTGGCGCCCCCCCTTTCGATAAAGCATTGCAGTCCATTGGCGGTTACCATGTTGGAGCCACAGCAACTGACCCCCTCCCCCACACGCTGCCCTACATCATCGGCTGGGATTCACTGTTGGTGTGAAGCCACTGGGAACATTCTGGTAGCATTAGCAGCAGTCTGTGTCATAGATAGGGAAGGCAGAAGGTTAACTAGCTAATAGCAGTCTGTTGGCAGCAGAGGCTGGGCGGGGGGCTGAGAATGAGGCAACGCTGATCAGTGTCCAGTCTGCTCAGACAAAAATATTTTGTGATCAGGGCTGGTTCTAGACCAAAGGAGCCAATGGCAAAAATTTCCTTTGGCACCCCCCCCCCACACACACACACACATACACACACACACACACACACACACACACACACACACACACACACACACCAAAAAAGAACATATCCCAGTTTAACATAACGCTATGTGGTGCAAGGTGTGGAGCAGGTCACTTGTATCAGACCTCTGACATTTGCCTTTTCACCCATATTGCATACTTTTTCTTGCAGGTTGTGTATTAATTCAAGAAGTGTTCTAAGTACTTCAGCTTAGTATCTTTACTGACCCCTCTTTACCCCACACTACATAACTGACCCCTCTATACCCTACACTACATCACTGACCTTTCTATAACCATCATTGCATTACTGACCCCTCTATTAGAGATGTGCACTTGAAATTTTTCGGGTTTTGTGTTTTGGTTTTGGGTTCGGTTCCGCGGCCGTGTTTTGGGTTCGACCGCGTTTTGGCAAAACCTCACCGAATTTTTTTTGTCGGATTCGGGTGTGTTTTGGATTCGGGTGTTTTTTTCAAAAAACACTAAAAAACAGCTTAAATCATAGAATTTGGGGGTCATTTTGATCCCAAAGTATTATTAACCTCAAAAACCATAATTTCCACTCATTTTCAGTCTATTCTGAACGCCTCACACCTCACAATATTATTTTTAGTCCTAAAATTTGCACCGAGGTCGCTGGATGACTAAGCTAAGCGACCCTAGTGGCCGACACAAACACCTGGCCCATCTAGGAGTGGCACTGCAGTGTCACGCAGGATGGCCCTTCCAAAAAACACTCCCCAAACAGCACATGACGCAAAGAAAAAAAGAGGCGCAATGAGGTAGCTGTGTGAGTAAGCTAAGCGACCCTAGCGGCCGACACAAACACCTGGCCCATCTAGGAGTGGCACTGCAGTGTCACGCAGGATGGCCCTTCCAAAAAACACTCCCCAAACAGCACATGACGCAAAGAAAAAAAGAGGCGCAATGAGGTAGCTGTGTGAGTAAGATAAGCGACCCTAGTGGCCGACACAAACACCTGGCCCATCTAGGAGTGGCACTGCAGTGTCACGCAGGATGGCCCTTCCAAAAAACACTCCCCAAACAGCACATGACGCAAAGAAAAAAAGAGGCGCAATGAGGTAGCTGTGTGAGTAAGATAAGCGACCCTAGTGGCCGACACAAACACCTGGCCCATCTAGGAGTGGCACTGCAGTGTCACGCAGGATGGCCCTTCAAAAAAATACTCCCCAAACAGCACATGACGCAAAGAAAAATGAAAGAAAAAAGAGGTGCAAGATGGAATTGTCCTTGGGCCCTCCCACTTACCCTTATGTTGTATAAACAGGACATGCACACTTTAACCAACCCATCATTTCAGTGACAGGGTCTGCCACACGACTGTGACTGAAATGACGGGTTGGTTTGGACCCCCACCAAAAAAGAAGCAATTAATCTCTCCTTGCACAAACTGGCTCTACAGAGGCAAGATGTCCACCTCATCATCATCCTCCGATATATCACCGTGTACATCCCCCTCCTCACAGATTATCAATTCGTCCCCACTGGAATCCACCATCTCAGCTCCCTGTGTACTTTGTGGAGGCAATTGCTGCTGGTCAATGTCTCCACGGAGGAATTGATTATAATTCATTTTAATGAACATCATCTTCTCCACATTTTCTGGAAGTAACCTCGTACGCCGATTGCTGACAAGGTGAGCGGCGGCACTAAACACTCTTTCGGAGTACACACTTGTGGGAGGGCAACTTAGGTAGAATAAAGCCAGTTTGTGCAAGGGCCTCCAAATTGCCTCTTTTTCCTGCCAGTATAAGTACGGACTGTCTGACGTGCCTACTTGGATGCGGTCACTCATATAATCCTCCACCATTCTTTCAATGGGGAGAGAATCATATGCAGTGCCAGTAGACGACATGTCCGACTCCGTAATCGTTGTCAGGTCCTTCAGTCCGGACCAGATGTCAGCATCAGCAGTCGCTCCAGACTGCCCTGCATCACCGCCAGCGGGTGGGCTCGGAATTCTGAGCCTTTTCCTCGCACCCCCAGTTGCGGGAGAATGTGAAGGAGGAGATGTTGACAGGTCGCGTTCCGCTTGACTTGACAATTTTCTCACCAGCAGGTCTTTGAACCCCAGCAGACTTGTGTGTGCCGGAAAGAGAGATCCAAGGTAGGTTTTAAATCTAGGATCGAGCACGGTGGCCAAAATGTAGTGCTCTGATTTCAACGGATTGACCACCCGTGAATCCTTGTTAAGTGAATTAAGGGCTCCATCCACAAGTCCCACATGCCTAGCGGAATCGCTCTGTGTTAGCTCCTCCTTCAATGTCTCCAGCTTCTTCTGCAAAAGCCTGATGAGGGGAATGACCTGACTCAGGCTGGCAGTGTCCGAACTGACTTCACGTGTGGCAAGTTCAAAGGGCAGCAGAACCTTGCACAACGTTGAAATCATTCTCCACTGCGCTTGAGACAGGTGCATTCCACCTCCTATATCGTGCTCAATTGTATAGGCTTGAATGGCCTTTTGCTGCTCCTCCAACCTCTGAAGCATATATAGGGTTGAATTCCACCTCGTTACCACTTCTTGCTTCAGATGATGGCAGGGCAGGTTCAGGCGTTTTTGGTGTTGCTCCAGTCTTCTGTACGTGGTGCCTGTACGCCGAAAGTGTCCCGCAATTCTTCTGGCCACCGACAGCATCTCTTGCACGCCCCTCTCGTTTTTTAAATAATTCTGCACCACCAAATTCAAGGTATGTGCAAAACATGGGACGTGCTGGAATTTGCCCATATTTAATGCACACACAATATTGCTGGCGTTGTCCGATGCCACAAATCCACAGGAGAGTCCAATTGGGGTAAGCCATTCCGCGATGATCTTCCTCAGTTGCCGTAAGAGGTTTTCAGCTGTGTGCGTATTCTGGAAACCGGTGATACAAAGCGTAGCCTGCCTAGGAAAGAGTTGGCGTTTGCGAGATGCTGCTACTGGTGCCGCCGCTGCTGTTCTTGCGGCGGGAGTCCATACATCTACCCAGTGGGCTGTCACAGTCATATAGTCCTGACCCTGCCCTGCTCCACTTGTCCACATGTCCGTGGTTAAGTGGACATTGGGTACAACTGCATTTTTTAGGACACTGGTGAGTCTTTTTCTGACGTCCGTGTACATTCTCGGTATCGCCTGCCTAGAGAAGTGGAACCTAGATGGTATTTGGTAACGGGGGCACACTACCTCAAGAAATTGTCTAGTTCCCTGTGAACTAACGGCGGATACCGGACGCACGTCTAACACCAACATAGTTGTCAAGGCCTCAGTTATCCGCTTTGCAACAGGATGACTGCTGTGATATTTCGTCTTCCTCGCAAAGGACTGTTGGACAGTCAATTGCTTGGTGGAAGTAGTAAAAGTGGGCTTACGACTTCCCCTCTGGGATGACCATCGACTCCCAGCAGCAACAACAGCAGCGCCAGCAGCAGTAGGCGTTACACGCAAGGATGCATCGGAGGAATCCCATGCAGGAGAGGACCCGTCAGAATTGCCAGTGACATGGCCTGCAGGACTATTGGCATTCCTGGGGAAGGAGGAAATTGACACTGAGGGAGTTGGTGGGGTGGTTTGCGTGAGCTTGGTTACAAGAGGAAGGGATTTACTGGTCAGTGGACTGCTTCCGCTGTCGCCCAAAGTTTTTGAACTTGTCACTGACTTATTATGAATGCGCTGCAGGTGACGTATAAGGGAGGATGTTCCGAGGTGGTTAACGTCCTTACCCCTACTTATTACAGCTTGACAAAGGCAACACACGGCTTGACACCTGTTGTCCGCATTTCTGTTGAAATACTTCCACACCGAAGAGCTGATTTTTTTGGTATTTTCACCAGGCATGTCAATGGCCATATTCCTCCCACGGACAACAGGTGTCTCCCCGGGTGCCTGACTTAAACAAACCACCTCACCATCAGAATCCTCCTGGTCAATTTCCTCCCCAGCGCCAGCAACACCCATATCCTCCTCATCCTGGTGTACTTCAACACTGACATCTTCAATCTGACTATCAGGAACTGGACTGCGGGTGCTCCTTCCAGCACTTGCAGGGGGCGTGCAAATGGTGGAAGGCGCATGCTCTTCACGTCCAGTGTTGGGAAGGTCAGGCATCGCAACCGACACAATTGGACTCTCCTTGTGGATTTGGGATTTCGAAGAACGCACAGTTCTTTGCTGTGCTTTTGCCAGCTTGAGTCTTTTCATTTTTCTAGCGAGAGGCTGAGTGCTTCCATCCTCATGTGAAGCTGAACCACTAGCCATGAACATAGGCCAGGGCCTCAGCCGTTCCTTGCCACTCCGTGTGGTAAATGGCATATTGGCAAGTTTACGCTTCTCCTCCGACAATTTTATTTTAGATTTTTGAGTCCTTTTTTTACTGATATTTGGTGTTTTGGATTTTACATGCTCTGTACTATGACATTGGGCATCGGCCTTGGCAGACAACGTTGCTGGCATTTCATCGTCTCGGCCATGACTAGTGGCAGCAGCTTCAGCACGAGGTGGAAGTCGATCTTGATCTTTCCCTATTTTTGGAACCTCAACATTTTTGTTCTCCATATTTTAATAGGCACAACTAAAAGGCACCTCAGGTAAACAATGGAGATGGATGGATACTAGTATACTTATGGATGACGAGCGACTGCCGACACAGAGGTAGCTACAGCCGTGGACTACCGTACTGTGTCTGCTGCTAATATAGACTGGATGATAATGAGATAAAATTAAAATATATATATATATATATCACACTAGTACTGCAGCCGGACAGGTATATATTATGTAATGACGGACCTGCTGGACACTGTCTGTCAGCACTGCAGACTCCTAAAGTAAGCTACTAGTATCAAGAAGATAGAAAAAAAAAAAAAACCACGGGTAGGTGGTATACAATTATGGATGGACGAGCGACTGCCGACACAGAGGTAACTACAGCCGTGGACTACCGTACTGTGTCTGCTGCTAATATAGACTGGATGATAATGAGATAAAATTAAAATATATATATATATCACACTAGTACTGCAGCCGGACAGGTATATATTATGTAATGACGGACCTGCTGGACACTGTCTGTCAGCACTGCAGACTCCTAAAGTAAGCTACTAGTATCAAGAAGATAGAAAAAAAAAACCACGGGTAGGTGGTATACAATTATGGATGGACGAGCGACTGCCGACACAGAGGTAGCTACAGCCGTGGACTACCGTACTGTGTCTGCTGCTAATATAGACTGGATGATAATGAGATAAAATTAAAATATATATATATATATCACACTAGTACTGCAGCCGGACAGGTATATATTATGTAATGACGGACCTGCTGGACACTGTCTGTCAGCACTGCAGACTCCTAAAGTAAGCTACTAGTATCAAGAAGATAGAAAAAAAAAACCATGGGTAGGTGGTATACAATTATGGATGGACGAGCGACTGCCGACACAGAGGTAGCTACAGCCGTGGACTACCGTACTGTGTCTGCTGCTAATATAGACTGGATGATAATGAGATAAAATTAAAATATATATATATTATATATCACACTAGTACTGCAGCCGGACAGGTATATATTATGTAATGACGGACCTGCTGGACACTGTCTGTCAGACTCAGCACTGCAGACTCCTAAAGTAAGCTACTAGTATCAAGAAGATAGAAAAAAAAAAAAACCACGGGTAGGTGGTATACAATTATGGATGGACGAGCGACTGCCGACACAGAGGTAGCTACAGCCGTGGACTACCGTACTGTGTCTGCTGCTAATATAGACTGGATGATAATGAGATAAAATTAAAATATATATATATATATCACACTAGTACTGCAGCCGGACAGGTATATATTATGTAATGACGGACCTGCTGGACACTGTCTGCAGAATGCGTTTATAAAAACACCACACGACGAGTGTTTAACTTTTTCAGGCAGACAATCACAATATACTGGTGGTCAGCAGACAATCACAATACTGGTGGTCAGTGGTCACTGGTCAGTCACACTGGCAGTGGCACTCTGGCAGCAAAAGTGTGCACTGTACTTAAAATATGTACTCCTGCTATAACTGCTCCCCAGTCTCCCCCACAATTAAGCTGTGTGAGCAGTGAGCACTCAGCACAGTCAGATAATGATATACAGTATTATATATAATGCAGCACACTGGGCTGAGCACAGATATGGTATGTGACTGTGTCACACTGTGTATCGTTTTTTTTCAGGCAGAGAACGGATTAATTAAACTGGTGGTCACTGGTCACACTATCAGCAGCAAGTAGTACTCCTCCTAATAATATGCTCCCCAAAATTTGTGTCTCTCTCTAGTACTCTAGTCTAAACGGAGAGGACGCCAGCCACGTCCTCTCCCTATCAATCTCAATGCACGTGTGAAAATGGCGGCGACGCGCGGCTCCTTATATAGAATCCGAGTCTCGCGATAGAATACGAGCCTCGCGAGAATCCGACAGCGGGATGATGACGTTCGGGCGCGCTCGGGTTAACCGAGCAAGGCGGGAAGATCCGAGTCGCTCGGCCCCGTGTAAAAAAACCTGAAGTTCGGGCGGGTTCGGATTCCGAGGAACCGAACCCGCTCATCTCTACCCTCTATACAGTACACTGACCTCTATATACCTGCTAGTACATCCCTGATGCCTATATTCCCTAAGCTAAATCCCTGACGCCTCTATTCCCTACGCTACATCCCTGACGCCTCTATTCCCTATGCTACATCCCTGACGCCTCTATACCCTACGCTACATCCCTGATGCCTCTATTCCCTACGCTACATTCCTGATGCCTCTATAACCTACGCTACATCCCTGACGCCTCTATACCCTACGCTACATCCCTGACGCCTCTATACAGTACAATGCATTACTGATCCCTCTAGACCATACATCCTCATTACATCAGAGAGATAGTGAAACACTGGAAAAAATAAGGATAAAGTGGACTACAGAAACTGATGCTCTAAACAAAGGAGAGAGAGAGAGAGAGAGAAAAGCACAAGGGAAAGTGGGCAATCGGAACACCATAGAGAGAGGAGAGATAGAAATGCCTGAAAAAGTAAAGGGGGTTGGGTATGGCATCCGGCGCTCGGGATTCCAGCAGTCACATGATACCTAATCCTAACCCTCTGGGGGGGTGGCGGATAGGGCTAACCCTCAGGGGGTGGCAGCTAGGACTAACCCCCCCCCCCTCCTAGTGCCTTCCCTAACACCCCCTCCCCCGGTCCTAACCCTCCCTCCAATACTCGCCTTCGGGATGTTGGCTGTCTGTGTGCCGGCACCAGTCTCCCAAGTGGTGTCAGGATTCCAACATCGGTCAAATGACCGCCGGTATACCGTCTGCCGGGATGGTAAATGTATCCTGAGGACAGGTAGTGAGTGTGGAGGGATAGGTGGTTCAGTAAAATGTAACAGCTCAAACTGCGATCATTCACTGATAAATTGATTTATAGCTCTCCCTTTTTAACCATTGCAGTCATAAAAGCAATGTTTTTTAAACTTTTAAATAAAGCTTGTTAGCATCCCCAGCACACTGTATATGCTGGGAGATGTAGTTCTCAATATGAAAACATTTAATTACTGTATGAACTCTAATTCCCCAACTGAAACCTCTCACAAACACACACTCCTAAATCTAGTACACACACACACACACACATTTCCCCAGTACTGACAACTCTCATCACTTCCACACACTGACAACTCCCTCCTGCTCCTCTCCCCACTGACACTGACAGCTCCCTCACAGTCACACACATCCTCCACCCCCCCACACACACACTGATAGCACACATGCACAAATCCCCCCCTCCTCGACACTAACTGTCACGGACTGCTTGGGCAGCAGGGGGCAGGCTCTGACTTGAAGTGCTGAAATTCAACAGCTCTCTCGAACTTGCAAGGCATGGCTGTGCAGCTGTCTCCAGCCATCTCCTTGCCCACTGTGTAATTTGTGGCGTTCTCTGATGTTCCCCGCTCTGCCTCTACAACCGGCACATAATGTACAGCAGTGGTGACTCCTGAGTATGGGCCTGGAGAACTCCGCCTACCGGGGGGTAGGGATTAATAATTTCAAAGGGGCAGAGCTAGGAGTGAAGCAGTGGACAGCAGTTGAGGGGCGTTTCAAACTGTAACAGGGTTGGGACAATTTCAGTATCCTTCCCTCACCATCTAATTGGTCAGTCCCACGCTGATTGCCATAGCGCCCTTTCGAGACTGCAGAACTCTATCCCTTAGCCACGGTTGGCACAGCTGGATGGTGCCCCTGGCAAGTGCCATCCTGGCCAAGGGGTAGATACGCCCCTGAGGGTCAGGGCCAGCAACAGAAATCTCGGGGCCCAGTACACTGATATCTCTGGGGCCCCCTCAACCCCCCCTTAACTTGGCAGAGGGATCTTTAAAAAAAAATGGAGCCTTTGACTCGGACCGTCAGTGAGGCCGGCAGGTGGTTTTCATACTGGGCTATCCAGCTCTTCGGTGGCGGTGGCAGGGACATTCAGAAAAGGGCCAGCACAGCAACATGCATAATAATGGCAATACAGTATGGACCACAGGGACTGGACAAAGTGATGGGGTAAAAGGAGGGGGGAGGGTTTAGTTGGCCTGTTAATTGTTTTCCTGCTTAAATTGAGCAGTTGGTGGATACACTTTAAAAAGCAATATTGGCACTGTGGCCCCATTATTTCTGTTCTTAATACTTGGAGCCCTGAACAAGTGTCCCCTTTGTCCCCCCTGTCACCGGGCCTGTTCAGGCGTTACCTATGGAGAAGCTGCGACATGACATCCTAGGACACGATACTGCACCATGCATCACCATTATATTTCAGTGTGCCTTGTCAATATTTAAATCTTGTTCTGTGTGACGTGAGTTGTAAATGGTTGAAAATCTCTGTGCTACAGTATCGTCACCATGTAGTTATAACAACACCGCAAAACCAAAAGACGTGTTTTGGTAGAGGGACTGCTGGAGGGGCCCATTGGGGCCCCCAGTTTGCTACCCCACCCCAGTATACCTGTGCTGTAGCCAGTGGAAGGGGCACTATCTTCCCGGTGATCTCTTCGGGAAGATGGTGCCGCACATAGAAAGCAAAGACTCTGGCTGCACTCTCCTGCCCTCGCTCTAAGCAAGGTGATCGGGCCACAAAAGGACCCCTGTCGGACCCCGGCCTGTGGGCCACAAAAGGATGCATTGGGGGCGGCATGCGGCCCATGGGTTTGACACCCCTGCCCTAGAGTATCAAAATTTGTTTCACGGCACCCCTAGGCCAAAGTTTTTTTTATTGAGAAATTCAGAAAAAAATATAAAATTAAGTAAATTGTGTTTATAGCATGTCATCCTCAGGTTCAGTTATGTTGTGAGGGAATGGTTTTGCCAATTTAATAAAGTATAAATAATTTTAATTGGTCCTGGACCACCAAACTATGCTACCAGTGCAAGAACCCCAGTTTGGAAACTACTGCCATAAAATAAACCTTTTTTGTTTTTTTTAAACTACATGTAATACACCTAAGATCTCAGTTCCTAAAAGGTTTTAAACCTTTGCATACAGTAAACTACACATATTTAAAAATCCTACACCGGGCCAATTTCATGGCAGTCTCGGATAGGAGGGCATTGTGGATTCACCAAGGGAATGCTGATGCTGACTCCAAGAAGAAAGGCTTCCCTATGAAGGTGAAGCCTTGTTTGGCGACGGCCTAGTTGATTTGATCTCGGCAGCTCCCGCAGGTAAGTCATCCTTCTTGCCCTATGTTCCCTCTCAACGGATGAAGACGCATCATTATCTGACGCAGTCATTTTGGCCCAATAGATATGCAAGAAGTTAAGATTCCCCTTTCTTTGCAGGTAGAGGAAGGAAAAGAGAGAAGAGGTCTGTAGCCTCTTCAAGATCGCAGGAGCAGAGATCGTCCTCTGCTTTTGCCAAATCCACTGCATGACGCTGGGGCTCTCTTGCAGGAGCCCGCACCAGTGGGGGGCACGTCTAAAACTCTTCAGTCAGTTCTGGATTCATTCGGACCTGGACTCGTGGGTTTTACAAATAGTGTCCCAAGGGTACAAACTGGGGTTTCAAGACGTTCCCCCTCACCGATTGTTCAAATCAGCCTTAGTCAGCAGGGAGAAGGTTTTTATTCAAGCCTCTTCGTGGTCCCGAAGCCGGACGGCTCAGTCAGACCAATCTGAAATCTGAAATCCCTTAATTTCTACCTAAAGAAATTCAATTTCAAGATGGAATCTCTCAGGGTAGTGATCTCCAGTCCGGGGGATAAAGGAGATTTCATGGTTTTGGTAGACATAAAGGATGCCTACTTATATGTTCCCATTTAGCCACTGCATCAAGCTACCTGAGGTTTGCAATTCAGGATTGTCATTACCAATTTCAGACGTTGCCGTTTGGTCTGTCCACGGCTCCGAGGATTTTCACCAGGGTGATGGCGGAAATGATGGTTCTCCTTCGCAAGCAAGGAGTCACAATTATCCCGTACTTGGATGATCTCCTGATAAAGGCGAGATCCAGGGACCAGTTGGTGCAAAACATCTACTCTCCCTGACAGTTCTTCAACAACATGGTTGGCTCCTAAACTTGCCAAAATCGCAGTTGGTCCCAATGACGCGGTTGTTGTTTTTGGGAGTGATACTGGACACAGAAGAGGTTTTCTTCTAGTGGAAAGGCTCTGGAGATCCAGAGTCTGGTCAAACAAATTCTGAAACCAGCAAGAGTGTTAATCCATCATTGCATTCAGTTGCTGGGGAAGATGGTTGCGGCCTACGAGGCCATTCAGTTTGGCAGGTTCCATGCCAGAGTGTTCCAGTGGGACCTGTTGGACAAGTGGTCCGGATCCCACCTACACATGCACCGGAGGATAATCCTGTCTTCCAAGACCAGAATCTCACTCCATTGGTGGCTGCACAGTTCTCACCACCTAGAGGGGCGATGGTTCGGGATCCAGGACGGGATCCTAGGGACCACGGATGCAACCCTCTGAGGCTGGAGAGCAGTCACACAGGGGGAAAACATCCAAGGAAGATGGTCAAGTCTTCCTTGGATGTTTTCATCTCCACATAAATGTTCTGGAGTTAAGGGCCATTTAATAACTGCAGACACAGTACGCACTGGGACGGGTGCCCAGCATCCTCTACGGACTAAGAGAAAAGGATTTACCGGTAGGTATTAAAATCCTATTTTCTCTAATGTCCTAGAGGATGCTGGGGACTCCGTAAGGACCATGGGGATAGACGGGCTCCGCAGGAGACATGGGCACTTTAAGAAAGACTTTAGTTCTGGGTGTGCACTGGCTCCTCCCTCTATGCCCCTCCTCCAGACCTCAGTTTGATACTGTACCCAGTGGAGACTGGGTGCTTTTCAGGAGCTCTCCTGAGCTTTCTGACAGAAAGTATTTTGTTAGGTTTTTCATTTTCAGGGAGCACTGCTGGCAACAGACTCCCTCATCGAGGGACTGAGGGGAGAGAAGCAGCCCTACTCTCTGAGTTGCAAGGTCCTGCTTCTTAGGCTACTGGACACCATTAGCTCAAGTGGGATTGGTACGCAGGATCTCACCCTCGCCGTCCGTCCCAGAGCCGCGCCGCCGTCCCCCTCGCAGAGCCGGAAGATAGAAGCCGGGTGAGTATGAGAAGAAAATAAGACTTCAGAGGCGGCAGAAGACTTCATGATCTTCACTGAGGTAACGCACAGCACTGCAGCTGTGCGCCTTTGCTCCCATACACCTCACATACTCCGGTCACTGTAAGGGTGCAGGGCGCAGGGGGGGCGCCCTGGGCAGCAATATAAACCTCTTTCGCAAAAATATAACATATATACAGCTGGGCACTTTATATATGTATAAGCCCCCACCAATTTTACAGTTTAAGCGGGACAGAAGCCCGCCTCCGAGGGGGCGGGGCTTCTCCCTCAGCACTCACCAGCGCCATTTTTTCTCCACAGCACCGCTGAGAGGAAGCTCCCCGGACTCTACCCTGCTTATACCACGTTAGACAAGAGGGTTGAAAAGAGGGGTGGGGGGGCACATAATTCGCAAATTACATACAGCAGCACTACTGGGCAAACATTAAGTTACTGTTTTATTCCTGGGTTATATAGCGCTGGGGGGTGTGCTGGCATACTCTCTCTCTGTCTCTCCAAAGGGCCTTGTGGGGAAACTGTCTTCAGAAAAAGCATTCCCTGTGTGTGAAGTGTGTCGGTACACGTGTGTCGACATGTCTGAGGAAGAAGGCTATATTAGAGAGGAGCGGGAGCAAATGAATGTGGTGTCTCCGCCGACAGCTGATTGGATGGATATGTGGAATGTTTTAAATGCTAGTGTAAACTCATTGCACAAAAGATTAGACAAGGCAGAAGCTTTGGGACAGTCAGGGTTTCAACCCATGCCTGATCCTATGTTGCAGGGACTGTCAGGGTCTCATAAGCGCCCACTATCCCAGATTGTTGACACAGATACCGACACGGATTCTGACTCCAGTGTCGATTACGATGATGCAAAGTTACAGCCAAAATTGGCAAAATCCATTCGATTTATGATTATGGCAATAAAAGATGTTTTGCACATCACAGAGGAACCCCCTGTCGCTGACAAGAGGGTACATATGTACAAGGGAAAGAAGCCTGAGGTAACCTTTCCCCCCTCACACGAGCTGAACGAGTTATGTGAAAAAGCTTGGGAATCTCCAGATAAAAGACTGCAGATTTCCAAAAGGATTCTTATGGCGTATCCTTTCCCATCAACGGATAGGTTACGATGGGAATCCTCCCCTAGGGTGGACAAAGCATTAACACGCTTATCCAAGAAGGTAGCCCTCCCGTCCCAGGATACGGCTACCCTCAAAGAGTGTGCTGACCGCAAACAGGAGATTACCCTGAAGTCCATTTATACACATTCAGGTACCTTACTCAGACCGGCAATTGCGTCGGCCTGGGTGTGTAGTGCTGTAGCGGCATGGACAAATACCTTATCTGAGGGGATGGATAGCCTAGACAAGGATACTATTTTATTGACCCTGGGGCATATAAGAGATGCTGTCCTATATATGTGTGTATGCAAACTACAGGTGGTGCTGCAGGGCCCACACCCTTTTACTTGTCTTGTAGAGCAGCTCTGAAGCTGTTACAGTGCCCAGCTGCTGCAAGAAATCAGCTTGAATGCTTCAGGGGCTTGGGCATGGCCAACATGAGCCCCACACCGAAGGAGGGTGGGGGTGTTTAATGCAAACTTGGGGTTATCCAAGCGCCGCAAAAGGCCGCCATGCCCTGCATGCCCCTTTTCTCTTTTCATATACAGATGAGGGTTCCAGCCAACTTTGGCCCACTGCTTGGATGACATCACCGTATGCAAATCCATCTGCTGCAGACCTTCCCCCAGGAATGCTTGCAATAGTTGTTGCATATGGTTTAATGTCTGAGGGTGCTTCAGTATTAGGCAGCCTTCCGCCCTCCCATGTTCATCTGAAAAGATGTGGTCTCCCTGCAGTTGTTGTCCCCAGACGAGAGTTCCCTTGTGCTTCCTCAGTTAAATCTCCTTAACTTGACGGGGGTGTGCCCGAGCAGCCACCCTCCCCAGCCCTATCCCAACACATACTTATCTTGCATATGAGATCTTTTGATCATGAAGATAGTTCTCACAGGTTGAGGTTCATCCTGGCCCCGCTCCCTGCTGGAGAGCGCTGATGGGGACAGCAGCGGGGCTTCAGCAGAAGGGTGAGTACGTGTGGCCAGAGACCTCCCTTCCCATGTGCAGGCCTGCAGAGTCTGCCGCGCAGGATGGGGCATGTGGCACTCTCCCTCCCAGGGGCTCTTCCAGATGTAGCTCCTCAGCAGTATTTTTCCCGGGCTGCGCGGCGCTCTCCCCGACTGGCATCCGCCCTGGAACACTGCCTTCCTCAACGCAACATCAGCAGGGGGCCCTGGCCTCATCACCATCCCAGGTCTTTCTCATGTATGTATCATGTATGTGTGTGTGATATATGTATGAATCATATATGTTTGTGATATATATATATATATGTATGTATCTATCTATCTATCGTATGTGTGTGTATATATATGTATCTATCATGTATGTATGTATGTATCTATCTTGTATGTATGTGTTCTATCTATCTATCTATCTATCTATCGTGTGTGTGATATATGTATGTATCTATCATGTATGTGTTATATGTATGTATCACACCTTCCTCTATACATATACATACATACATACATACATACATACATACATACACACACACACACACACACACACACACACACACACACACCTATATCTGTACGTACACTGACATACACACACCAACATCTATACATTAACACGCTGACCCCTAAACGTACACCAACGTACCCACACCTGCATCTATACCTACACATGCTGACACGTGGACGTACACCGGCTTACCCACATGTGAATCTATACATACATGTGCTGACACCTGGACATACACTGATGTACCCACACCTAACATCTATACATACACATGCTAACACCTGGACGTATACAGACGTACCCACATTTGCATCCATGCATATATAGATGTAGGTGTGTGTACGTCAGTGTACGTCCAGGTGTCAACGCGTGTATGTATAGATGCAGGTGTGGGTACGTCTGTGTATGTCCAGGTGTCAGAATGTGTATGTATAGATGCAGGTGTGGGAAGGTCAGTGTAGGTTCAGGTGTCAGCGCGTGTATGTATAGATGCAGGTGCTTGTATGTCCAGATGTCAGTGCATGTATGTATAGATGCAAGTGTGGGTACGTCGGTGTATGTCCATTTGTCAGCGCGTGTATATATAGATGCAGGTGCTTGTATGTTGGTGTATGTCCAGGTGTCAGCATGTGTATGTATAGATGCAGGTGTGGGAATGTTGGTGTATGTCCAGGTGTCAGGGCGTGTATGTATGGATATAAGGTGTGGGTACATCAGTGTATGTCCAGGTGTTAGCGTGTATGTATAGATGTATATATACACACACATACGATAGATAGATAGATAGATAGATATTATAAGGGCACGGTCGTGCCCTTATATTAAGGCTGAATCGAACAAACGGAATTCTCCCATAGGGAACTTCTGAGATGGGGGCATGGTGTTTGAGGGGCTACACCTCAAAACTGATTGGACGTACTGAGCTGAAATTTGGCATGGGCGTGTAGAATCGTCACCCGGTGCTG
The DNA here is from genome assembly GCF_028390025.1 of Pseudophryne corroboree. Classification (NCBI taxonomy): domain Eukaryota; kingdom Metazoa; phylum Chordata; class Amphibia; order Anura; family Myobatrachidae; genus Pseudophryne; species Pseudophryne corroboree. Next base: position 45,322 of record NW_026970348.1, on the reverse strand, counting down.
CATGCCAAATTTCAGGGCAAAATAATAAAAAATGAGGAATTGGGAGTAACCTAAAGTTCCAACTGTCAGTTTTTTTCTGTGACTTCCTTTGTGGCTTTTTGACACCGTTTTCCTATAGAGTGAATTAGATATTTTTTGGGAAGGCATAACTCCGGATAGAGGACGAATTAAGACTTGGGGTTTGTTTTACTAGATAGAGTATGCCCCAGTGTAGTGCCTTTTGGGGTTGTGGTTTTTCAGAAAGTTATAGGGTTTTTTTAATTAAGAGAAATATGCCCCATTATAGAGATAGGGCTTTTCAATTTGTTGCGGCTGCGCAGTGGCCGCCAGGAGAGCGAGAGTGAGTGAGGGAAGGGGTCTCGTGCAGGCTGAGGTTATAAAAGTAGCTGCTGGCGGCGGGAGGAGAGCCAGCGGTTCCTGGGTGTGTGCACCTGCGGTCCCTTACAGACTGCAGCGACCCATTAGGACTGTGGAGGAGAGGGGTAGCGGCATAGCAGCCGCAGGCTTACCGAAAGTGCTCACTACTGAGCAATATGGTCCCCTTACCCGAAGTGGGAGCCGCAGCGGGAGGAATAGCTGGAGTTGCGCCGCAGGAGAAAGTCAGAGGACATCCAGAAGAGACATCCGGTGCAGCGCTGACTCCTGACTGACAGCGCTTGCCTACTGAGCGGTATGGTACCCCCACACCTGAAGCGGGTGCGGCAGCGGCAGCCGGAGAAGACAGCTGTGCTGCACGGAAGAAGTCAGGCAGCAGCAGCACCAGCGGGCTGAGGTGGGGAGGATCAGTATGGTCCCTTACGTGCGGCTCACATTCAGATCCATCCAGCTCCCTTCCCCTGCACCCTTAGCAGCCTGCCCCCACATCTCATTCACCCACCGCCGCAGACTCCTCCCCCACACGGTTATTATAATAAGGCCACCCCCCTACCCCCTTCCCTCCCTGCTGTGTGTCCAGCCACCCGCCCCCCTCACCTGCTGTGTGTCCGCCCCCCCCCTCACCTGCTGTGTGTCCAGCCCCCCCCCCTCACCTGCTGTGTGTCCGGCCTACCCCCCCCCTCCCTGCTGTGTGTCCAGCCACCCCCCCCTCACCTGCTGTGCGTCCGGCCTACCCCCCCCCTGCTGTGTGTCCAGCCCCCCCCCCTCCCTGCTGTGTCCGGCCTACCCCCCCTCCCTCCCTGCTGTTTGTCCGGCCTACCCCCCCCCTCCCTGCTGTGTGTCCAGACCCCCCCCTCACCTTCTGTGTGTCCAGCCACGCCCCCCCCCCTCACCTGCTGTGTGTCCGGCCTACCCCCCCCTCCCTGCTGTTTGTCCGGCCACCCTCCCCTCCCCTGCTGTGTGTCCGGCGGCCTACCCCCCCCCTCCCTGCTGTGTGTCCGGCCTACCCCCCCCCTCACCTGCTGTGTGTCCAGCCCCCCCCCTCACCTGCTGTGTGTCCAGCCCCCCCCTCCTCCCCTGCTGTGTGTCCGGCCTACCCCCCCCCTGCTGTTTGTCCGGCCACCCTCCCCTCCCCTGCTGTGTGTCTGGCCACCCTCCCCTCCCCTGCTGTGTCCGGCCTACCCCCCCCTCCCCTGCTGCGTGTCCAGCCCCCCCCTCCCCTGCTGCGTGTCCAGCCCCCCCCCTCACCTGCTGTGTGTCCAGCCCCCCCCTCACCTGCTGTGTGTCCAGCCCCCCCCCTCACCTGCTGTGTGTCCAGCCCCCCCCTCACTTGCTGTGTGTCCAGCCCCCCCCCCTCACCTGCTGTGTGTCCAGCCCCCCCCCCTCACCTGCTGTGTGCCCAGCCCCCTCACCTGCTGTGTGCCCAGCCCCCCCCCCTCACCTGCTGTGTGTCCAGCCCCCCCTCACCTGCTGTGTGTCCAGCCCCCCCCTCACCTGCTGTGTGTCCAGCCACCCCCCCTCCCCTGCTGTGTATCCGGCCTACCCCCCCCCCTCCCTGCTGTTTGTCCGGCCACCCTCCCCTCCCCTGCTGTGTGTCCTGCCTACCCCCCCTCCCCTGCTGTGTGTCCTGCCTACCCCCCCTCCCTGCTGTGTGTCCAGCCACCCCCCCCCCCTCACCTGCTGTGTGTCCGGCCTACCCTCCCCTCCCCCTCCCCTCCCCTGCTGTTTGTCTGGCCACCATCCCCTCCCCTCCCCTGCTGTGTGTTCGGCAACTCCCCCCTCTTCCCGCTGTGTTCGGCCACCCCCTACCCCCTCCCCTCCCTGCCGTGTGTCCGGTCACCCTCCCCTCTCTGCTGTGTGTCCAGCCACCCCCACCCCCCTCTCTGCTGTGTGTCCGGCCACCCCCCCCAGACACGCAGCGCCTGACACACACAGACATGCAACGCCTGACACGCATACGCATATGCAGCGCCTGACACACACGCACACACACAGCACCTGACACACACACACACACACACACACACACACAGCACCTGACACACACGCAAACACACAGCACCTGACACACACACACACAGCACCTGACACTCACACGGACCTGACACACGCGCACACACACTCACACGCAGCACCTGACACACACGCAGCACCTGACACACGCACACACAGACGCAGCACCTGACACTCACACGGACCTGACACACACGCACACACTCACACGCGGCGCCTGACGCACATAGACATGCGGCGCCTGACGCACACGCGGCGCCTGACTCACACGCGGCGCCTGACTCACACGCGGCGCCTGACGCACACGCGGCGCCTGACAGACAGACACGCGGCGCCTGACAGACAGACACGCGGCGCCTGACAGACAGACACGCGGCGCCTGACAGACAGACACGCGGCGCCTGACAGACAGACACGCGGCGCCTGACAGACAGACACGCGGCGCCTGACAGACAGACACGCGGCGCCTGACAGACAGACACGCGGCGCCTGACAGACAGACACGCGGCGCCTGACACACACAGACACGCAGCGCCTGACACACACAGACACGCAGCGCCTGACGCACAGGCAGCGCCTGACACACACGCACACGCACAGGCAGCGCCTGACACACGCAGCGCCTGACACACGCAGCGCCTGACACACACACGCACCTGACACTCACATGCTCCTGACACACGCAGCACCTGACATACTCACACGCAGCACCTGACACACACGCAGACACGCAGCATCTGACACACACACACGCAGCACCTGACACACACACGCAGCACCTGACACACAAACACGCAGACACGCAGCGCCTGACACACACGCAGACACGCAGCGCCTGACACACACGCAGACACGCAGCGCCTGACACACACGCAGCGAATGACACACACGCAGCGCCTGACACACACGCAGAGCCTGACACACACGCAGACACGCAGCGCCTGACACACACGCAGACACGCAGCGCCTGACACACACGCAGCGCCTGACACACACGCAGACACGCAGCGCCTGACACACACGCAGCGCCTGACACACACGCAGACACGCAGCGCCTGACACACACGCAGACACGCAGCGCCTGACACACACGCAGACACGCAGCGCCTGACACACACGCAGACACGCAGCGCCTGACACACACGCAGCGCCTGACACACACGCAGCGCCTGACACACACGCAGACACGCAGCGCCTGACAGACACGCAGCGCCTGACACACACGCAGACACGCAGCGCCTGACACACACGCAGACACGCAGCGCCTGACACACACGCAGACACGCAGCGCCTGACACACACGCAGACACGCAGCGCATGACAGACACGCAGCGCCTGACACACACGCAGACACGCAGCACCTGACACACACGCAGACACGCAGCACCTGACAGACACGCACACACACACACACACAGCACCTGACACAGATATGCAGCGCCTGACACACACACGCAGACATACAGCGCCTGACACACACACACGCAGACATGCAGCACCTGACACACACATGCAGCACCTGACAGACACACACACCCACACACACACACAGACATGCAGCACCTGACACACCCACACACACACACATGCATCACCTGACACACCCACACACACAGACATGCATCACCTGACACACCCACACACATATACAGACATGCAGCACCTGACACACACACACACACACACACACAGACATGCAGCGCCTGACACACACACACACACACACATACAGACATGCAGCACCTGACACACACACACACACATACAAACATGCAGCACCTGACACACACACACACACACACACACACACGCAGCACCTGACACACATATATACATGTGGCATTTAACGCACACACGCACAGCACCTGACACACAATCATATACACTCAGAGCACCTAACACACACATACACTCGCAGCACCTCACACACACTCGTATACACACGCAGCACCTGCCACTCACACATATATACACATGCAGCACCTGCCACTCCCACATACATGAACAGCACCTGACACACACATACACGCGCAGCACCTGACAGTCACACACATACAGATGCGACAGCTGACACAAACACATACACGCTCAACACCTGACACCCACGTGGCAGCTGACGCATACAAATGCAGCACCTGAAATACACACATATACACGTGCAGCACCTGAGACACACACATACACGTACAGCACCTGAGACACACACACACACATGTATGTACACGCGCGGCTCCAGGCACACACATACGTACGTACACACGCGGCACTTGACACACACACGTACACGCGCGGCACCTGACACACACACACACACGTACGTACATGTGTGGCACCTGACACACACACACGTATGCACACGTGTGGCTCCTGACACACACGCGCGTTGCTCCTGACACACACACATGTACGTACACGCTCGGCTCCTGACACACACACGTATGTATACGCGCGGCACCTGAAACCTACACGTATGTACGTATACGCGCGGCTCCTGACACCCTCACGCATGTACACGCGTGGCTCCTGGCACACACACACACACACACACGTACACGCGCGGCACCTGACACATACACGCGTGTACGTACACACATGCACAGCACCTGACATACACACATGTAGGTACGCGCCACCTGACACACACACACACACGTACACGCACGACACCTGACACACACGTACGTACGTACGTACGTACGTACGTACGCGCACGGCACCTGACACACACGTACATACTAGTGATGAGTGGGTTCGGTTCGTCGGAATCCGGACCCCCCGAACTTCACCCATTTTACATGGGTCCGAGGCAGGTTCGAACCTTCCCGCCTTGCTCGGCTAACCCGAGCGCGCCCGAACGTCATCATCCCGCTGTCGGATTCCCGCGAGATTCGGATGTCTGCATTCGTGGAAAGGGGTCCCATGTGTAAACATGGGACCCCTTTCAGTCCGTCTGGTCCGGGTGTTCGGTTTGTTGTTTTGCCAAGTACGTGGATTTAATCTGGAACCTGGATCAGGTGAGTATAATTATCTTTCTCTGACGTCCTAGTGGATGCTGGGACTCCGTCAGGACCATGGGGAATAGCGGCTCCGCAGGAGACAGGGCACAAAATTTAAAAGTTTGACCACTAGGTGGTGTGTACTGGCTCCTCCCCCTATGACCCTCCTCCAAGCCTCAGTTAGGTTTTTGTGCCCGTCCGAGCAGGGTGCAATCTAGGTGGCTCTCATAAAGAGCTGCTTAGAGTAAAAGTTTTGATAGGTTTCTTATTTTCAGTGAGTCCTGCTGGCAACAGGCTCACTGCAACGAGGGACCTAGGGGAGAAGAAGTGAACTCACCTGCGTGCAGGATGGATTTGCTTCTTAGGCTACTGGACACTAGCTCCAGAGGGACGATCACAGGTACAGCCTGGATGGGTCACCGGAGCCGCGCCGCCGACCCCCTTGCAGATGCCGAAGTAAGAAGAGGTCCAGAAACCGGCGGCTGAAGGCTTTTCAGTCTTCATGAGGTAGCGCACAGCACTGCAGCTGTGCGCCATTGCGCTCAGGCACACTTCACACCAGCGGTCACTGAGGGTGCAGGGCGCTGGGGGGGGCGCCCTGGGCAGCAACGAGATTACCTTTCTGGCTAAAAAGAATACATCACATATAGTCCCTGAGGCTATATGGATGTATTTCACCCCTGCCAGGTATCAGAAAAACCGGGAGAAGAGCCCGCCGAAATAGGGGGCGGGGCCTATCTCCTCAGCACACAGCGCCATTTCTCTATCGTCCTAGTGGATGCTGGGGTTCCTGAAAGGACCATGGGGAATAGCGGCTCCGCAGGAGACAGGGCACAAAAGTTAAGCTTTAGGATCAGGTGGTGTGCACTGGCTCCTCCCCCTATGACCCTCCTCCAAGCCTCAGTTAGGTTTTTGTGCCCGGCCGAGAAGGGTGCAATCTAGGTGGCTCTCCTAAAGAGCTGCTTAGAAAAGTTTAGTTTTAGGTTTTTTATTTTACAGTGAGTCCTGCTGGCAACAGGATCACTGCATCGAGGGACTTAGGGGAGAAGAAGTGAACTCACCTGCGTGCAGGATGGATTGGCTTCTTAGGCTACTGGACATTAGCTCCAGAGGGACGATCACAGGTACAGCCTGGATGGGTCACCGGAGCCGCGCCGCCGGCCCCCTTGCAGATGCCGAAAAGAGAAGAGGTCCAGAAATCGGCGGCAGAAGACTCTTCAGTCTTCTTAAGGTAGCGCACAGCACTGCAGCTGTGCGCCATTGCTCTCAGCACACTTCACACGGCAGTCACTGAGGGTGCAGGGCGGTGGGGGGGGGGGGGCGCCCTGGGCAGCAATGGAAACCTGTTATTTGGCAAAAAATACCTCACATATAGCCTCCGGGGGCTATATGGAGATATTTAACCCCTGCCAGAATCCGTTGAAGAGCGGGAGACGAGCCCGCCGAAAAGTGGGCGGGGCCTATCTCCTCAGCACACAGCGCCATTTTCCCTCACAGAAAGGCTGGAGGGAAGGCTCCCAGGCTCTCCCCTGCACTGCACTACAGAAACAGGGTTAAAACAGAGAGGGGGGGCACTAATTTGGCGTTAGACATATATATAAAGATGCTATAAGGGAAAACACTTATATAAGGTTGTCCCTATATAATTATAGCGTTTTTGGTGTGTGCTGGCAAACTCTCCCTCTGTCTCTCCAAAGGGCTAGTGGGTCCTGTCCTCTATCAGAGCATTCCCTGTGTGTGTGCTGTGTGTCGGTACGTGTGTGTCGACATGTATGAGGACGATGTTGGTGAGGAGGCGGAGCAATTGCCTGTAATGGTGATGTCACTCTCTAGGGAGTCGACACCGGAATGGATGGCTTATTTAGGGAATTACGTGATAATGTCAACGCGCTGCAAGGTCGGTTGACGACATGAGACGGCCGACAAACAATTAGTACCGGTCCAGACGTCTCAAAAACACCGTCAGGGGTTTAAAACGCCCGTTTACCTTAGTCGGTCGACACAGACACAGACACGGACACTGAATCCAGTGTCGACGGTGAATAAACAAACGTATTCCTCATTAGGGCCACACGTTAAGGGCAATGAAGGAGGTGTTACATATTTCTGATACTACAAGTACCACAAAGATGGGTATTATGTGGCAGTGAAAAAACTACCGTAGTTTTTCCTGAATCAGATAAAATAAAATGAAGTGTGTGATGAGGCGTGGGTTTACCCCGATAGCAAATATTGGCGTTATACCTTTTCCCGCCAGAAGTTAGGGCGCGTTGGGAAACACCCCTTAGGGTGGATAAGGCGCTCACACGCTTATCATACGGCCGCCCTCAAGGAGCCAGCTGATATGAAGCTGGAGTAATATCCTAAAAAGTATATACACACATACGGTGGTTATACTGCGACCAGCGATCGCCTCAGCCTGGAAATGCAGTGCTGGGTTGGCTTGGTCGGATTCCCTGACTGAAAATATTTTAGTGATATAGAGCATTTAATAGGATGCAGTCTATATATATATATATATATATGCGAGATGCACAGAGGGATATTTGCACTCTGGCATCAAGATAAGTGCGTTGTCCATATCTGCCAGAAGATGTTATGGACACGACAGTGGTCAGGTGATGCAGACCCCATACGGCACATGAAAGTATGGTCGTATAAAGGAAAGTAGGTACTTGGGGTCGGTCCATCGGACCTGGGGGCCACGGCAACAGCTGGGAAATCCAACCTTTTTACCCCAAGTCACATCTCAGCAGAAAAAGACACTGTCTTTTCAGCCTCAATCCTTCCGTTCCCATAAGGGCATGCGGGCAAAAGGCCAGTCATATCTGCCCAGACATAGAGGAAAGGGAAGTAGACTGCAGAAGGCAGCCCCTTTCCAGGAACAGAAGCCCTCCAACGAGTCTGCCAAGTCCTCAGCAGGACGCTGGGGCCGTGCAAGCTAACTCAGGTGAGGTGGGGGGTCGTCTCAAGAGTCTCAGCGTGCAGTGGGATCACTCGCAAGTTGACCCCTAGATCGTACAAAGTATTATCCCAGGGGTACAGTTTGGAGATTCGAGACATCTTTTCCTCGCAGGTTCCTGAAGTCTGCTTTACCAAAGGCTCCCTCCGACAGGGAGGCAGTATTGGGAAAAAATTCACAAGCTGTATTTCCAGCAGGTGATAATCAAAGTACCCCTCCTACAATCAAGGAAAAGGGTATTAGTCTTCCACACTATATTGTGGTACTGAAGCCAGACGGCTTGGTGAGACATATTCTAAATCTGAAATTTTTGAACACTTACATACAAAGGTTCAAATCAAGATGGAGTCACTCAGACAGTGATAGCGAACCGGAAAAAAGGGGACTATATGGTGTCCTTGGACATCAAGGATTACCTCCATGTCCAAATTTGCCCTTCTCAACAAGGGTACCTATGGTTCGTGGTACAGAACTGTCAATATCAGTTTCTGACGCTGCCGTTGAATTATCCACGGCACCCCGGGCCTTTACCAAGGTAATGGCCGAAAAGATGATTCTCTTCAAAGAAAAGGGCATCTTAATTATCCCTTACTTGGACGATATCCTGAAAAGGGAAAGGTCCAGAGAACAGTTGGAGGTCGGAATAGCACTATCTAAAGTAGTTCTATGACAGCACGAGTGGATTCTAAATATTCCAAAAATCGCAGCGTTTTTCCGACGATACGTCTGCTGTTCCTAGGAATGATTCTGGGCATAGTCCAGAAAAAGGTGTTTCTCCTGGAGGAGAAAGCCAGGGAGCTATCCGAACTAGTCAGAAACCTCCTAAAACCAGGCCAAGTATCAGTGCATCAATGCACAGGAGTCCTGGGAAAAATGGTGGCTTCTTACGAAGCAATTCCATTCGGCAGATCTCACGCAAAAAATTTTCAGGGGGATTTGCTGGACGAATGGTCCGGATCGCATCTTCAGATGCATCAGCAGATAATCCTGTCTCCAAGGACAAGGGTGTCTCTTCTGTGGGGGCTGCAGAGTGCTCATCTTCTAGAGGACAGCACATTCAGCATTCAGGACTGTGTTCTGGTGACCACGGATGCCAGCCTGAGAGGCTGGGAAGCAGTCACACAGGGAAGAAATTTCCAAGGAATGTGGTCAAGTCTGGAGACTTTTCTCCATATGAATATACTGTATATGAATATACTGTGTGTCGGTACGTGTGTGTCGACATGTATGAGGACGATGTTGGTGTGGAGGCGGAGCAATTGCCGGTAATGGTGATGTCACCCCCTAGGGAGTCGACACCGGAATGGATGGCTTTGTTTATGGAATTACGTGATAATGTCAGCATGCTGCAAAAGTCGGTTGACGACATGAGACGGCCGACAAACCAATTAGTACCTGTACAGGCGTCTCAAACACCGTCAGGGGCTGTAAAACGCCCTTTGCCTCAGTCGGTCGACACAGACACGGACACCGAATCTAGTGTCGACGGTGAAGAAACGAACGTATTTTCCAGTAGGGCCACACGTTATATGATCACGGCAATGAAGGAGGCTTTGCATATCTCTGATACTGCAAGTACCACAAAAAGGGGTATTATGTGGGGTCTGAAAAAACTACCTGTAGTTTTTCCTGAATCAGAGGAATTGAATGACGTGTGTGATGAAGCGTGGGTTACCCCTGATAAAAAACTGCTAATTTCAAAGAAGTTATTGGCATTATACCCTTTCCCGCCAGAGGTTAGGGCGCGCTGGGAAACACCCCCTAGGGTGGACAAGGCGCTCACACGTTTATCCAAACAAGTGGCGTTACCGTCTCCTGATACGGCCGCCCTCAAGGATCCAGCTGATAGGAGGCTGGAAAATACTCTAAAAAGTATATACACACATACTGGTGTTATACTGCGACCAGCAATCGCCTCAGCCTGGATGTGCAGTGCTGGGGTGGCTTGGTCGGATTCCCTGACTGAAAATATTGATACCCTGGATAGGGACAGTATTTTATTGACTATAGAACAATTAAAGGATGCATTCCTTTATATGCGAGATACACAGAGAGATATCTGCACTCTGGCATCAAGAGTAAGTGCGATGTCCATATCTGCCAGAAGAAGTCTATGGACACGACAGTGGTCAGGCGATGCGGATTCCAAACGGCATATGGAAGTATTGCCGTATAAAGGGGAGGAATTATTTGGGGTCGGTCTATCGGATTTGGTAGCCACGGCAACAGCCGGGAAGTCCACCTTTTTACCTCAAGTCCCCTCCCAACAGAAAAAGACGCAGTCTTTTCAGCCGCAGCCCTTTCGTTCCTATAAGAACAAGCGAGCAAAAGGACATTCATATTTGCCCCGAGGCAAAGGAAAGGGTAAGAGACTGCACCAAGCAGCCCCTTCCCAGGAGCAGAAGTCCTCCCCGGCTTCTGCAAAGGCCTCAGCATGACGCTGGGACCTTACAAGCGGACTCAGGGGCGGTGGGGGGTCGCCTCAAGAATTTCAGCGCACAGTGGGCTCACTCGCAGGTGGACCCCTGGATCCTGCAGGTAATATCTCAGGGTTACAGGTTGGAATTCGAGAAGTCTCCCCCTCGCCGGTTCCTAAAGTCTGCTTTGCCAACGTCTCCCTCCGACAGGGCTACGGTTTTGGAAGCCATTCACAAGCTGTATTCTCAGCAGGTGATAGTCAAGGTACCCCTTCTACAACAGGGAAAGGGGTATTACTCCACGCTATTTGTGGTACCGAAGCCGGACGGCTCGGTAAGACCTATTTTAAATCTGAAATCTCTGAACCTGTACATACAAAAATTCAAGTTCAAGATGGAGTCACTCAGAGCAGTGATAGCGAATCTGGAAGAAGGGTATTTTATGGTGTCCTTGGACATCAAGGATGCTTACCTTCATGTCCCAATTTGCCCTTCACACCAAGGGTACCTCAGGTTCGTGGTACAAAACTGTCATTATCAGTTTCAAACGCTGCCGTTTGGATTGTCCACGGCACCCAGGGTCTTTACCAAGGTGATGGCCGAAATGATGATCCTTCTTCGAAGAGAAGGCGTATTAATTATCCCTTACTTGGACGATCTCCTGATAAGGGCAAGATCCAGAGAACAGCTGGAGGTCGGAGTTGCACTAACTCAAGTAGTGCTCCAACAGCACGGGTGGATTCTGAATTTTCCAAAATCCCAACTGATCCTGATGACACGTCTGCTGTAACTAGGGATGATTCTGGACACTGTTCAGAAAAAGGTATTTCTTCCAGAGGAGAAAGCCAGGGAGTTATCCGAACTAGTCAGGAACCTCCTAAAACCAGGGACAGTGTCTGTGCATCAATGCACAAGAGTCCTGGGAAAAATGGTGGCTTCTTACGAAGCGATTCCATTCGGCAGATTCCATGCACGAATTTTTCAGTGGGATCTGCTAGACAAATGGTCCGGATCGCATCTGCAGATGCATCAGCGCATAAAATTGTCGACAAGGACAAGGGTCTCTCTGCTATGGTGGTTGCAGAGTGCTCATCTGTTGGAGGGCCGCAGATTCGGCATACAGAACTGGGTCCTAGTGACCACGGATGCCAGCCTGAGAGGCTGGGGAGCGGTCACACAAGGAAGAAACTTCCAGGGCGTGTGGTCAAGCCTGGAAACGTCTCTTCACATAAATATACTGGAACTAAGAGCAATCTACAATGCTCTAAGCCTGGCAAAACCTCTGCTTCAGGGTCAGCCGGTGTTGATCCAGTCGGACAACATCACGGCAGTCGCCCACGTAAACAAACAAAAAACTGGACAGGTATTGCGCCAGGTCAAGAGATCCTCAGGCAATAGCTGTGGACGCTCTGGTAACACCATGGGTGTACCAGTCAGTGTATGTGTTTCCTCCTCTGCCTCTCATACCCAAGGTACTGAGAATTATACGGCAAAGGGGAGTAAGAACGATACTAGTGGCTCCGGACTGGCCAAGAAGGACTTGGTACCCGGAACTTCAGGAGATGCTCACGGAAGATCCGTGGCCTCTACCTCTAAGAAGGGATCTGCTTCAGCAGGGACCGTGTCTATTCCAAGACTTACCGCGGCTGCGTTTGACGGCATGGCGGTTGAACGCCGGATCCTAAAGGAAAAAGGCATTCCGGAAGAGGTCATCCCTACCCTGGTCAAAGCCAGGAAGGAGGTGACTGCACAACATTATCACCGCATTTGGAGAAAATATGTTGCATGGTGTGAGGCCAGGAAGGCCCCGACAGAGGAATTTCAACTGGGTCGATTCCTACATTTCCTGCAAACAGGATTATCTATGGGCCTCAAATTAGGGTCCATTAAGGTTCAAATTTCGGCCCTGTCGATTTTCTTCCAGAAAGAATTGGCTTCAGTTCCTGAAGTCCAGACTTTTGTAAAAGGAGTACTACATATACAGCCCCCGGTTGTGCCCCCAGTGGCACCGTGAGATCTCAATGTAGTTTTGAATTTTCTCAAATCCCATTGGTTTGAGCCACTCAAATCGGTAGATTTGAAATATCTTACATGGAAAGTAACCATGCTACTGGCTCTGGCTTCAGCCAGGAGAGTGTCAGAATTGGCGGCTTTGTCGTATAAAAGCCCATATCTGATTTTCCATTCGGACAGGGCAGAATTGAGGACGCGTCCTCATTTTCTGCCTAAGGTGGTATCAGCGTTTCTCCTGAACCAGCCTATTGTGGTGCCTGCGGCTACTAGCGATTTGGAGGATTCCAAGTTGCTGGACGTTGTCAGAGCATTGAAAATATATATTTCAAGGACGGCTGGAGTCAGAAAATCTGACTCACTGTTTATACTATATGCACCCAACAAGCTGGGTGCTCCTGCTTCTAAGCAGACGATTGCTCGTTGGATTTGTAGCACAATTCAACTGGCACATTCTGTGGCAGGCCTGCCACAGCCTAAATCTGTCAATGCCCACTCCACAAGGAAGGTGGGCTCATCTTGGGCGGCTGCCCGAGGGGTCTCGGCATTACAACTCTGCCGAGCAGCTACGTGGTCAGGGGAGAACATGTTTGTAAAATTCTACAAATTTGATACCCTGGCTAAGGAGGACCTGGAGTTCTCTCATTCGGTGCTGCAGAGTCATCCACACTCTCCCGCCCGTTTGGGAGCTTTGGTATAATCCCCATGGTCCTGACGGAGTCCCAGCATCCACTAGGACGTCAGAGAAAATAAGATTTTACTTACCGATAAATCTATTTCTCATAGTCCGTAGTGGATGCTGGGCGCCCATCCCAAGTGCGGATTGTCTGCAATACTTGTACATAGTTATTGTTACAAAAAAATCGGGTTGTTTATTGTTGTGAGCCATCTTTTCAGAGGCTCCTACGTTATCATACTGTTAACTGGGTTCAGATCACAAGTTGTACGGTGTGATTGGTGTGGCTGGTATGAGTCTTACCCGGGATTCAAAATCCTTCCTTATTGTGTATGCTCGTCCGGGCACAGTATCCTAACTGAGGCTTGGAGGAGGGTCATAGGGGGAGGAGCCAGTACACACCACCTAGTGGTCAAACTTTTACATTTTGTGCCATGTCTCCTGCGGAGCCGCTATTCCCCATGGTCCTGACGGAGTCCCAGCATCCACTACGGACTATGAGAAATAGATTTATCGGTAAGTAAAATCTTATTTTTATTTTCAGGTACCCGTGGATTCTACTTGGAGAAGAGGACCGACTGCTTCGTGTCAACATAGGTAAGTATGTGTGTGTCGGCAGGTGTGAAATAAAGTTATACTTTCACGGTGTCTGTGTCCTGTTTTTATTTGGGTATTTTTTCCCCAGTAGAACTACAGGTACCAGCGGGCCCGTTTTTCTCCCGCATGCTGGTACTTGTGGTTCTCAAAGTACCAGATTGCGGGGGAGGCTTGCTGGGACTTGTAGTACTACTGGAAAAAACAATATTCTTTCAATTTTCTCAAGGCTATCAGCCTCCCATCCGCAGCCCTTGGATGGGGGGGACAGCCTCGGGCTTCACCCCTGGCCCTTGGGTGGCTGGGGGGGGACCCCTTGATTGAAGGGGTCCCCACTCCCCCAGGGTACCCCGGCCAGGGGTGACTAGTTGGATATTTAATGCCACGGCCGCAGGGCACTGTATAAAAGTGACCCCCGGCTGTGGCATTATCTGTCCAACTAGTGGAGCCCGATGCTGGTGTAAAAATAATGGGGGACCCTACTCTTTTTGTCCCCCGTATTTTTTGCACCAGGCGCAGAGCCCGGAGCTGGTTTTAAAAATACGGGGGATCCCCTGTCCGTTTTCCCCCCGGATTTTTAGAACCAGGACCGGCTCGAAGAGCCCGAGGCTGGTTATGCTTTGGAGGGGGGACCGCACGCAATTTTTCTTTTCCGGGTTTTTCACATTCCATTTAAAAAAAAATAATAATAATAATCTTTTAAAAAATATATAAATAATACTTGTGCCTCCAAAAAAGACAAACCAAGTACCTAATCCCTTCTAATATAAATAGATATGCTATTACCCCAAAAAAAACATGTTTTAAATTTTTTTTATTAGATTCCGCCTGCAAAGTGTGGCGGATTGAAAATGACGAATTTACTGTTTAAAAGCACTGTTGTCGAATTTACAAACTTCAATTGAATATACTTTTGTTGAATTGCCGCATTTGTACCATTGCAGAAAAGTCGAATTTGTCAAATGTCGAATTTTGAAAGGATGCAAGAATAGGCCCCGCCCCCTTCTTCACATCAGCCGTCCCCTTCTACCCCTGTACCTTGCTCTCTCCTGTCTGTGCTCTCTCCCGTCTGTAGGACTAGGCCCCGCCCCCTTCTTACCCTCCAGTGACTGCTCTCTCCTGACAAGTGGACCAGGCCTGCCCCCTACACGCTGCTGGTGTCTTCATTGTTACTTGGTCTGGAGCTCCGTTGGGGAGAGAACTCACGTGAGCTCATTAAGAATGAGGAACTGGGATGTTTTAATTTTATTGTGAGTAGTGTAGTGTGGTGATGTAGTATGTTGTATGGGGGGTATAGTGTAACTATGAAGTGCAGCATATGGGAGGGCTATAGCATAGTGATGTAGTGTGGCATATGGGGGGTGGTAGCGCATAGGCGTGCGTACAGGGGGTGCCTGGTGCGCACAGGCACTCCCTAATGTCTAGCACCGCTGCACGCCACGCTTGCTGTGGCACAGTGATCGCTGAGTGTGTGATCGGTGGAGCCTAGCCTGTAGCTCATTTCCGTACCTCCCACCACCGCTGCGCCCGCCCCCCCTCTGCCTGCTGCTAATACTATGCTGAGTGCATTCGTCGGCGGCCTCACTGGGGGGACTGGTGTCACCTTGCAATGTGACGTGGTGATGTCCGCCTATGCTCTCCTCCCGCCCACCCGTGCTTTCCTCCCGCTGCGGTCTCTCAGTCCTAGTTTGCCGCGGCTGCCACACCACTGGCAGTGTTCCTCTAGGGGGGACTGGGAGCCGCCGGCAGACACATTCTGCTGAGACTTACTTGTCAGTGCGGGTTCCGGATGGCAGGCGGCGGGTGGGAGGGCAGACGGGGAGCAGGTGTCACAAGGAGTGTGTGGGTAACTAATTCACAATACTTCCGCTCAACGTGGCACTGCTGGTCCTTCATCTCCCATGTCTCTTCACCAGGTGGCGGGCGGCCCGGAAATTAAGTGATGTGTTGTGCAGCAGTCAGTGTGAAGTGACTGTGAGTAACACTGATGGTGCTGATGATGCTGCTGCAGAATCGGGAAGCAATTAATTCATAAATATAATGTACTCTATCAGTGTATTATACATACATAAACATGTACATACGTGTATTTGTGTATACATGTATATACATGAGTGTGTGTGCATATATATATATATATATATATATATACAGCCAGTTCCCAGGAACAAAAGTCCTCCCCCGCTTCCGCTAAGTCCACAGCATGACGCTGGGGCTCCACTGGTGGAGCCAGGTGCGGTGGGGGCCCGTCTCAAGTGCTTCAGCAATCAGTGGGCTTGCTCACAGGTGGATCCCTGGATTCTACAAGTAGTGTCTCAGGGATTCAAGATGGAATTCGAGACGTCTCCCCCTCGCCGTTTCCTAAAATCTGCCTTGCCAACATCTCCCTTGGACAGGGAGGCTGTGATAGAGGCAAATTCACAAGCTGTATTTGCAGCAGGTGATAGTCAAGGTACCCCTCCTTCAACAAGTAAGGGGTTACTATTCCACAATGTTTGTGGTACCGAAACCGGACGGTTCGGTGAGACCCATTTTAAACTTTGAACACGTATATAAAACGGTTCAAGTTCAAGATGGAATCGCTCAGGGCGGTTATCTCAAGCCTGAGGAAGGGGATTACATGGTATCACTGGACATCAAGGATGCTTACCTGCATGTCCCCATTTACTCTCCTCACCAGGAGTACCTCAGATTTGTGGTACAGGACTGTCATTACCAATTCCAGACGCTGCCGTTTGGTCTGTCCACGGCGCCGAGGGTGTTTACCAAGGTAATGGCCGAGATGATGATACTCCTGCGAAAAAAGGGAGTTATAATTATCCCGTACTTGGACGATCTCCTGATAAAGGCGAGGTCCAAGGAACAGTTGTTGATCGGAGTAGCACTTGCTCGGCAGGTGCTACAACAGCACGGCTGGATCCTGAATATTCCAAAGTCGCAGCTGGTTCCTGCAACACGTCTATTGTTCCTGGGGATGGTTCTGGACACAGAACAGAAAAGGGTGTTTCTCCCGGAGGAGAAGGACAAGGAGTTGTCATCGCTAGTCAGAGACCTCCTAAGACCAAAACAGGTGTCGGTGCACCACTGCACGCGAGTCCTGGGAAAGATGGTAGCTTCTTACGAAGCAATTCCGTTCGGAAGGTTCCATGCAAGGATCTTTCAGTGGGATCTGTTGGACAAGTGGTCCGGATCGCATCTTCAGATGCATCAGAGGATAACCCTGTCTGCAAGGACCAGGGTGTCTCTACTGTGGTGGCTGCAGAGTGCTCATCTTCTGGAGGGCCGCAGATTCGGCATACAGGACTGGGTCCTGGTAACCACGGACGCCAGCCTTCGAGGCTGGGGAGCAGTCACACAGGGAAGAAATTTCCAGGGACTATGGTCAAGCCAGGAAATGTCCCTACACATAAATATTCTGGAACTAAGAGCTATTTACTATGCCCTAAGTCAGGCAAGACCCCTGCTTCAAAGTCAGCCAGTACTGATTCAGTCAGACAACATCACGGCGGTCGCCCATGTAAACCGACAAGAACAACGAGAAGCAGGATGGCGATTGCAGAAGCCACGAAGATTCTCCGATGGGCGGAAAATCACGTGTTAGCACTGTCGGCAGTGTTTATTCCGGGAGTGGACAACTGGGAAGCAGACTTCCTCAGCAGATACGACCTCCACCCGGGAGAGTGGGGACTTCATCCAGAAGTCTTCCGGCTGATTACAAACCGATGGGAATGGCCACAGGTGGACATGATGGCGTCCCGCCTCAACAAAAAGCTAGAAAACTATTGCGCCAGGTCAAGGGACCCTCAGGCGATAGCGTTGGACGCTCTAGTGACACCGTGGGTGTACCGGTCGGTTTATGTGTTTCCTCCTCTTCCTCTCATACCAAGGGTGCTGAGGATAATAAGAAGGAGAAGAGTAAGAACTATACTCATTATTCCGGATTGGCCAAGAAGAGCTTGGTACCCAGAACTTCAAGAAATGATCTCGGAGGACCCATGGCCTCTACCGCTCAGACAAGACCTGCTGCAGCAGGGGCCTTGTCTGTTCCAAGACTTACCGCGGCTGCGTTTGACGGCATGGCTGTTGAACACCGGATCCTGAAGGAAAAGGGCATTCCGGAGGAAGTCATTCCTACGCTGATCAAAGCCAGGAAGGACGTGACCGCAAAACATTATCACCACATATGGCGAAAATATGTTGCTTGGTGTGAGGACAGGAAGGCCCCAACGGAGGAATTTCAACTGGGTCGATTCCTGCACTTCCTACAGTCAGGGGTGAATATGGGCCTCAAATTGGGGTCCATTAAGGTCCAGATTTCGGCTCTGTCGATTTTCTTCCAAAAAGAACTGGCTTCCCTGCCGGAAGTTCAGACTTTTGTTAAAGGAGTGCTGCATATTCAGCCTCCTTTTGTGCCTCCAGTGGCACCTTGGGATCTCAACGTGGTGTTGGATTTCCTTAAATCACATTGGTTTGAGCCACTTAAAACCGTGGAGTTAAAATATCTCACGTCGAAAGTGGTAATGCGATTGGCCCTGGCTTCGGCCAGGCGTGTGTCAGAGTTGGCGGCTTTGTCATGTAAAAGCCCTTATGTGATTTTCCATATGGATAGGGCGGAATTGAGGACTCATCCCCAATTTCTGCCTAAGGTGGTTTCAGCGTTTCATTTGAACCAACCTATTGTGGTGCCTGCGGCTACTCGGAACTTGGAGGATTCCAAGTTGCTGGATGTAGTCAGGGCCCTGAAAATTTATGTTTCCAGAATGGCTGGAGTCAGGAAAACTGACTCGCTGTTTATCCTCTACGCACCAAACAAGATGGGTGCTCCTGCTTCAAAGCAGACTATTGCTCGCTGGATATGTAGCACAATTCAGCTTGCACATTCTGCGGCGGGACTGCCGCATTCTAGATCAGTAAAAGCCCATTCCACGAGGAAGGTGGGCTCTTCTTGGGCGGCTGCCCGAGGGGTCTCTGCTTTACAACTTTGCCGAGCTGCTACTTGGTCGGGGTCAAACACATTTGCAAGATTTTACAAGTTTGACACCCTGGCTGAGGAGGACCTGGAGTTCGCTCATTCGGTGCTGCAGAGTCATCCGCACTCTCCCTCCCGTTTGGGAGCTTTGATATAATCCCCATGGTCCTTACGGAGTCCCAGCATCCACTTAGGACGTCAGAGAAAATAAGATTTTACTCACCGGTAAATCTATTTCTCGTAGTCCGTAGTGGATGCTGGGCGCCCATCCCAAGTACTTGTACATAGTTATTGTTAACAAAAGGGTTATTGTTGAGAGCCATCTGTGCAGAGGCTCCGTTGTTGTCATACTGTTAACTGGGTATAATATCACGAGTTGTACGGTGTGATTGGTGTGGCTGGTATGAGTCTTACCCGGGATTCAAAATCCTTCCTTAGTGTCAGCTCTTCCGGGCACAGTATCCTAACTGAGGTCTGGAGGAGGGTCATAGGGGGAGGAGCCAGTGCACACCAGGTAGTCCTAAAGCTCTCTTTAGTTGTGCCAAGTCTCTTGCGGAGCCGCTATTCCCCATGGTCCTTACGGAGTCCCAGCATCCACTACGGACTACGAGAAATAGATTTACCGGTGAGTAAAATCTTATTATATATATATATATAATATGACTTGGGGTTTGTTTTATTAGATAGAGCATGTCCCTGTGAAGTGCCTTTTGGGGTTGTGGTTTTTCAGAAAGTTACAGGTTTTTTTTAATTAAGAGAAATATGCCCCATTATAGAGATCGGGCATTTCAATTTGTTGCGCCTGCGCAGTGGCCGCCAGCAGGGGGTGTACTAGAGTGCCTTCTCTTGAGAGCCGCAATATGGCCGCCTTCTCCCCGGTTATTCTGTAAATAGGAAAATAACCTCACAGGTTCACATAGGGCAGAGTTGCCACTACTAGTGCAGGGCTGTAACTTACAGTACTAAGGAAAAGCCATATACTAAAGCGGCACGGTGACCTTACCCCTCTCAGAGACACCAGGGCGCAGCACACTGGTACACACACCTGTTAGCTCAGGGCAGCACTATAGGACCCTCCTGTAATGCTGTGCTGGCGGCGTGTAGTGATCAGGGCACTGGGAGACTGGCTGGCTGGTCTCCGTCTCTGCTGCCTATAGAACTTCCACCTCTGTTATATATCAGGGCTGCTCTCCTGTTGTTATGATTCCAATACTCTGGTCTGGGGATATCTTATAGCAAGGACCTGAGTACTGGAACGTAATGCTTGGAAAGGGAGTGGGAACGGGAATAGCCCCTGGCGCCCTATCTCCGTTGTCTCGCCCGTGCTGTCAGAAATCTCTTGCGAGACTATGGTTGCTTGGGCCCATGGCAGCCGCGTTTGAAGGGCGGATTACGTCTGCCCAACTCCGATGCCCCCTCAGGTCTTAATGGGAGAGAAAGAGAAATCCGAGACAGGGTGATAACAAGGGGCCCTCTACTAAACAACAAAGCCAGGGGCTCAAAGCTAACTTTAAACTAGAGTATGTGCGGAAAACCGCCAGGGAAAAGGACAACCAAAATACCCACTTGTCCACTCTTCTACCCGGCACCGGCGAGTTCCAGAGAGGAGTGTGGGAGCGTAAACCTCCGCAAATGCACCAACACAGAATACAAAATAAAGCGGCCTAGGCCGCAGCACGCGGCAGAGCCGCCACTCACGAAAACCACACGAGATCCTCTAGCGACTGTTGCGGGTAAATGAGGACTGGAAGACTCCTTGGGAAGAGATGACAACACTAAGATTCAGGAACTCTGAGGACAGGAATGACCGGACACAGCAGAACTGGAACAGACGTCAGCAAACCAAAGCAGCATGCAGGAAGCTATTATCGGCGTCTGTGTGAAGCACTGAGAAGGTATTTAGCAGGGAGTCCTTCAATCAGAAGTTCAGAGCCTGATTAGCACAATGCCGTGCAGCTGCCTTGCTGCACGACCAGAAGACAAGTGTGTGTGTGTAGTTCACTTGATTGACCCTGCAAGGGGAGCGCAGTCCGTCCGTGGCGTCCCCGTTGCTAGGGTCCAGGCGGCTCAGCGCGCCCGGCGTCCTAGCGTTGCTAGGGAGCCGGCGGCTAGCACGCTCGGCGTCCCTAGTTGCTAGGCGCCGGGCCGCGAGGACATCGCGGACCACGGCGCCTAACACCTGTGTGTTCTCTTCCTCTCCTACCTCACACTGGAACTGGCCGCCCAGAGAACGAGAGGGCAGCGGCTGACATCAGAGAGGGTGCAGCAATCTGTGTGGGCAGAGCCCCTCACAGCAAGGTGTCCTTATGCTGTGCCCCGTGTAATCACTGTGATCCATACAGACTCTCACCCTGGTATGCTCTCTATTATTTATTTTTTTACACTGCGGCATGCTCGAGGGAAGGGAGCAGGCACCACCCCACCGCCACTACTCCTCCGCCAGCATCACTGCCGAGCCGGTCAGTGTTCCGGCGGCAATGAGCAGTAGGCAACCACCAGCAACAACAGTCAGGAAGCTGTTACTCCCGGCAGCAGTAGCGTCAAGCTGCAATTCAGCCAGCGGCACGATGATCCGGGAGACAGTGGCAGCACAGGGAAGCAGTATCCCAAGCATTTTGGATAAGGGATACTCAACCTGTAATGCCACTGTATAGGTCCTTGGTACAGCCACATTTAGAATCCTGTGTTCAGTTCCAGAAGCCATATCTCCAGAAGGCTGTAAATACATTAGGGCAACTAAAATTGTGCATGGCCTACATCACAAAACTTACCTGGAAATACTAAAAAATGTTGATGTGTATAGTTTGGAGAAGGGAAGAGGGAACATACAGTAATAGAAACATTTAAATATATAGGGAGGAATGTAATAGGGTGTGAGAATCAGAAAGTGAGAGATTTTGTGTTTTTTCCTGTTGTTTTTTTTTTTTTTATTGTTTGTTTTTTAAAGTGGCAATCCTTTACATGGCAAAACCAGGTTGATATTTGCCATGTAAAGGATTGCCACCGTGGGCATGTGTAGAAGGGGCACTGCTACTGTTGGCATTATGTGTGTAAGCTGCACTGATATGGTGGTTATGTGTATAAAGGGCACTGCGACTGTGGGTATTATTATTATTATTATTATTACATGCGGTGTAATGACAATAAGATAGTGCTACTATGTGGCGTATTTTGATTTGGGGTGCTATTGTGTGGCCATGCCCCTTCCTTGTGATACCACACCTTCTTTTTTTAAGGAGCGCACTGTCCCTTTATTAAGTATTGGAGAGAGGGCCCAAATTAATAGTTTGCAGGGAGGCGCCAAACACCCTAGCACTGGCCCTTTGGTAGGGGACAGGATTTGCTTCTGCTTGTGCACATATGTTATGATTGCCAGCCAACAGCACTGGTTTTGCCTATAACACTAACTATAAATATTTTGAATTGGTCCTGGACCACCAATCCAAGGCACCCCTGCAAGTGTCCCGAGGCACCCCAGGGTGCAGTTTGAGAACCACTGGTCTAGTGAGTACCCAGGATAATTATTGTAGCTGGTCTGCGGGTAACAGCTCTCAGATCCACTTCTAGAAAAAATGCAGCAATGTAATTTGAGTGACAAACTGCAGAGATGAACCCTTTCTGTGACTGCTGCACAGGGATCACACAAACTCTATTCATAGGGCTGACTTCACTTAGGGGAGATGTTCTCACCCCGCAAAGAAGTGCGAGTATATACCGCACTTACGGTACCATTGGATTTAGATATTTTCTTGCAATACACTATGGGGGTCATTGTGAGTTGATTGCTCGCTAGCAGTTTTTAGCAGCCATGCAAACGCATTGTCGCTGCCCACTGGAGAGTGTATATTCACTTTGGAGAAGTGCGAACACTTGAGCAGCAGAGCGCCTGCAAAATCGTTTCAAAATAAGACCAGCACTGTAGTTACACTTCGTGTGCGTTGATTCTAACAACCGAGGGACGGCTTTTGATGTCACACACCCATCCAGCGAATGCCCAGCCACGTCTGCATTTCTTCTGCCACGCCTGCATTTTTCCAAGCACTCCCTGAAAACGGTCAGTTGACACCCAGAAACGCCCTCTTTCTGTCAATCTCCTTGTGGCCTGTTCTGTGATTGGAATAATCGCTAGAACTAGTGCAAAACCACAATGGACTTTGTACCCGTACGATGCGCATGCACATTACGGAGCAGGCGCATGCACAGATTAGCCATTTTTTTTCAACTGATTGCTACGCAGCGAACAACGGCAGCAAGCGATCAACTCGGAATGACCCCCTATATACATAGAAACATGGATTTTTACTGCAGGAATTATGGTTAGTTTAGGGGTATCGGTTAGGGTCAACAGAGGTGTAGCTAGGGGTCCAAGCGCCCCTGGCAAAGTAAGGGACTGGCGCCCCCCCCTTTCGATAAAGCATTGCAGTCCATTGGCGGTTACCATGTTGGAGCCACAGCAACTGACCCCCTCCCCCACACGCTGCCCTACATCATCGGCTGGGATTCACTGTTGGTGTGAAGCCACTGGGAACATTCTGGTAGCATTAGCAGCAGTCTGTGTCATAAATAGGGAAGGCAGAAGGTTAACTAGCTAATAGCAGTCTGTTGGCAGCAGAGGCTGGGCGGGGGGCTGAGAATGAGCCAACGCTGATCAGTGTCCAGTCTGCTCAGACAAAAATATTTTGTGATCAGGGCTGGTTCTAGACCAAAGGAGCCAATGGCAAAAATTTCCTTTGGCACCCCCCCCCCCCCCCCACACACACACACACACACACACATACACACACACACACACACACACACACACACACACACACCAAAAAAGAACATATCCCAGTTTAACATAACGCTATGTGGTGCAAGGTGTGGAGCTGGTCATTTGTATCAGACCTCTGACATTTGCCTTTTCACCCATATTGCATACTTTTTCTTGCAGGTTGTGTCTTAATTCAAGAAGTGTTCTAAGTACTTCAGTTTAGTATCTTTACTGACCCCTCTTTACCCCACACTACATAACTGACCCCTCTATACCCTACACTACATCACTGACCTTTCTATAACCATCACTGCATTACTGACCCCTCTATACAGTACACTGACCTCTATATACCTGCTAGTACATCCCTGATGCCTATATTCCCTAAACTAAATCCCTGACGCCTCTATTCCCTACGCTACATCCCTGACGCCTCTATTCCCTATGCTACATCCCTGACGCCTCTATACCCTACGCTACATCCCTGATGTCTCTATTCCCTACGCTACATTCCTGATGCCTCTATAACCTACGCTACATCCCTGACGCCTCTATACCCTACGCTACATCCCTGACGCCTCTATACAGTACAATGCATTACTGATCCCTCTAGACCATACATCCTCATTACATCAGAGAGATAGTGAAACACTGGAAAAAATAAGGATAAAGTGGACTACAGAAACTGATGCTCTAAACAAAGGAGAGAGAGAGAAAAGCACAAGGGAAAGTGGGCAATCGGAACACCATAGAGAGAGGAGAGATAGAAATGCCTGAAAAAGTAAAGGGGGTTGGGTATGGCATCCGGCGCTCGGGATTCCAGCAGTCACATGATACCTAATCCTAACCCTCTGGGGGGGTGGCGGATAGGGCTAACCCTCAGGGGGTGGCAGCTAGGACTAACCCCCCCCCCTCCTAGTGCCTTCCCTAACACCCCCTCCCCCGGTCCTAACCCTCCCTCCAATACTCGCCTTCGGGATGTTGGCTGTCTGTGTGCCGGCACCAGTCTCCCAAGTGGTGTCAGGATTCCAACATCGGTCAAATGACCGCCGGTATACCGTCTGCCGGGATGGTAAATGTATCCTGAGGACAGGTAGTGAGTGTGGAGGGATAGGTGGTTCAGTAAAATGTAACAGCTCAAACTGCGATCATTCACTGATAAATTGATTTATAGCTCTCCCTTTTTAACCATTGCAGTCATAAAAGCAATGTTTTTTAAACTTTTAAATAAAGCTTGTTAGCATCCCCAGCACACTGTATATGCTGGGAGATGTAGTTCTCAATATGAAAACATTTAATTACTGTATGAACTCTAATTCCCCAACTGAAACCTCTCACAAACACACACTCCTAAATCTAGTACACACACACACACACACACATTTCCCCAGTACTGACAACTCTCATCACTTCCACACACTGACAACTCCCTCCTGCTCCTCTCCCCACTGACACTGACAGCTCCCTCACAGTCACACACATCCTCCACCCCCCCCCCCCCCCCCCCCACACACACACTGATAGCACACATGCACAAATCCCCCCCTCCTCGACACTAACTGTCACGGACTGCTTGGGCAGCAGGGGGCAGGCTCTGACTTGAAGTGCTGAAATTCAACAGCTCTCTCGAACTTGCAAGGCATGGCTGTGCAGCTGTCTCCAGCCATCTCCTTGCCCACTGTGTAATTTGTGGCGTTCTCTGATGTTCCCGCTCTGCCTCTACAACCGGCACATAATGTACAGCAGTGGTGACTCCTGAGTATGGGCCTGGAGAACTCCGCCTACCGGGGGGTAGGGATTAATAATTTCAAAGGGGCAGAGCTAGGAGTGAAGCAGTGGACAGCAGTTGAGGGGCGTTTCAAACTGTAACAGGGTTGGGACAATTTCAGTATCCTTCCCTCACCGTCTAATTGGTCAGTCCCACGCTGATTGCCATAGCGCCCTTTCGAGACTGCAGAACTCTATCCCTTAGCCACGGTTGGCACAGCTGGATGGTGCCCCTGGCAAGTGCCATCCTGGCCAAGGGGTAGATACGCCCTGAGGGTCAGGGCCAGCAACAGAAATCTCGGGGCCCAGTACACTGATATCTCTGGGGCCCCCTCAACCCCCCCTTAACTTGGCAGAGGGATCTTTAAAAAAAAATGGAGCCTTTGACTCGGACCGTCAGTGAGGCCGGCAGGTGGTTTTCATACTGGGCTATCCAGCTCTTCGGTGGCGGTGGCAGGGACATTCAGAAAAGGGCCAGCACAGCAACATGCATAATAATGGCAATACAGTATGGACCACAGGGACTGGACAAAGTGATGGGGTAAAAGGAGGGGGGAGGGTTTAGTTGGCCTGTTAATTGTTTTCCTGCTTAAATTGAGCAGTTGGTGGATACACTTTAAAAAGCAATATTGGCACTGTGGCCCCATTATTTCTGTTCTTAATACTTGGAGCCCTGAACAAGTGTCCCCTTTGTCCTCCCTGTCACCGGGCCTGTTCAGGCGTTACCTATGGAGAAGCTGCGACATGACATCCTAGGACACGATACTGCACCATGCATCACCATTATATTTCAGTGTGCCTTGTCAATATTTAAATCTTGTTCTGTGTGACGTGAGTTGTAAATGGTTGAAAATCTCTGTGCTACAGTATCGTCACCATGTAGTTATAACAACACCGCAAAACCACCAAAAGACGTGTTTTGGTAGAGGGACTGCTGGAGGGGCCCATTGGGGCCCCCAGTTTGCTACCCCACCCCAGTATACCTGTGCTGTAGCCAGTGGAAGGGGCACTATCTTCCCGGTGATCTCTTCGGGAAGATGGTGCCGCACATAGAAAGCAAAGACTCTGGCTGCACTCTCCTGCCCTCGCTCTAAGCAAGGTGATCGGGCCACAAAAGGACCCCTGCCGGACCCCGGCCTGTGGGCCACAAAAGGATGCATTGGGGGCGGCATGCGGCCCATGGGTTTGACACCCCTGCCCTAGAGTATCAAAATTTGTTTCACGGCACCCCTAGGCCAAAGTTTTTTTTATTGAGAAATTCAGAAAAAAATATAAAATTAAGTAAATTGTGTTTATAGCATGTCATCCTCATGTTCAGTTATGTTGTGAGGGAATGGTTTTGCCAATTTAATAAAGTATAAATAATTTTAATTGGTCCTGGACCACCAAACTATGCTACCAGTGCAAGAACCCCAGTTTGGAAACTACTGCCATAAAATAAACCTTTTTTGTTTTTTTTAAACTACATGTAATACACCTTAGAGCTCAGTTCCTAAAAGGTTTTAAACCCTTGCATACAGTAAACTACACATATTTAAAAATCCTACACCGGGCACAAGTGCTCACGGGCCAATTTCATGGCAGTCTCGGATAGGAGGGCATTGTGGATTCACCAAGGGAATGCTGATGCTGACTCCAAGAAGAAAGGGAGTCTCTTCCCTATGAAGGTGAAGCCTTGTTTGGCGACGGCCTAGTTAATTTGATCTCGGCAGCTCCCGCAGGTAAGTCATCCTTCTTGCCCTATGTTCCCTCTCAACGGATGAAGACGCATCATTATCTGACGCAGTCATTTCGGCCCAATAGATATGCAAGAAGTTAAGATTCCCCTTTCTTTGCAGGTAGAGGAAGGAAAAGAGGGAAGAGGTCTGTAGCCTCTTCAAGATCGCAGGAGCAGAGATCGTCCTCTGCTTCTGCCAAATCCACTGCATGACGCTGGGGCTCTCTTGCAGGAGCCCGCACCAGTGGGGGGCACGTCTAAAACTCTTCAGTCAGTTCTGGATTCATTCGGACCTGGACTCGTGGGTTTTACAAATAGTGTCCCAAGGGTACAAACTGGGGTTTCAAGACGTTCCCCCTCACCGATTGTTCAAATCAGCCTTAGTCAGCAGGGAGAAGGTTTTTATTCAAGCCTCTTCGTGGTCCCGAAGCCGGACGGCTCAGTCAGACCAATCTTAAATCTGAAATCCCTTAATTTCTACCTAAAGAAATTAAATTTCAAGATGGAATCTCTCAGGGTAGTGATCTCCAGTCCGGGGGATAAAGGAGATTTCATGGTTTTGGTAGACATAAAGGATGCCTACTTATATGTTCCCATTTAGCCACTGCATCAAGCTACCTGAGGTTTGCAATTCAGGATTGTCATTACCAATTTCAGACGTTGCCGTTTGGTCTGTCCACGGCTCCGAGGATTTTCACCAGGGTGATGGCGGAAATGATGGTTCTCCTTCGCAAGCAAGGAGTCACAATTATCCTGTACTTGGATGATCTCCTGATAAAGGCGAGATCCAGGGACCAGTTGGTGCAAAACATCTACTCTCCCTGACAGTTCTTCAACAACATGGTTGGCTCCTAAACTTGCCAAAATCGCAGTTGGTCCCAATGACGCGGTTGTTGTTTTTGGGAGTGATACTGGACACAGAAGAGGTTTTCTTCTAGTGGAAAGGCTCTGGAGATCCAGAGTCTGGTCAAACAAATTCTGAAACCAGCAAGAGTGTTAATCCATCAATGCATTCAGTTGCTGGGGAAGATGGTTGCGGCCTACGAGGCCATTCAGTTTGGCAGGTTCCATGCCAGAGTGTTCCAGTGGGACCTGTTGGACAAGTGGTCCGGATCCCACCTACACATGCACCGGAGGATAATCCTGTGTTCCAAGACCAGAATCTCACTCCATTGGTAGCTGCACAGTTCTCACCACCTAGAGGGGCGATGGTTCGGGATCCAGGACGGGATCCTAGGGACCACGGATGCAACCCTCCGAGGCTGGAGAGCAGTCACACAGGGGGAAAACATCCAAGGAAGATGGTCAAGTCTTCCTTGGATGTTTTCATCTCCACATAAATGTTCTGGAGTTAAGGGCCATTTAATAACTGCAGACACAGTACGCACTGGGACGGGTGCCCAGCATCCTCTACGGACTAAGAGAAAAGGATTTACCGGTAGGTATTAAAATCCTATTTTCTCTAACGTCCTAGAGGATGCTGTGGACTCCGTAAGGACCATGGGGATAGACGGGCTCCGCAGGAAACATGGGCACTTTAAGAAAGACTTTAGTTCTGGGTGTGCACTGGCTCCTCCCTCTATGCCCCTCCTCCAGAACTCAGTTTGATACTGTACCCAGTGGAGACTGGGTGCTTTTCAGGAGCTCTCCTGAGCTTTCTGACAGAAAGTATTTTGTTAGGTTTTTAATTTTCAGGGAGCACTGCTGGCAACAGACTCCCTCATCGAGGGACTGAGGGGAGAGAAGCAGCCCTACTCTCTGAGTTGCAAGGTCCTGCTTCTTAGGCTACTGGACACCATTAGCTCCAGTGGGATTGGTACGCAGGATCTCACCCTCGCCGTCCGTCCCAGAGCCGCGCCGCCGTCCCCCTCGCAGAGCCGGAAGATAGAAGCCGGGTGAGTATGAGAAAAAAAGAAGACTTCAGAGGCGGCAGAAGACTTCATGATCTTCACTGAGGTAACGCATAGCACTGCAGCTGTGCGCCTTTGCTCCCATACACCTCACATACTCCGGTCACTGTAAGGGTGCAGGGCGCAGGGGGGGCGCCCTGGGCAGCAATATAAACCTCTTTCGCAAAAATATAACATATATACAGCTGGGCACTTTATATATGTATAAGCCCCCACCAATTTTACAGTTTAAGCGGGACAGAAGCCCGCCTCCGAGGGGGCGGGGCTTCTCCCTCAGCACTCACCAGCGCCATTTTTTCTCCACAGCACCGCTGAGAGGAAGCTCCCCGGACTCTACCCTGCTTATACCACGTTAGACAAGAGGGTTGAAAAGAGGGGTGGGGGGGCACATAATTCGCAAATTACATACAGCAGCACTACTGGGCAAACATTAAGTTACTGTTTTATTCCTGGGTTATATAGCGCTGGGGGGTGTGCTGGCATACTCTCTCTCTGTCTCTCCAAAGGGCCTTGTGGGGAAACTGTCTTCAGAAAAAGCATTCCCTGTGTGTGTAGTGTGTCGGTACACGTGTGTCGACATGTCTGAGGAAGAAGGCTATATTAGAGAGGAGCGGGAGCAAATGAATGTGGTGTCTCCGCCGACAGCTGATTGGATGGATATGTGGAATGTTTTAAATGCTAGTGTAAACTCATTGCACAAAAGATTAGACAAGGCAGAAGCTTTGGGACAGTCAGGGTTTTAACCCATGCCTGATCCTATGTTGCAGGGACTGTCAGGGTCTCATAAGCGCCCACTATCCCAGATTGTTGACACAGATACCGACACGGATTCTGACTCCAGTGTCGATTACGATGATGCAAAGTTACAGCCAAAATTGGCAAAATCCATTCGATTTATGATTATGGCAATAAAAGATGTTTTGCACATCACAGAGGAACCCCCTGTCGCTGACAAGAGGGTACATATGTACAAGGGAAAGAAGCCTGAGGTAACCTTTCCCCCCTCACACGAGCTGAACGAGTTATGTGAAAAAGCTTGGGAATCTCCAGATAAAAGACTGCAGATTTCAAAAAGGATTCTTATGGCGTATCCTTTCCCATCAACGGATAGGTTACGATGGGAATGCTCCCCTAGGGTGGACAAAGCATTAACACGCTTATCCAAGAAGGTAGCCCTCCCGTCCCAGGATACGGCTACCCTCAAAGAGTGTGCTGACCACAAACAGGAGATTACCCTGAAGTCCATTTATACACATTCAGGTACCTTACTCAGACCGGCAATTGCGTCGGCCTGGGTGTGTAGTGCTGTAGCGGCATGGACAAATACCTTATCTGAGGGGATGGATAGCCTAGACAAGGATACTATTTTATTGACCCTGGGGCATATAAGAGATGCTGTCCTATATATGTGTGTATGCAAACTACAGGTGGTGCTGCAGGGCCCACACCCTTTTACTTGTCTTGTAGAGCAGCTCTGAAGCTGTTATAGTGCCCAGCTGCTGCAAGAAATCAGCTTGAATGCTACAGGGGCTTGGGCATGGCCAACATGAGCCCCACACCGAAGGAGGGTGGGGGTGTTTAATGCAAACTTGGGGTTATACAAGCGCCGCAAAAGGCCGCCATGCCCTGCATGCCCCTTTTCTCTTTTCATATACAGATGAGGGTTCCAGCCAACTTTGGCCCACTGCTTGGATGACATCACCGTATGCAAATCCGTCTGCTGCAGACCTTCCCCCAGGAATGCTTGCAATAGTTGTTGCATATGGTTTAATGTCTGAGGGTGCTTCAGTATTAGGCAGCCTTCCGCCCTCCCATGTTCATCTGAAAAGATGTGGTCTCCCTGCAGTTGTTGTCCCCAGACGAGAGTTCCCTTGTGCTTCCTCAGTTAAATCTCCTTAACTTGACGGGGGTGTGCCCGAGCAGCCGCCCTCCCCAGCCCTATCCCAACACATACTTATCTTGCATATGAGATCTCTTGATCATGAAGATAGTTCTCACAGGTTGAGGTTCATCCTGGCCCCGCTCCCCGCTGGAGAGCGCTGATGGGGACAGCAGCGGGGCTTCAGCAGAAGGGTGAGTATGTGTGGCCAGAGACCTCCCTTCCCATGTGCAGGCCTGCAGAGTCTGCCACGCAGGATGGGGCATGTGGCACTCTCCCTCCCAGGGGCTCTTCCAGATGTAGCTCCTCAGCAGTATTTTTCCCGGGCTGCGCGGCGCTCTCCCCGACTGGCATCCGCCCTGGAACACTGCCTTCCTCAACGCAACATCAGCAGGGGGCCCTGGCCTCATCACCATCCCAGGTCTTTCTCATGTATGTATCATGTATGTGTGTGTGATATATGTATGAATCATATATGTTTGTGATATATATATATATATGTATCTATCTATCTATCTATCTATCTATCTATCTATCTATCTATCTATCTATCGTATGTGTGTGTATATATATGTATCTATCATGTATGTATGTATGTATCTATCTTGTATGTATGTGTTCTATCTATCTATCTATCTATCTATCTATCTATCGTGTGTGTGATATATGTATGTATCTATCATGTATGTGTTATATGTATGTATCACACCTTCCTCTATACATATACATACATACATACATACACACACCTATATCTGTACGTACACTGACATACACACACCAACATCTATACATAAACACGCTGACCCCTAAACGTACACCAACGTACCCACACCTGCATCTATACCTACACATGCTGACACGTGGACGTACACCGGCTTACCCACATGTGAATCTATACATACATGTGCTGACACCTGGACATACACTGATGTACCCACACCTAACATCTATACATACACATGCTAACACCTGGACGTATACAGACTAGAGATGAGCGCCTGAAATTTTTCGGGTTTTGTGTTTTGGTTTTGGGTTCGGTTCCGCGGCCGTGTTTTGGGTTCGAACGCGTTTTGGCAAAACCTCACCGAATTTTTTTTGTCGGATTCGGGTGTGTTTTGGATTCGGGTGTTTTTTTCAAAAAACACTAAAAAACAGCTTAAATCATAGAATTTGGGGGTCATTTTGATCCCAAAGTATTATTAACCTCAAAAACCATAATTTACACTCATTTTCAGTCTATTCTGAATACCTCACACCTCACAATATTATTTTTAGTCCTAAAATTTGCACCGAGGTCGCTGTGTGAGTAAGATAAGCGACCCTAGTGGCCGACACAAACACCGGGCCCATCTAGGAGTGGCACTGCAGTGTCACGCAGGATGTCCCTTCCAAAAAACCCTCCCCAAACAGCACATGACGCAAAGAAAAAAAGAGGCGCAATGAGGTAGCTGTGTGAGTAAGATTAGCGACCCTAGTGGCCGACACAAACACCGGGCCCATCTAGGAGTGGCACTGCAGTGTCACGCAGGATGTCCCTTCCAAAAAACCCTCCCCAAACAGCACATGACGCAAAGAAAAAAAGAGGCGCAATGAGGTAGCTGACTGTGTGAGTAAGATTAGCGACCCTAGTGGCCGACACAAACACCGGGCCCATCTAGGAGTGGCACTGCAGTGTCACGCAGGATGTCCCTTCCAAAAAACCCTCCCCAATCAGCACATGATGCAAAGAAAAAGAAAAGAAAAAAGAGGTGCAAGATGGAATTGTCCTTGGGCCCTCCCACCCACCCTTATGTTGTATAAACAAAACAGGACATGCACACTTTAACCAACCCATCATTTCAGTGACAGGGTCTGCCACACGACTGTGACTGATATGACGGGTTGGTTTGGACCCCCCCCAAAAAAGAAGCAATTAATCTCTCCTTGCACAAACTGGCTCTACAGAGGCAAGATGTCCACCTCATCTTCACCCTCCGATATATCACCGTGTACATCCCCCTCCTCACAGATTATCAATTCGTCCCCACTGGAATCCACCATCTCAGCTCCCTGTGTACTTTGTGGAGGCAATTGCTGCTGGTCAATGTCTCCGCGGAGGAATTGATTATAATTCATTTTAATGAACATCATCTTCTCCACATTTTCTGGATGTAACCTCGTACGCCGATTGCTGACAAGGTGAGCGGCGGCACTAAACACTCTTTAGGAGTACACACTTGTGGGAGGGCAACTTAGGTAGAATAAAGCCAGTTTGTGCAAGGGCCTCCAAATTGCCTCTTTTTCCTGCCAGTATAAGTACGGACTGTGTGACGTGCCTACTTGGATGCGGTCACTCATATAATCCTCCACCATTCTATCAATGTTGAGAGAATCATATGCAGTGACAGTAGACGACATGTCCGTAATCGTTGTCAGGTCCTTCAGTCCGGACCAGATGTCAGCATCAGCAGTCGCTCCAGACTGCCCTGCATCACCGCCAGCGGGTGGGCTCGGAATTCTGAGCCTTTTCCTCGCACCCCCAGTTGCGGGAGAATGTGAAGGAGGAGATGTTGACAGGTCGCGTTCCGCTTGACTTGACAATTTTGTCACCAGCAGGTCTTTCAACCCCAGCAGACCTGTGTCTGCCGGAAAGAGAGATCCAAGGTAGGCTTTAAATCTAGGATCGAGCACGGTGGCCAAAATGTAGTGCTCTGATTTCAACAGATTGACCACCCGTGAATCCTTGTTAAGCGAATTAAGGGCTGCATCCACAAGTCCCACATGCCTAGCGGAATCGCTCCCTTTTAGCTCCTTCTTCAATGCCTCCAGCTTCTTCTGCAAAAGCCTGATGAGGGGAATGACCTGACTCAGGCTGGCAGTGTCTGAACTGACTTCACGTGTGGCAAGTTCAAAGGGCATCAGAACCTTGCACAACGTTGAAATCATTCTCCACTGCACTTGAGACAGGTGCATTCCACCTACTATATCGTGCTCAATTGTATAGGCTTGAATGGCCTTTTGCTGCTCCTCCAACCTCTGAAGCATATAGAGGGTTGAATTCCACCTCGTTACCACTTCTTGCTTCAGATGATGGCAGGGCAGGTTCAGTAGTTTTTGGTGGTGCTCCAGTCTTCTGTACGTGGTGCCTGTACGCCGAAAGTGTCCCGCAATTTTTCTGGCCACCGACAGCATCTCTTGCACGCCCCTGTCGTTTTTTAAAAAATTCTGCACCACCAAATTCAAGGTATGTGCAAAACATGGGACGTGCTGGAATTTGCCCATATTTAATGCACACACAATATTGCTGGCGTTGTCCGATGCCACAAATCCACAGGAGAGTCCAATTGGGGTAAGCCATTCCGCGATGATCTTCCTCAGTTGCCGTAAGAGGTTTTCAGCTGTGTGCGTATTCTGGAAAGCGGTGATACAAAGCGTAGCCTGCCTAGGAAAGAGTTGGCGTTTGCGAGATGCTGCTACTGGTGCCGCCGCTGCTGTTCTTGCGGCGGGAGTCCATACATCTACCCAGTGGGCTGTCACAGTCATATAGTCCTGACCCTGCCCTGCTCCACTTGTCCACATGTCCGTGGTTAAGTGGACATTGGGTACAACTGCATTTTTTAGGACACTGGTGAGTCTTTTTCTGACGTCCGTGTACATTCTCTGTATCGCCTGCCTAGAGAAGTGGAACCTAGATGGTATTTGGTAACGGGGGCACACTGCCTCAATAAATTGTCTAGTTCCCTGTGAACTAACGGCGGATACCGGACGCACGTCTAACACCAACATAGTTGTCAAGGACTCAGTTATCCGCTTTGCAGTAGGATGACTGCTGTGATATTTCATCTTCCTCGCAAAGGACTGTTGAACAGTCAATTGCTTACTGGAAGTAGTACAAGTGGGCTTACGACTTCCCCTCTGGGATGACCATCGACTCCCAGCGGCAACAACAGCAGCGCCAGCAGCAGTAGGCGTTACACGCAAGGATGCATCGGAGGAATCCCAGGCAGGAGAGGACTCGTCAGAATTGCCAGTGACATGGCCTGCAGGACTATTGGCATTCCTGGGGAAGGAGGAAATTGACACTGAGGGAGTTGGTGGGGTGGTTTGCGTGAGCTTGGTTACAAGAGGAAGGGATTTACTGGTCAGTGGACTGCTTCCGCTGTCACCCAAAGTTTTTGAACTTGTCACTGACTTATTATGAATGCGCTGCAGGTGACGTATAAGGGAGGATGTTCCGAGGTGGTTAACGTCCTTACCCCTACTTATTACAGCTTGACAAAGGGAACACACGGCTTGACACCTGTTGTCCGCATTTCTGGTGAAATACCTCCACACCGAAGAGCTGATTTTTTTGGTATTTTCACCTGGCATGTCAACGGACAGGTGTCTCCCCGGGTGCCTGACTTAAACAAACCACCTCACCATCAGAATCCTCCTGGTCAATTTCCTCCCCAGCGCCAGCAACACCCATATCCTCCTCATCCTGGTGTACTTCAACACTGACATCTTCAATCTGACTATCAGGAACTGGACTGCGGGTGCTCCTTCCAGCACTTGCAGGGGGCGTGCAAATGGTGGAAGGCGCATGCTCTTCACGTCCAGTGTTGGGAAGGTCAGGCATCGCAACCGACACAATTGGACTCTCCTTGTGGATTTGGGATTTCGAAGAATGCACAGTTCTTTGCTGTGCTGCTTTTGCCAGCTTGAGTCTTTTCATTTTTCTAGCGAGAGGCTGAGTGCTTCCATCCTCATGTGAAGCTGAACCACTAGCCATGAACATAGACCAGGGCCTCAGCCGTTCCTTGCCACTCCGTGTGGTAAATGGCATATTGGCAAGTTTACGCTTCTCCTCCGACAATTTTATTTTAGGTTTTGGAGTCCTTTTT
Source organism: Pseudophryne corroboree (assembly GCF_028390025.1). Classification (NCBI taxonomy): domain Eukaryota; kingdom Metazoa; phylum Chordata; class Amphibia; order Anura; family Myobatrachidae; genus Pseudophryne; species Pseudophryne corroboree. Next base: position 9,416 of record NW_026970348.1, on the reverse strand, counting down.
TTACTGATATTTGGTGTTTTGGATTTGACATGCTCTGTACTATGACATTGGGCATCGGCCTTGGCAGACGACGTTGCTGGCATTTCATCGTCTCGGCCATGACTAGTGGCAGCAGCTTCAGCACGAGGTGGAAGTGGATCTTGATCTTTCCCTAATTTTGGAACCTCAACATTTTTGTTCTCCATATTTTAATAGGCACAACTAAAAGGCACCTCAGGTAAACAATGGAGATGGATGGATTGGATACTAGTATACAATTATGGACGGGCTGCCGAGTGCCGACACAGAGGTAGCCACAGCCGTGAACTACCGCACTGTACTGTGTCTGCTGCTAATATATAGACTGGTTGATAAAGAGATAGTATACTCGTAACTAGTATGTATGTATAAAGAAAGAAAAAAAAACCACGGTTAGGTGGTATATACAATTATGGACGGGCTGCCGAGTGCCGACACAGAGGTAGCCACAGCCGTGAACTACCGCACTGTACTGTGTCTGCTGCTAATATATAGACTGGTTGATAAAGAGATAGTATACTCGTAACTAGTATGTATGTATAAAGAAAGAAAAAAAAACCACGGTTAGGTGGTATATACAATTATGGACGGGCTGCCGAGTGCCGACACAGAGGTAGCCACAGCCGTGAACTACCGCACTGTACTGTGTCTGCTGCTAATATATAGACTGGTTGATAAAGAGATAGTATACTCGTAACTAGCATGTATGTATAAAGAAAGAAAAAAAAACCACGGTTAGGTGGTATATACAATTATGGACGGGCTGTCGAGTGCCGACACAGAGGTAGTCACAGCCGTGAACTACCGCACTGTACTGTGTCTGCTGCTAATATAGACTGGTTGATAAAGAGATAGTATACTCGTAACTAGTATGTATGTATAAAGAAAGAAAAAAAAACCACGGTTAGGTGGTATATACAATTATGGACGGGCTGCCGAGTGCCGACACAGAGGTAGCCACAGCCGTGAACTACCGCACTGTACTGTGTCTGCTGCTAATATATAGACTGGTTGATAAAGAGATAGTATACTCGTAACTAGTATGTATGTATAAAGAAAGAAAAAAAAACCACGGTTAGGTGGTATATACAATTATGGACGGGCTGCCGAGTGCCGACACAGAGGTAGCCACAGCCGTGAACTACCGCACTGTACTGTGTCTGCTGCTAATATAGACTGGTTGATAAAGAGATAGTATACTACTAATATTATATATACTGGTGGTCAGGTCACTGGTCACTAGTCACACTGGCAGTGGCACTCCTGCAGCAAAAGTGTGCGCTGTTTAATTTTAATATAATATTATGTACTCCTGGCTCCTGCTATAACCTATAACTGGCACTGCAGTAGTGCTCCCCAGTCTCCCCCACAATTATAAGCTGTGTGAGCTGAGCAGTCAGACAGATATATAATATATATAGATGATGCAGCACACTGGCCTGAGCCTGAGCAGTGCACACAGATATGGTATGTGACTGACTGAGTCACTGTGTGTATCGCTTTTTTCAGGCAGAGAACGGATATATTAAATAAACTGCACTGTGTGTCTGGTGGTCACTCACTATATAATATATTATGTACTCCTGGCTCCTGCTATAACCTATAACTGGCACTGGAGTAGTGCTCCCCAGTCTCCCCCACAATTATAAGCTGTGTGAGCTGAGCAGTCAGACAGATATATATAATATTATATATAGATAATAGATGATGCAGCACACTGGCCTGAGCCTGAGCAGTGCACACAGATATGGTATGTGACTGAGTCACTGTGTGCTGTGTATCGCTTTTTTCAGGCAGAGAACGGATTATAAATAAAACTGGTGGTCACTATCAGCAAAACTCTGCACTGTACTGAGTACTCCTAATGCTCCCCAAAATTAGTAAATCAAGTGTCTCTCTAATCTATTCTAAACGGAGAGGACGCCAGCCACGTCCTCTCCCTATCAATCTCAATGCACGTGTGAAAATGGCGGCGACGCGCGGCTCCTTATATAGAATCCGAGTCTCGCGATAGAATCCGAGCCTCGCGAGAATCCGACAGCGTCATGATGACGTTCGGGCGCGCTCGGGTTAACCGAGCAAGGCGGGAAGATCCGAGTCGCTCGGACCCGTGAAAAAAAACATGAAGTTCTGGCGGGTTCGGATTCAGAGAAACCGAACCCGCTCATCTCTAATACAGACGTACCCACATTTGCATCCATGCATATATAGATGTAGGTGTGTGTACGTCAGTGTACGTCCAGGTGTCAACGCGTGTATGTATAGATGCAGGTGTGGGTACGTCTGTGTATGTCCAGGTGTCAGAATGTGTATGTATAGATGCAGGTGTGGGAACGTCAGTGTAGGTTCAGGTGTCAGCGCGTGTATGTATAGATGCAGGTGCTTGTATGTCCAGATGTCAGTGCATGTATGTATAGATGCAAGTGTGAGTACATCAGTGTATGTCCATTTGTCAGCGCGTGTATATATAGATGCAGGTGCTTGTATGTTGGTGTATGTCCAGGTGTCAGCATGTGTATGTATAGATGCAGGTGTGGGAATGTTGGTGTATGTCCAGGTGTCAGGGCGTGTATGTATGGATATTAGGTGTGGGTACATCAGTGTATGTCCAGGTGTTAGCGCATGTATGTATAGATGCAGGATAATAATCACACAGCGTGCCCCCCACCAACCACAAACCTCCCCCACCCCCTGTATGACATAAACACCGCTAATTCCACTTACACACAATAATTTCAGTTTGCGACCAGGAGCCGGCAATGTATGTGCACCCAAATGAAGCCACTGTACATGCCCTGCAGGCTGCTATGTACTGCATAGGTGCAACAAATGTAAATGCCCTATCTTTAAAATGGGGCATATTTTACTAAATTAAAAAAACCTGTAACTTTCTGTAAAACCTTAACCCCAAAAGGCACTACACTAACATCGGGGTGTAGAGTTGGATCTTGATCCAAGGCACCAACAGGCTAAAGCTTTGACTGTTCCCAGGATGCCTTGCACCGCCTCCTCTACAACCCTGCCCAGTGGCGTAACTAGACCTTTGTGGGCCCCATAGCAAAATTCTGAATGGGCCCACCAGCACTCAACAAGAATGAGTGGCGTTTGGGGTCAGAAAAGTAGAGGGGAAGGGGTCTGACAGAGTAGGGGGCAGGACATGAATGAATAGAAACTGAGGTGTCCATTATATAAAGAAATACAGTATGTGTGTCTGTGTGTATATCACACACACACACACACACACATATAAGGGAAATTCAAATGCCCTCAATTATTGCGCCCATTACACTCTGGTTTAGGTGCACAAAGCACCTAAACCTGAATAAAGTAATGGGCGCGATCATGAAAAGACACCGTTTGGTTGCCCAAATGGGTCTCTTTGCACACATTTCAGCTTGTTTCCCCTGGGGGTAGCGAGCTGAAATAAACATGTCGCACCCGTTGGCAGCAACATTAGAATAGCTGCTGACGGGCACGATTGAGGGAGGAAAGGGACATTTGAATCCAGCCCATAGATGCAATGTGAATATGTAATTTGTACCTTCCTATCTTAAAATGTATATAGTAGTGTTTACACTAGAGGTCTTTCCGAACCCCCTAATCCTAACATTGTAATTTGCTTTAGGGCGCACCTCCAATTAGTCTAGTGTTTCGTATTTTCACATTAAATACTTTCTTGCATTGGTTGGTTAAAGATTAGATCGTATATTTTTCTAGATATAGCTGTGCATAGTCTACAAGGCTACATGCTTCTCCCCTAACTAGAGATGTGCAGCGGGCATTTTTCGTGTTTCATGTTTTGGTTTTGGTTTCGGATCCGCAGTTGTGTTTTGGATACGGACGCGTTTTGGCAAAACCACCCTTTCGGGTTTTGTATTCGGGTGATTTTTTTTTAAAACCTCAAACAGCTAAAATCATAGAATTTGGGGGTAATTTTGATCCTATAGTATTAAGCTCAATAACCATAATTTCTACTCCTTTCCAGTCTATTCTGAACACCTCACACCTCCCAATATTATTTTTAGTCCTAAAATTTGCACCAAGGTCCCTGGATGACTAAGCTAAGCGACCCAAGTGGGCAGCACAAACACCTGGCCCATCTAGGAGTGGCACTGCAGTGTCAGACAGGATGGCACTTAAAAAAATAGCCCCAAACAGCACATGATGCAAAGATAAATAAAAAAAGAGGCGCAAGATGAAATTGTAGTGTGTCTCTCCTGCTCAGTGTCAGTTCTCAGTAGTATCCTCATCAGTGCTCAGTATCACTGCTCATTGTCTTGTGCTGCAATGTGGTGCTCAGTATACTAGAGTACATTACTAATAGTCCAGTGCTGCATCTTGCTGCTCAGTGTCAGTTCTAGTATCCTCTAGAGATGAGCGCCTGAAATTTTTCGGGTTTTGTGTTTTGGTTTTGGGTTCGGTTCCGTGGCCGTGTTTTGGGTTCGAACGCGTTTTGGCAAAACCTCACCGAATTTTTTTTGTCGGATTCGGGTGTGTTTTGGATTCGGGTGTTTTTTTCAAAAAACACTAAAAAACAGCTTAAATCATAGAATTTGGGGGTCATTTTGATCCCAAAGTATTATTAACCTCAAAAACCATAATTTACACTCATTTTCAGTCTATTCTGAATACCTCACACCTCACAATATTATTTTTAGTCCTAAAATTTGCACCGAGGTCGCTGTGTGAGTAAGATAAGCGACCCTAGTGGCCGACACAAACACCGGGCCCATCTAGGAGTGGCACTGCAGTGTCACGCAGGATGTCCCTTCCAAAAAACCCTCCCCAAACAGCACATGACGCAAAGAAAAAAAGAGGCGCAATGAGGTAGCTGTGTGAGTAAGATTAGCGACCCTAGTGGCCGACACAAACACCGGGCCCATCTAGGAGTGGCACTGCAGTGTCACGCAGGATGGCCCTTCCAAAAAACCCTCCCCAAACAGCACATGACGCAAAGAAAAAAAGAGGCGCAATGAGGTAGCTGTGTGAGTAAGATTAGCGACCCTAGTGGCCGACACAAACACCGGGCCCATCTAGGAGTGGCACTGCAGTGTCACGCAGGATGTCCCTTCCAAAAAACCCTCCCCAAACAGCACATGACGCAAAGAAAAAAAGAGGCGCAATGAGGTAGCTGTGTGAGTAAGATTAGCGACCCTAGTGGCCGACACAAACACCGGGCCCATCTAGGAGTGGTACTGCAGTGTCACGCAGGATGTCCCTTCCAAAAAACCCTCCCCAAACAGCACATGACGCAAAGAAAAAAAGAGGCGCAATGAGGTAGCTGACTGTGTGAGTAAGATTAGCGACCCTAGTGGCCGACACAAACACCGGGCCCATTTAGGAGTGGCACTGCAGTGTCACGCAGGATGTCCCTTCCAAAAAACCCTCCCCAATCAGCACATGATGCAAAGAAAAAGAAAAGAAAAAAGAGGTGCAAGATGGAATTGTCCTTGGGCCCTCCCACCCACCCTTATGTTGTATAAACAAAACAGGACATGCACACTTTAACCAACCCATCATTTCAGTGACAGGGTCTGCCACACGACTGTGACTGATATGACGGGTTGGTTTGGACCCCCCCAAAAAAGAAGCAATTAATCTCTCCTTGCACAAACTGGCTCTACAGAGGCAAGATGTCCACCTCATCATCACCCTCCGATATATCACCGTGTACATCCCCCTCCTCACAGATTATCAATTCGTCCCCACTGGAATCCACCATCTCAGCTCCCTGTGTACTTTGTGGAGGCAATTGCTGCTGGTCAATGTCTCCGCGGAGGAATTGATTATAATTCATTTTAATGAACATCATCTTCTCCACATTTTCTGGATGTAACCTCGTACGCCGATTGCTGACAAGGTGAGCGGCGGCACTAAACACTCTTTCGGAGTACACACTTGTGGGAGGGCAACTTAGGTAGAATAAAGCCAGTTTGTGCAAGGGCCTCCAAATTGCCTCTTTTTCCTGCCAGTATAAGTACGGACTGTGTGACGTGCCTACTTGGATGCGGTCACTCATATAATCCTCCACCATTCTATCAATGTTGAGAGAATCATATGCAGTGACAGTAGACGACATGTCCGTAATCGTTGTCAGGTCCTTCAGTCCGGACCAGATGTCAGCAACAGCAGTCGCTCCAGACTGCCCTGCATCACCGCCAGCGGGTGGGCTCGGAATTCTGAGCCTTTTCCTCGCACCCCCAGTTGCGGGAGAATGTGAAGGAGGAGATGTTGACATGTCGCGTTCCGCTTGACTTGACAATTTTGTCACCAGCAGGTCTTTCAACCCCAGCAGACTTGTGTCTGCCGGAAAGAGAGATCCAAGGTAGGCTTTAAATCTAGGATCGAGCACGGTGGCCAAAATGTAGTGCTCTGATTTCAACAGATTGACCACCCGTGAATCCTTGTTAAGCGAATTAAGGGCTCCATCCACAAGTCCCACATGCCTAGCGGAATCGCTCCGTGTTAGCTCCTCCTTCAATGTCTCCAGCTTCTTCTGCAAAAGCCTGATGAGGGGAATGACCTGACTCAGGCTGGCAGTGTCTGAACTGACTTCACGTGTGGCAAGTTCAAAGGGCATCAGAACCTTGCACAACGTTGAAATCATTCTCCACTGCGCTTGAGACAGGTGCATTCCACCTACTATATCGTGCTCAATTGTATAGGCTTGAATGGCCTTTTGCTGCTCCTCCAACCTCTGAAGCATATAGAGGGTTGAATTCCACCTCGTTACCACTTCTTGCTTCAGATGATGGCAGGGCAGGTTCAGTAGTTTTTGGTGGTGCTCCAGTCTTCTGTACGTGGTGCCTGTACGCCGAAAGTGTCCCGCAATTCTTCTGGCCACCGACAGCATCTCTTGCACGCCCCTGTCGTTTTTTAAAAAATTCTGCACCACCAAATTCAAGGTATGTGCAAAACATGGGACGTGCTGGAATTTGCCCATATTTAATGCACACACAATATTGCTGGCGTTGTCCGATGCCACAAATCCACAGGAGAGTCCAATTGGGGTAAGCCATTCCGCGATGATCTTCCTCAGTTGCCGTAAGAGGTTTTCAGCTGTGTGCGTATTCTGGAAAGCGGTGATACAAAGCGTAGCCTGCCTAGGAAAGAGTTGGCGTTTGCGAGATGCTGCTACTGGTGCCGCCGCTGCTGTTCTTGCGGCGGGAGTCCATACATCTACCCAGTGGGCTGTCACAGTCATATAGTCCTGACCCTGCCCTGCTCCACTTGTCCACATGTCCGTGGTTAAGTGGACATTGTGTACAACTGCATTTTTTAGGACACTGGTGAGTCTTTTTCTGACGTCCGTGTACATTCTCGGTATCGCCTGCCTAGAGAAGTGGAACCTAGATGGTATTTGGTAACGGGGGCACACTGCCTCAATAAATTGTCTAGTTCCCTGTGAACTAACGGCGGATACCGGACGCACGTCTAACACCAACATAGTTGTCAAGGCCTCAGTTATCCGCTTTGCAGTAGGATGACTGCTGTGATATTTCATCTTCCTCGCAAAGGACTGTTGAACAGTCAATTGCTTACTGGAAGTAGTACAAGTGGGCTTACGACTTCCCCTCTGGGATGACCATCGACTCCCAGCGGCAACAACAGCAGCGCCAGCAGCAGTAGGCGTTACATGCAAGGATGCATCGGAGGAATCCCAGGCAGGAGAGGACTCGTCAGAATTGCCAGTGACATGGCCTGCAGGACTATTGGCATTCCTGGGGAAGGAGGAAATTGACACTGAGGGAGTTGGTGGGGTGGTTTGCGTGAGCTTGGTTACAAGAGGAAGGGATTTACTGGTCAGTGGACTGCTTCCGCTGTCACCCAAAGTTTTTGAACTTGTCACTGACTTATTATGAATGCGCTGCAGGTGACGTATAAGGGAGGATGTTCCGAGGTGGTTAACGTCCTTACCCCTACTTATTACAGCTTGACAAAGGGAACACACGGCTTGACACCTGTTGTCCGCATTTCTGGTGAAATACCTCCACACCGAAGAGCTGATTTTTTTGGTATTTTCACCTGGCATGTCAACGGCCATATTCCTCCCACGGACAACAGGTGTCTCCCCGGGTGCCTGACTTAAACAAACCACCTCACCATCAGAATCCTCCTGGTCAATTTCCTCCCCAGCGCCAGCATCCTCATCCTGGTGTACTTCAACACTGACATCTTCAATCTGACTATCAGGAACTGGACTGCGGGTGCTCCTTCCAGCACTTGCAGGGGGCGTGCAAATGGTGGAAGGCGCATGCTCTTCACGTCCAGTGTTGGGAAGGTCAGGCATCGCAACCGACACAATTGGACTCTCCTTGTGGATTTGGGATTTCGAAGAATGCACAGTTCTTTGCTGTGCTGCTTTTGCCAGCTTGAGTCTTTTCATTTTTCTAGCGAGAGGCTGAGTGCTTCCATCCTCATGTGAAGCTGAACCACTAGCCATGAACATAGGCCAGGGCCTCAGCCGTTCCTTGCCACTCCGTGTGGTAAATGGCATATTGGCAAGTTTACGCTTCTCCTCCGACAATTTTATTTTAGGTTTTGGAGTCCTTTTTTTTCTGATATTTGGTGTTTTGGATTTGACATGCTCTGTACTATGACATTGGGCATCGGCCTTGGCAGACGACGTTGCTGGCATTTCATCGTCTCGGCCATGACTAGTGGCAGCAGCTTCAGCACGAGGTGGAAGTGGATCTTGATCTTTCCCTAATTTTGGAACCTCAACATTTTTGTTCTCCATATTTTAATAGGCACAACTAAAAGGCACCTCAGGTAAACAATGGAGATGGATACTAGTATACAATTATGGACTGCCTGCCGAGTGCAGACACAGAGGTAGCCACAGCCGTGAACTACCGTACTGTACTGTGTCTGCTGCTAATATAGACTGGTTGATAAAGAGATAGTATACTCGTAACTAGTATGTATGTATAAAGAAAGAAAGAAAAACCACGGTTAGGTGGTATATACAATTATGGACGGGCTGCCGAGTACCGACACAGAGGTAGCCACAGCCGTGAACTACCGCACTGTACTGTGTCTGCTGCTAATATATAGACTGGTTGATAAAGAGATAGTATACTCGTAACTAGTATGTATGTATAAAGAAAGAAAAAAAAACCACGGTTAGGTGGTATATACAATTATGGACGGGCTGCCGAGTGCCGACACAGAGGTAGCCACAGCCGTGAACTACCGCACTGTACTGTGTCTGCTGCTAATATAGACTGGTTGATAAAGAGATAGTATACTCGTAACTAGTATGTATGTATAAAGAAAGAAAAAAAAACCACGGTTAGGTGGTATATACAATTATGGACGGGCTGCCGAGTGCCGACACAGAGGTAGCCACAGCCGTGAACTACCGCACTGTACTGTGTCTGCTGCTAATATAGACT